>NC_133128.1:192854411-193196078 GCF_048418815.1 Hemitrygon akajei
CTGTACCTGCATGCCCACCTTCAATGACTGGTGTACAATGACACCCAGGTCTCGTTGCATCTCCCCTTTTCCTAATCGGCCACTGTTCAGATAATAATCTGTTTTCCTGTTCTTAAAATTCCACATTTCTATTTTTATCAGCCTGTCTTATTTTATTCACTTGTGTGTACATCTTTGAGTGAATTTCAAGTGAATTTGCTGATTTTTCATCTGTTACTAGACATTGATCAACTGGTTTGTTCATTATAGAAACATAGAAAACCTACAGCACAATACAGGCCCTTCAGCCCACAATGCCGTGCCAAACATGTACTTATTTTAGAAATTACCTAGGGTTACCCTCTATTTTTCTAAGCTCCATGTACCCCTACGCTCCATACCATTATGTGCCATATCGTATGAGGTGAGTGATCATTGTCTTCCCATAACCATGATTGTTCTTGGCAATTTTTTCTACAAAAGTAGTTTGCCATTTCCTTCTTCTAGGCAGTGTCTTTACAAGATGGGTGACTCCAGCTACTATCAATACTCTTCAGAGATTGTCTACCTGGTGTCAATGGCCACATAACCAGGACTTCTGATAAGCACCAGCTGCTCATGCAACCACCTACTCCCATGTCTTCATGTGACCCTTATTTGGGGGGGGGGGGGTTTAGAATAAGCAGGTGCTACACCTTGACCAAGAATGTCCTAGAGACTGGTAGAGGGAAGGGGCACCTTTCAGCTCCACTGCTGGAGATGTATCTCCAACCCATCACCTCATTCATCAACTACCAGAGCCATTTAGAACTATGGTACTCATCAGTTCTCTTACATTACAAAGAGGAGGAGATCTGCAGATGCTGAAAGTCTGAGCAACACACACAAAATGCTGGAGAAGCTTAGCAGACAGGCAGCATCTACAGAAAAAAGTACAGTCGATGTTTCCGGCTGAAACCCTTTGGCAGAACACATTAATGAAAGCTCATTAATGTCAGATCTCTAACATTAATGAAAGCTGAATGTTACCAGACAACCTCCATTTTTCCCTATGTCTCTACAAGCACAACAAACAGAAGTTGCTCAATTGCAAACTTCACACCTCTGAAATTTAGATTGTGCATGTAATATTCCACACCAAGCGCTCAGAACCATGTCTACACTTTCCAGGCAGATCTCATCCCGTACTGCAAATATTAGGTATTAGATAAACAGGCAAACCAATCGGATGTTTCATGAAGCTGCTGCTAGAAGTCAAAGAAGAAAAGACAGCTCAAATAAAATGGGAACTTCAAGTTCTACGAAATATGTGAAAATCTGAATTAAATGCATATTTTCACATTTTGAATATATCTGTAATGTATTTTCTGGACACTCAATTTCATCTATTACATATTTAGCTCATCATTTTGTGAGGTAATGTACTCCACTTTTCTTTGATTTTCATTTCAGATGTAACTAATACCTTCTGGCTTTCAATTTCTTATGACCGTGTTTAATTCCATTTTGAGCAAGTTATAGAACGTTTGCCTCTTCACTTTGTTATCGACCTGTAGGTGAGGGTAGTGATCTTAGAAATGTCAGCCTTCTGCAAATCCAATTTGTGCTACAAAAGAGAAGTAATTTGATTCTCCAACAGAACACCTCTGAACCTAACTCATATTTGCAATTCCTGTTTACATAAATTGTGATTTCTGTAATATCACAGGCAAAAAATGTAACCAATTTAGGAATGCTAGCTAAATTAAAGTACTCCATTTAGATCTTAAATAGCTACCATTCCTGACTTGTTACTGAAGTCATGAGCTAAACATTGAATTTTATTGCAGCCTGTCTGAAATTTTGAAATGAATAATCTTTTATCCAGAGTGCTTTTATATCTATTACATCATATTTGGGTGGTGGGGTGGAGATACATCACTACCAAAGGAGATGTATGGTGCTCCTTTCTTCTGCTAGCCTGCGACCAGTGACGTTAGGCAGACAGTCTCTGAAGAGTATTGAAAATGGCTGAAGTCACCTGTCTTGTAACGGCACTGCACAGAAGAAGGCAATGGCAAACCACTTCTGTAGAAAAATTTGCCAAGAACAATAATGGTCAAAGAGTGTGATCACCCATGTCATACGACATGGTTCATAATGATGATAACATCATATAACACGTAGCTTTAAGGTTTATCGCTAATACATTTTCTAAGCATTTCAAGAGATTTTTTAAACAAAAGGCTTATTTTGAAATCCCTAACTGGTTGTAACGAAATCAGCTTTACTTTGTTTCACATTCCTACATCTTTATACAAATTGTGACCCAGAACATGGTAATAACAATGAGCCACCTGTGTTCACCCATAAATACATGAAGATCTCAAATTTAATTTTTCCACATTCACTGTTATACACTTGCTATCTAAAGCCACCCCAATTGTGTTGAGACCTCTGCTGTTTGTCAGATACATTAATAATTTGGATTATGAATGGGAGAAATCTGAAGTTTTATAACACCATACCACAGCTTCCATGGTGTTATATTCTGTGCTGATAGAGTTCAATCTTGAAATGTGAGAAATAATTCACCCTGGATAGTGGCCATTGAAAGCAGAATACAGTGTTATTGGCAGGCTTCTTAGCAGCATGGAAGAACAGGAGATTCTTAGCTTCACATCGCATAGATTCCTTAAAGTTTTAGTGCAATTTAATATGGTGTCTTGGCCTTCAATAGTCAGAGTATAAATCTCTATTAGAGGAAGGATGCGGAAGATTTAGAAAAGGTGCAGAAGAGATTTACCAGGCTGTTGGTTGGATTAAAGAGCATGTCTTTCTTTTTTAGGTTCGTGCATCGTCATCAATCGATGATCGATGATGAAGACCTTGACACCATTACTTTTTACAAGGTCGAGTTGCTAGCTCAATGCTCAACCCAGCATGAATGGAGAGCGTGCAAGGGACCCGGCCAGATTCGAACTCCGGACCTCTTGCTCCAAAGTCCAGTGCTGATGCCACTACGCCACCAGCTGGCTTACGATGGTGTCAAGACTAGTGCGTGATTTGGATTTAAGTGAGGGAGAGTTGTGCAAAGTCAGCCTCACTCTCCCTTTCCAATTCCCATCTGGATCCAGTGGCAAGACAAGAATCGAGACGGCTTGGGATGGGACTAGGCGCAGTGGATGACCAGGGCGTCTTCTGTGTCTTGTCATGCTCTACGCATTCCAAGACGCTTGCTGAGATCGCCTTCTTGACCGTTGGACCTCTCATTGGTCTCATCTGCTCAATCCGCCGGAGTCTGTCTTCACATGCTGGGATAGACAACTCCCTATCTCACTGAGGGTTTGAGACCCGTTGGCTACCTTCACCTGGTTTAGCCGGCTTGTTGAAGCCGTTGCCTGGGGTGTGGCCGCTATCACATGCAATCAGCTACGGGGAGCCACAGGTGAGGGCTGAGTGCCAGGTGGGGACCAAAGGTGAACAACCCGCCTGAAAAGGACGCAATATGTTCCCCCGCCAGAGGTGCTACCCCTCCCTGACACCCCATACATCCGCATGTTTTATAACGATAGATTGAATGAGCTGGGACTTGTCTTTAGAGAGAAGGAGGATGAGGCAAGAAGATAGAGAATTACAAGATGATAAGAGGCACAGATAGTGTGGAGAGCCAAAGGCATTTTCCCAGGGCAGAAATGGCTATTGCAAGGGGGCATAACATAAACGAGGGGTGGCACAGAAGCATATGGTTGGCATAACACTTTATGGTACCAGTGACTCAAGTTCAATTCCCGTCGCTGTCTGTAAGAAGTCCTTACGTTCTCCCCATGACCGTATGGGTTTATTCCGAGTGCTCTACTTTCCACCTACAGTCCAAAGACGTACTGGTTGGTAGGTTAATTGATCATTGTAAATTGTGCCGTGACTAGGCCAGGATTAAATCGGGTGATTGCTGCCTGATGTGCCTTGAAAGCCTATTCCGTACTGTATCTCAAAAAATAAAAAAACTAAAACTGTTTGAAGAAAAGTGTATTTGGGATGTCAGAGGTAGGTTTATTTTTACACAGTGTGTGGAATGCACTGCCGAGGTGGTGGCACATTCGGGATAGATACAAGCCTCTTAGATCAGCACAAGAATGAAATAAAATTGAGGGACTATGTGTGTGTGGGTGTGTATAGGAGTAGGTTAAAATATTGACACAACGTCATGTATGAAGGAGCCTGTTCTGTGCTCTATCATTGTATGTTCTATATTCTTCTAGCTGTACTTTTTAAGCTTAATGCATGACTCTGACGCCATGATGCTTTTTTAAGTATTGTAGCCAAAATGTAAGTATTTTTACTTTTTCCACATTCACTGGCATACACTTGCTGTGCAAAACCACCCCAATCCAACAAAACAAGACTCTGTCTAGTGGTCTTTCATGGTCAGATCATGGTCAAATAAATAATAGATATGGCACTGTAGACATTAAGCATGTGCACACTAATCTGGATGACATGAACTACAACCATATAAAACTGGAACAACAGTTGGCCCTTCAGCCTCTTGAACCTGCTCCAACAATTGATTAGATCATAGCTAATTTGTTTGTGGTCTTAACCTTCTGTCACCCTTGCTTATCAGAAATTGATCTGCCTTTGCCCTATGAGACTTCAGTGAGTGAAAAAAGACATTCTCACTGCCATCCATGTGCAAGCCCTTATTTTTAAACAGTGAAGGCGCAGGCCAGGCACGGGGTGGATGTTTCCTCTTGATGGGGACACTTTCAGAGAAAAGGAATGTCACGCTGGGGGACTGCAGAAGCTTCATAGAATTTACAGATCAACAGACGAGTGTACACTAAAGGAAACAAGAAATATGACAGTGATGCTGGAAAAAAGGAATTGAGGTACAAGATCATCCATGATCTTGATAGATGGCAGAGCAATTTTCATAGGCAGATGACCTACTCCTGATAATACTTCTTATATTCTTTCCCTCCTCTCCACATCCTGTCATGATCTTATACTTTTCATTCAAGTGATATCTCACTTCTAAACTACAGAGGCTGACAGTTTTCCTCTTAACATATCCTGCCCAGATATCTGTCCAAAAGTCTACACATATTACCAACTATGAACAGATTCTTCCTGTTTTTTGTCTTTAGTTCCCTTTCAATAAGCAATCACAAGTATTGCCCACACATGTTCTATATATATATCCCTTTGTATCCTCCTCAGGACTTCTTCAAAATTTGCTTTCCTCACTACTTTCGTACTACCATGTAATGTAGCAACCATTCTTTTGATTTCTTCATCCAAGTCATTTGAATAATTTGTAAGGAATTCAGGCCGCTGCAATGTTTCCTGTGGCATATTTGTAATATATTGCTAACCACAGAAGATTCATTTTTTTCCTGCTCTCTAATTATATACCAGTCTTCTGTTTATAGGTTACTTCCAGCACTGTAGGCCTTTATTTTTCAGCATAACGTATGATACAATGTCCTAGTAAATGTTTCCTGGAAATGTAAGTATTGTACTCAAAATGTAAGCATATTTATCAATCACATATGTTAATTTTTCAAAGTAAACTACAGCAGAATAAAGGGATCTGGGAATACAGGTCTACAATTTCTTGAAAGAGGTGTCTTAGCTAGAACCGGTTGTAGAGAGAAATTGTGGCCCATTCTTCTTTATAAATCAAAGTATTGTGTACAGGTCAATACATACAAACAAAGGATCTTGGCAAAATATGTTGACTGTTTCCTCGTTTCATAGGTGAGGCCTGACCTGCTGAGTTTCTCCAGCATTTTGTGTGCGTTGCTTTAGATTTCCTGGATCTGAAAACTATCATGCATTGAGTACAGGAGATGGGATGTTACATTGAATTTGCATAGTTGTTTGTCATATACATCAATGATCTGGATGATGGGGTGGTAAATTTGATTAGTAAGTATGCAGCTGATACTAAGATAGGTGGCGTTGTGGATAAAGAAGTAGGTTTTCAAGGATTGCAGAGAGATTTAGGCCAGTTAGAAGAGTGGGCTGAAAGATGGCAGATGGAGTTTAATGCTGATAAGTGTGAGGTGCTACATTTTGGTAGGACTAATCAAAATAGGACATACATGGTAAATGGTAGGGCATTGAGGAATGCATTAGAACAGAGTGATCTAGGAATAATGGTGCATAGTTCCCTGAAGGTGGAATCTCATGTGGATAGGGTGGTGAAGAATGCTTTTGCTATGTTGGCCTTTATAAATCAGAGCATTGAGTATAGGAGTTGGGACGTAATGTTAAAATTGTACAAGGCATTGGTGAGGCCAAATTTGGAGTATTGTGTACAGTTCTGGTCACCAAATTATAGGAAAGATGTCAACAAAATAGAGAGAGTTCAGAGGAGATTTACTAGAATGTTACCTGGGTTTCAGCACCTCAGTTACAGAGAAAGGTTGAACAAGATAGGTCTTTATTCTTTGGAGCGTAGAAAGTTGGGGGGGGACTTGATAGAGGTATTTAAAATTATGAGGGGGATAGATAGAGTTGACGTGGATAGGCTTTTTCCATTGAGAGTAGGGGAGATTCAAGCAAGAGGACATGGGTTGAGAGTTAATAGGCAAAAGTTTAGGGGTAACACAAGGGGGAACTTCTTTACTCAGAGAGTGGTAGCTGTGTGGAACGAGCTTCCAGTAGAAGTGGTAGAGGCAGGTTCGATTTTGTCATTTAAAAAACTATTAGATAGGTATATGGACCCGAAAGGAATGGAGGGTTATGGGCTGAATGCAGGTAGGTGGGACAAGGTGAGAGTAAGCGTTCGGCACGAACTAGAAGGGCCGAGATGGCCTGTTTCCGTGCTGTAATTGTTATGTGGTTATATGGTTATAAGACATTGATGAGATCAGATTTGAAGTATTTCTTGCAGTTCTGGTCCCCAATCTATTGGACAGATATCAAAAAGTCTGACAGGGTGCAGAGAAAGCTTCCACGGATGTTGCCAGTACTTGAGAATGTGAGTTATAGTGAAAGGTTAAATATAACCATATAAAAATTACAGCATGGAAACAGACCATCTTGGCTTTTCTAGTCCGTGCTGAACGCTTACTCTCACCTAGTCCCCCTGACCCGCACTCAACCCATAACCCTCCATTCCATTCCTGTCCATATACCTATCCAATTTTTTTAAAAATGACTATATTGAACCTACCTCTACCACTTCTACTGGAAGCTCATTCAACACAGCTACCACTCTTTGAGTAAAGAAGTTCTCCCTCGTGTTACCCCTAAGCTTTTGCCCCTTAACTTTCAACTCATGTCCTCTTGTTTGAATCTCCCCTATTCTCAATGGAAGAAGCCTATCCACATCAACTCTATTTATCTCCCTCATAATTTTAAATACCTTTATCAAGTCCCCCCTCAACCTTCTACACTCCAAAGAAAAAAAAGACCTAACTTGTTCAACCTTTCTCTGTAACTTAGGTGCTGAAACCAAGGTAACATTCTAGTAAATCTCCTCTGTACTCTCTCTATTTTGTTGACATCTTTCCTATAATTCAGTGACCAGAACTGTACACAATACTCCAAATCTGGCCTCACCAATGCCTTGTACAATTTTAACATTACATCCCAACTCCGATACTCAATGCTCTGATTTATAAAGGCCAACATACCAAAAGCTTTCTTCATCACCTTATCCACATGAGATTCCACCTTCAGGGAACTATGCACCATTATTCCTAGATCACTCTGTTCATCTGCATTCCTCAATGCCCTACCATTTACTATGTATGTCCTATTTTGATTAGACCTACCAAAATGTAGCACCTCACAATTATCAGCATTAAACTCCATCTACCATCTTTCAGCCCACTCTTCTAACTGGCCTAAATCTCTCTGCAAGCTTTGAAAACCTACTTCATTATCCACAACACCACCTATCTTAGCATCATCTGCATACTTACTAATCCAATTTACCACCCCATCATCCAGATCATTAATGTATATGACAAACAACATTGGACCCAGTACAGATCCCTGAGGCACACCACTAGTCACTGGCCTCCAACCTGACAAACAGTTATCCACCACTACTCTCTGGCATCTCCCATCCAGCCACAGTTGAATCCATTTTACTACTTCAATATTAATACCTAACGATTGAATCTTCCTAACTAACCTTTCATGTAAAATAAGATTAGGACTTCATTCTATAGAGCATAGGAGAATGAGGGGAGATCCTATAGAGGTATAAAAATTATTGGGGGGGGGGGATTTATTAGGTAAGGCAGGCATACAGGCTTTTTCCCTGAGGTTGGGTGAGACTGGATGGTGAGGTCATAGGTTAAGGGTGAATGGTGAAATATTTAAGAGAAGTTGAGCGGGAAGTATTTTATTCAAAGGATAGTTCAAGTGTGGATGAGATATTAACAGAAGCAGTGGACATGGGTTCAATTACAACGTTTGAGAGAAGCTTGGATGTAAGTGGTATGGAAGGCTGTGAACCGGGTTGATAAACAGGTCAGCACCAACTAGTTGGGCTGAGGGCCTGTTTCTGTGCCATAGTGCTCTAGGATTTTATACACCAGTGGAACCTGATTTCCCTTTCATAAAGGGGTATTGGTTTTGCCAGATTATCTTGAATATTGAGGTGAAGTTTAACAGAGTGGCAACAATTTTACAAACATTATTTCCTGAAAGTGAAAGCATGGATTGATAAAACATGAAGCAATAAAGCAAGCAACAGATGTACTGTAGTTATTCGGGACCCTACTCAAGAGTAAATAAATGCTAATAGATTTAACTTGAAGAGCCTCTTGATAATGGTGGTTCTCGAGCATTTTTTAACCTAACATTAAAGATCTCAAAAATGTCCTTTTGTGTTTGGTGCATCTTGTGCTTATATTTTCTTAACCTATAACCATGGCTGTTTTAATTTTGAACAAACATTGCTACCATTAGGGAGGAGGTACAGAAGCTTGAAGGCACACACACAATGATTCAGAAACAGCTTCTTCCCCTCTGCCATTCTATTTCTGAATGGACATTGAACCCATGAACACTACCTCACTATTCTTTTATCTCTCTTTACACTACTATACACTAATAAAAGACCATGAGATCATTACATATAGCAGCAGAATTAGGCCATTTGACCCATTGACTCTGCTCTGCCAATTCACTGTGGCTGAACAATTTTCCCTCTCAGCTCCAATCTCTTGCCTTCTTCCCGTTTCTCTTCATGCCCTGGCTAATCATGAATCTATCAACCTATCTGCCTTAAATATACCCAATGACTTGGCATCTACAGCAACCTGTGGCAAGAAATTCCACAAATTAAACACTGTCTGCACCTCATCTCCATCAAATCCTTGTCAAGTGGTAATAATCTGTTGAGTGTTCTTGAAAATTTGAGTGAAAGACACAAATCCTCAATTCAGCTTATTATAGGGTTCCTTCATATTCCAGGTTGTAGCATTGAAACATAGAAGCATAGAAACATAGAAAACCTACAGCACAATACAGGCTCAACGGCCCACAAAGCTCTGACGAACATGTCCCTACCTTAGAAATTACTAGGCTTACCCATAGTCCTCTATTTTTCTAAGCTCCATGTACCTATGCAAAACTCTTTTAAAAGACCTTATTGTATCCGCCTCCACCACCGTTGCTGGCAGCCCATTCTATGCACTCACCACTCTCTGAATAAAAAACTTACGCCTGACTTCTCCTCTGTACCTACTCCCCCAGCACCTTAAACCTGCGTCCTCTAGTGGCACCCATTTCAGCCCTGGGAAAAAGCCTCCGACTATCCGCATGATCTTTCTTTTTTCAATCTTTTTATTGATTTTTTAAAAAAAGTGTGTACACAAACAGGAGAATATCTCTGGTAGATATCTCAATAGCAGTACACACAGAAGGTAAAATAAACAATATCAGAATCACACATAGTGTTAATCTACTAAGTATAAATTTGATATAGAATGTATAATTCTCCTCTTATCAATTTATGAAGAAAGGAAGGACTATTAGAAATTTTTATATAGAAGAAAAGAGAAAAAAAAACACTATTCTAAACAGAAAAAATAGGACTGGGCAGTCCATCCTGAGAGAGAAACCAAGAGAAAAGAGGCTCTCTGATCAAATCCAAGGTTCTGAAAAAATAGCTGGAAGAGAATTAGTACAAAAATCAGATCATATGAAAATATTGAATAAAAGGTCACCAGATTTCTTCAAATTTAAAAGATGTATCCAATGTCTGACTTCTTATTTTCTCCAGACTTAAACAGGACATGATAGAGGAAAACCAATAAAAGGCAGTAGGAGGGTTAGGGTCCTTCCATTTCCTAGTCAATAAGGTTGAAAAGGCTATCATCCTTTTAAGATATTCTGCTTCCGATGGAATAATCCCAAAAATAGCTGTAAATAAGTTTGGTTGTAAATCCAGACCCAGCACTTTAGATAAGATTTTAAAAACATCTATCTAAAAATTCTCCAACTTTATACAAGACCAAAACATGTGAGTTAAAGTGGCCACCTGAGTATTACATCTATCACAAATAGGATTAATATTGGGAAAAATACGGGCTAATTTATCCTTTGACATATGTGCCTGATGTACTACCCTGAACTGTGTCAAGAAATGATGGGCACAAATAGATGAAGTATTTACCAGATGAAAAATTTTACCCAATACTCAATAAATGGTTATTGAATTTATGAATGATTTCTAACGATAAAATTAAAGCTGCCTGGGAATTGGAATTTCAAGAGTTACTTTCAGATAATCAATGGAGTAATATTTTCCACACAATCAATGCCACTCATCATCTTATACAAGTGATGGGCAATGGATAAGTGTGCAGCATCAACAGAAATATAATCTGACTTGACCTATATCATTCAGGTTTAACACCTATTCCATTTTCTGTATGTAAAATGTTCAATTTTCCTTCCTCTTAAATTTGTTGGGACATTTAAAACTATTAACTCTGGATACTTTCTTGCATAGCCAGTATTTATAAAATCCAAAGTATGTTTCTTTATATACAAAATGATTATGGAAAGAGGCCAGTGATATTGGGAAGAATTCCACCTAACACTGCTCATGTCCCTTTCAGATTTGGGAGGAGGCCATATATCATCCACACCAGGACCAGCAGACTCCTTTCCCCAGGCAGTAAGGCTGATTAACACCTCCACCCATTAACAAACCACTCCACACCCCCCACCACCACTATTTTATCATTTCCTGTCAAAGTCACCTTATGTACAGACACTCCTGTGCCTAGCATCAATTTATGGACATTAAAACAATCTATAGAATAAAATATCTTATGCATTTATATTTGTTATGTTTTGTTATTATTATGTTCTTTTTCTTATTGTGCTGCATCAGTTTTGGAGTAACAATTACTTTGTTCTCGTTTATACTTTGTTCTGGAAATTACATTAAACACTCTTGACTTTTCTTTGACCTATGAATTAAACCAGTCATTAAGAAAGCAGACAGTTCATCATTATCCACTAGATATTCCTTTTCCCTCCAGCTCTGTACCCCCTCCCCTACTCTTCTCAAGGAATTCCAAAGCTAATGAGAAATGTCATTGTTTTTAACTCCAAGCTAAGTAGTCCTCACAGAATGTGTTATTTAATAAGTCACTGCTCATTTACAGTTTTGTGTCTGACAATATCGTTAACAAACAGCATATGCTGCAGGCCCCAGTTACTATTCCATTATTTATTGATCTTTGAAAAATACTTACCACAGCTTCACATATTTCTTCCCCTATTTCATTTTTAAGATTTGAAGGAACATCCCAATTGGCCTCTTTTATTTCCATCTTCCTGACAGTAGCTATATTGTTCCCTTCCTGGGCTGCAGCTCATTGCTGAGTTACACAGATGCTGTCATTCATTACATCTTCTACCAGCTACAGGCCACATTCAACATCAGTTACTCTCGTGACCCTATGACATCACTCCAGGTTGCATTTTAGAATGCTCTTTAAGCCCAAGTTGATATTTCTATACATCTTGATATAATATAAAATACTTCCTTCCTTAAGGTTGATATATTTGGGGGTGGTACTGGGGATAAGCTCATACTATCTACTAAATGTTCCCAATGGAGTGTGCCTCAAATAGCCTCTGACTATCAAGTCCGTCTTTTGTATTTCACATGCGGCACAGCTACTAAACCCAGCAGAACTGTTTCTATTGACAGAAGAAGGGGTAATAGTGGGTTACTGGTGGCTGAAAACCAGTCACTTCAGGTAGATGGGGCTCATTCTCCGTAGTTGGCAGCTCAACCAGGAGAAGAAAACTCTGATCTCAAACCTCCGCTGCCCTGCACTACACCCACTCAAGGGGAGTAAACCCCAAGGGGAAAATCTGGAGTTTAAGTCCCTAAATTAAATTCAATGCACACTGGCAACTGCTGCGATACTGCTGGCGCCAAACTGCGTTGATTCTCTGCCGTTTCCTTGGGTTCACCAGATACACGCAATGGGCAACAGCTCACTTTCCATATTGTTCTACCCTAGCTTGCATGTCACGTAAGCAGCTAGGACACAGTATCCATGATCAACCCTACCAACAGAAGCCTCAGCACCTTATAATCCAATGCATTTTCTCCCTTGCTTTTCTTTCCCATTTCTGACAAAGGTTGTTTGACCTGAGATGTAAGCTCTGGTTTTCTTCCCTCCAGATGTTGGCCTGACCTACTGACTATCTCCTGCACTATTCTACACAATTCTGTTTCAGACCTCCAGCATCTGCAGTTTCTAGATATGCATTTCTTTTTCTAATTGGCACTTTGGGACAGTTTGGCCCTTTTTATCAGAGCATTATGAGCCTATTTAGCCATTTCCTTTGTTTAACTGTGTTTACCAAAGAACTTGCCTGCATCCTCTGCTTTCTTTCAAGTCTGATCTTTCCATGAAAATAAACATCAATTTCCCAATTTTTCCGCTGATTTGCAATTGTATTACTGGTGGTGAGTAGCTTTAAAGAGCTCCAAAATTACAACTATTGTACAAAGCTCGATAAGTTAATTTGACCATTGTAAAGGTATTGTTGGGTCTGATTTATATCTAGATAACTTGTCAAAGTAATGTGATTTGTAACTTCATTAAAGCTATGTTGAATGTAAACTAACAAGCCCCATTTCATGCCATATTGAAGAATAGATGGGTAGAAACTGAACCTTATTTCAATACATTTTACAGATTAAAACTGGTCCGAACAAGAATTAATGCCCGGATATGCATAAATAGCAAAGATTCCAGTTTAAAGTTGCCATCTGATAGTCTAAAACTAGCAAGAAGTGCCTTACAAATGTAAATAATAACCATTCACTGGGTTATATTTTGCAGAACCAAAGTTGCAAAGCATGAGCTGTTGGGCTAATTCATTTCCTCAGCTTACCTTCAGCACAAACAAAATGCTGGAGGAAATCAGCAGGCCAGGACATCCAAGTGAAGGATTTCGACCATTGAGAGTCCAATTCCCTCCTGAGATGTTGCCTGGCCCATGGAAGTTCCCCAGCATCATGTGTGTTCCTACAGATTACGGCATCTACAATCTCTTCTGCCTGTACCTTGAATTTGAATTGAACTGAATTGACTTATTTTCTTACATCCTTCACATACATGAGGAGAAAAATCTTTACGTTACATTTCCATCTAAATGTGCAATGTGCAGTCATAGTAATTTATAATAAATAGAACAGTCCATATAACATAGAAATACACTCAAATCAGGATGAGTTCATCAGTCTGATGGCCTGGTGGAAGAAACTGTCTCGGAGCCTGTTGGTCCTGGCTTTTATGCTGTGGTACTGTTTCCCAGATGGTAGCAGCTGGAGCAGTTTGTGGTCGGGGTGACTCAGGTCTTTAATGATCCTTTGGGCCCTTTTTTCACACCTGTCTTTGCAAATGTCCTGAATCATGGGAAGTTCACAACTACAGATGCACCAGGCTGTCTGCATCACTCTCTGCAGAGACCTGCAATTGAGGGAGGTACAGTCCCCACACCAGGCAGTGATGCAGCCAGTCAGGATGCTCTCAATTGTGTCCCTGTAGAAAGTTCTTAGGATATGGGGCCCCATACCAAACTTCCTCAACCATCTGAGGTGAAATAGATGCTGTTGTGCCTTTTTCACCACACAGCCGGTGTGTACAGACCACGTGAGGTCCTCAGTGATGTGGATGCCAAGGAACTTGAAGCTGTTTACTCTCTCAACCCCAGATCCATTGATGTCAGTTGGGGTTAGCCTGTCTCCATTCCTTCTGTAATCCACAACTAGCTCCTTTGTTTTTGCAACATTGAGGGAGAGGTTGTTTTCTTGACACCACTGTGTCAGGGAGATGACTTCTTCCCTGTGGGCCATCTCATTATTGTTTGAGATGAGGCCAATCAACGTAGTGTCGTCGGCAGATTTAATGAGCAGATTAGAACTGTGGGTGGCGACACAGTAATGGGTATACAGAGAGTAAAGGAGGTGGGCTTAATACGCAGCCCTGAGAAGCTTCTGTGTTGAGAGTCAGAGGGGTGGAGGTGAGGGAGCCCACTCTTACCACCTGCTGGTGATCTGACAGGAAGTCCAGGATCCAGCTGCACGAGGCAGAGTCAAGGCCGAGGTCTCTGAGCTTCTTGTCGAGGCTGGAAGGGATTGTGGTGTTGAATGCTGAACTGTACTCCAAGACCAGCATTGTCACATAAGCATCCTTCTTCTCCAGACGTGTAAAGACAGCACGTAGAGCAATGACCATTGTGTCGTCTGTCAATCAGTTTGGTCGGTAGGTAAGTTGTAGGAAGTCCAGTTTGGGTGGTAGCAAGCTGTAGATGTAGTTCTTGACAAGCCTCTCAAACCATTTGCTTATTATTGAGGTGAGTGCAACAGGACACCAGTCGTTCAGACATGTTACCTTGGTCTTTTTAGGTACAGGAACAATGGTGGATGTTTTGAAGCAGGAGGGCACTCTACACTGGGAGAGGGAGAGATTAAGAATGTTTGTCAATGCACCTGCCAGTTGTGCTGCGCACATCCTGAGTACTCGCTCTGGGATGCCATCCGGTCCCGCAGCCTTGCGACTGTCCATGTGTTGTAAACTTCTGCGTAACTCGGCCTCAGAGATGACCAGGTTGCAGGTTGTAGCAGTGGCTTTCCTAGGAGGCTTAGAGTTAGTGACATCGAACCGAGTGTAAAAGCAGTTGAGCTCATCTGGAAGAGAGGCCACAATGTTGGTGGCACCACTAGGTTTGGCTTTGAAATCCGCGATGGTGTGCAACCCTCGCCACAAGTCATGTGTGCTACTCATCTTGAATCTTGACTCAATCTTGTTACTGTATTGTTGTTTTGGGCAGATCGTAGCTGATAGATAGCAATGGAAGCTCTAGGTCACGTGATAAGTATTACTCACACGGAACAATTGGTCCAGAGTTTCTGGTTTGGGAAGACCCAAATAGACTTCTGGGGAACAACGTCATCAGTACGCTTCCGGATGAAGCATGTGACTCCATCAGTGAACTTCCCCTTGCGAGACATTGTTAGTGAGGAACATTACCTGTTCTTGAAACGTGAGCTGCTTGTGAAGAAGTCGGCAGAGACTTAATAATGAGATCAAGGTCCAAGGACCAATTTCAGACCAATACCAGGGACCAACATGATTCCAATGATGATGTTGAAAAACATATGTAAAACTTTTACACAAGAAGTTCCAACAACTCAATTGATTTATAATGATGGATGTTATAGTTAGTCATTTCAATTAGTTTTTGTAGGTCTCTTTTGGTGCCTTGCAGTATTTCTATAAAAATGATGATGCAAACTAAGATGATCTGGCCACTTGGGCTTTTATAGGGCAAGCCTTGAGTGGAGGGTCAGTCACTGAAGCCGTTTAAGGCAAATGCACGCTTTCATATAATTAGAATTATAAATTTAATCAGTGGATGCCAGGTTTCCTGGGATTCTGGCAGATACAAAAACAAAAGGATGTGTAATGCATTTAAAACATTGGTTGTGGGTCAAAGTTCAAAGTAAATTTATTACTTTGAATGTTTAATTTGGATCAAGAAGGCTGAGAGTGAACTGCTGACTTTTTTGAAGAGAAGGGAGTTTTGTACTACTCAGGTTAAAGAGAGGCGAGACTGCGCAGGCGCGTGACATCAGGCAGCCATATCCAGCGGGCAGCGGAGTGAGAGGCAGCAGATTGGTAGGGCTTTGGCTCAACGGGGTTAGGCGGTAACAGGACGAGGCGAGGTAGGAACGACGTGTGTGAGGCCAGTTTTCTGTGCTCAGTGTCATATGTGGGGGGTCCTGGAGTCTCCCAGCTTCCCGGACGGCCATATCTGCACCAGGTGTGTCGAGCTGCAGTTCCTGAGGGACCGAGTTATGGAACTGGAGATGCAGCTCGATGACCTTCGTCTGATCAGGGAGAGCGAGGAGGTGGTAGAGAGGAGCTACAGGCAGGTGGTCACATTGGGGCCATGAGAGACAGACAAGTGGGTCAAAGTCAGGTACTAGAGAGTACCCCTGTGGCTGTACCCCTTGACAATAAGAACCCCTGTTTGAGTACTGTTGGGGGGGGGGGTGCAGCCGACCTGGGGGAAGGGGCAATGGCTGTGCCTCTGGCACAGAGTCTGGCCCTGTGGCTCAGAAGGGTGGGGAAGGGAAGAGGAAGACAGTAGTGATAGGGGACTCCATAAGTAGGGGGGCAGACAGGCGATTCCGTGGACACAGGAAAGAAACTCGGATGGTAATTTGCCCCCCAGGTGCCAGGGTCCAGGATGTTTCAGATCATGTCCAAGACATCCTGCAGAGGGAGGGAGAGCAGCCAGAGGTCGTGGTACATATTGGTACCAATGACATAGGTAGGAAAAGGGAAGAGGTCCTGAAAAAAGACTACAGGGAGTTAGGAAGGAAGTTGAGAAGCAGGACTGCAAAGGTAGTAATCTTGGGATTACTGCCTGTGCCATGCGACAGTGAGAATAGGAACGGGATGAGGTGGAGGATAATGCGTGGCTGAGGGACTGGAACAGAGGGCAGGGATTCAGATTTCTGGATCATTGGGACCTCTTTTGGGGCAGGTGTGACCTGCACAAAAAGGATGGGTTGCACTTGAATCCTAGGGGGACCAATATCCTGGTGGGGAGGTTTGCTGAGGCTACTGGGGAGAGTTTAAACTAGAATTGCTGGGGGGTGGGAACCGAACTGAAGAGACTGGGGAAGAGGAGGTTGGCTCACAAATAGAGAAAGCTTGTAGACAGTGTGAGAGGGAAGATAGGCTAGTGACAAGAGAAGGGACGTGCTCAGACCGAAGGTTTGAGATGTGTCTATTTTAATGCAAGGAGTGTTGTGAACAAAGCAGATGAGCTTAGAGCATGAATCAGTACTTGGAGATATGATGTGGTGGCCATTACAGAGACTTGGATGGCTCAGGGACAGGATTGGTTACTTCAAGTGCCGGGTTTTAGATGTTTCAGAAAGGACAGGGAGGGAGGCAAAAGAGGTGGGGGTGTGGCACTATCGATCAGAGATAGTGTCACGGCTGCAGAAAAGGTGGACGTTATGGAGGGATTGTCTATGGAGTCTCTGTGGGTGGAGGTTAGGAACAGGAAGGGGGTCAAAGACTTTACTGGGTGTTTTACATAGGCCATCTAATAGTAACAGGGATATCAAGGCGCAGATAGGGAAACAGATCCTGGAAAGGTGTAATAATAACAGAGTTGTCGTAATGAGAGATTTTAATTTCCCAAATACCGATTGGCATCTCCCTAGAGTGAGGGGTTTAGATGGGGTGGAGTTTGTTAAGTGTGTTTAGGAAGGTTTCTTGACACAGCATGTAAATAAGCCTACAAGAGGAGAGGCTGTACTTGATTTGCTATTGGGAAATTAACCAGGTCAGGTGTCAGATCTCTCATTGGGAGAGCATTATGGAGATAGTGATCATAATTCTATCTCCTTTACAATATCATTGGAGAGAGATAGGAACAGACAAGTTAGAAAAGCGTTTATTTGGAATAAGGGGAATTATGAGGCTATCAGGCAGGAAATTGGAGGCTTAAATTGGAAACAGATGTTCTCAGGGAAAAGTACTGAAGAAATGTGGCAACTATCCAGGGGATATTTGTGTAGAGTTCTTTATAGGTACGGTCCAATGAGACAGGGAAGTTATGGCAGGGTACAGGAACTGTGGTGTACAAAGGCTGTAATAAACCTAGTCAAGAAGAAAAGAAAAGCTTATAAAAGGTTCAGAGAACTAGGTAATGTTAGCGATCTAGAAGATTATAAGGCTACTAGGAAGGAGCTTCAGAAGGAAATTAGGAGAGCCAGAAGGGGCCATGAGAAGGCCTTGGTGAGCAGAATTAAGGAAATCTCCAAGGCATAAGACGTAAGTTAATAGGACCTACCAAGTATGACACTGGGAAAGTGTGTATGGAACTGGAGGAAATAGCAGAGGTACTTAATGAATACTTTACTTCAGTATTCACTATGGAAAAGAATCATAGTGATTGTAGTGATGACTTGCAGCAGACTGAAAAGCTTGAGCATGTAGATATTAAGAAAGAGGATGTGCTGGAGCTTTTGGAAAGCATCAAGTTGGATAAGTTGTCAGGACCGAACAAAATGTACCCCAGGCTACTGTGGGAAGAGAGGGAGGAGATTGCTGAGCCTCTGGTGATGATCTTTGCATCATCAATGGGGACAGGAGAGGTTCTGGAGGATTGGAGGGTTGCTGATGTTGTTCCTTTGTTCAAGAAAGGGAGTAGAGATAGCTCAGGAAATTATAGACCAGTAAGTCTTACCTCAGTGGCTGGTGTTGGTAAGTTGATGGAGAAGATCCCAAGAGGCAGGATTTATGAACATTTGGAGAGGTATAATATGATCAGGAGTAGTCAGCAGGGCTTTGTAAAGGGAAGGTCGTGCCTTATGAGCCTGATTGAATTTTTTGAGGATGTGACTAAACACATAGTTGGAGGAAGAGCAGTAGATGTAGTGTATATGGATTTCAGCAATGCATTTAATAAGGTACCCCATGCAAGGCTTACTGAGAAAGTAAGGAGGCATGGGATCCAAGGGGACATTTGTTTGTGGATTCAGAACTGGCTTGCTCACAGAAGGCAAAGAGTGGTTGTAGACGGGTCATATTCTGCATGGAGGTCGGTCACCAGTGGTGTGCCTGAGGGATCTGTTCTGGGACCCTTACTCTTAGTGATTTTTATAAATGACCTGGATGAGGAAGTGGGGCGGATGGGTTAATAAGTTTGACTAGTTTGATAGTAAGTCAACCTGAGCCTGAGTCTCCAGAGGATTCCTGTGCTGTGGAAGACGTCCTGCCTTGTCCCTTTACCAAAGACGCCGCGCCCCAGTGGCTCCAATGACTACAGAACGGTGGCATTGACCTCCCACATCATGAAGACTCTGGAGAGACTTGTTCTAGAGCAGCTCCGGCCTATGATTAGGCCACACTTAGACCCCCCCCCCAGTTCACCTACCAGCCCCGACTAGGAGTTGAGGATGCCATTGTCTACCTGCTGAACCGTGTCTACGCCCACCTGGACAAGCCGGCGAGCACTGTGAGGGTCATGTTTTTAGACTTCTCCAGTGCGTTCAACACCATCCGCCCTGCTCTGCTGGGTGAGAAGCTGACAGTGATGCAGGTGGATGCTTCCCTGGTGTCATGGATTATTGATTACCTGACTGGCAGACCACAGTACGTGCGCTTGCAACACTGTGTGTCAGACAGAGTGGTCAGCAGCACTGGGGCTCCACAGGGGAATGTCCTGTCTCCCTTTCTCTTCACCATCTACACCTTGGACTTCAACTACTGCACAGAGTCTTGCCATCTTCAAAAGTTTTCTGATGACTCTGCCATAGTTGGATGCATCAGCAAGGGAGATGAGGCTGAGTACAGGGCTACGGTAGGAAACTTTGTCACATGGTGCGAGCAGAATCATCTGCAGCTTAATGTGAAAAAGACTAAGGAGATGGTGGTGGACCTGAGGAGGGCTAAGGCACCGGTGACCCCTGTTTCCATCCAAGGGGTCAGTGTGGACATGGTGGAAGATTACAAATAACTGGGGATACGAATTGACAATAAACTGGACTGGTCAAAGAACACTGATGTCCAAGGATGATGTCCAAGTTTCATGCCATCTTGGACAATGACTCCCATCCACTCCATAATGTACTGGTTAGGCACAGGAGTACATTCAGCCAGAGACTCAGTCCACCGAGATGTAACACTGAGCATCATAGGAATTCATTCCTACCTGTGGCCATCAAACTTTACAACTCCTCCCTCGGAGTGTCAGACACCATGAGCCAATAGGCTGGTCCTGGACTTATTTCCAATTGGCATAATTTACCGATTATTATTTAATTATTTATGGTTTTATATTGCTATATTGTCTACTCTATTCTTGGCTGGTGCGACTGTAACAAAACCCAATTTCCCTCGGGATCAATAAAGTATGTCTGTCTGTCTTGCTGATGACACAAAGGTTGGAGGTGTTGTGGATAGTGTGGAGGGCTGTCAGAGATTACAACGGGACATTGATAGGATACAAAACTGGGCTGAGAAGTAGCAGATGGAGTTCTACCCAGATAATCATATAATCATATAACAATTACAGCACGGAAACAGGCCCTCTTGGCCCTTCTAGTCCGAGCTGAACGCTTACTCCCACCTATCCCACCTACCTGCACACAGCCCATAACCCTCCATTCCTTTCCTGTCCATATACCTATCCAATTTTTTTTTAAATGACAATATCGAACCTGCCTCTACCACTTCTACTGGAAGCTCGTTCCACACAGCTACCACTCTCTGAGTAAAGAAGTTCCCCCTCATGTTACCCCTAAACTTTTGCCCCTTATCTCTCAACTCATGTCCTCTTGCTTGAATCTCCCCTACTCTTAGTGGAAAAAGGCCTATCCACATCAACTCTATCTATCCCCCTCATAATTTTAAATATCTCTATCAAGTCCCCCCTCAATCTTCTAAGCTCCAAAGAATAAAGACCTAACTTGTTTAACCTTTCTCTGTAACTTAGGTGCTGAAACCAAGGTAACATTCTAGTAAATCTCCTCTGAACTCTCTCTAATTTGTTGACATCTTTCCTATAATTCAGTGACCAGAACTGCACACAATACTCCAAATCTGGCCTCACCAATGCCTTGTACAATTTTAACATTACATCCAACTCCTATACTCAATGTTCTGATTTATAAAGGCCAGCATACCAAAAGCTTTCTTCACCACCCTATCCACATGAGATTCCACCTTCAGGGAACTATGCACCATTATTCCTAGATCACTCTGTTCTAATGCATTCCTCAATGCCCTACCATTTACCATGTATGTCCTATTTTGATTAGTCCTACCAAAATGTAGCACCTTACACTTATCAGCATTAAACTCCATCTGCCATCATTCAGCCCACTCTTCTAACTGGCCTAAATCTCTCTGCAAGCTTTTAAAACCTATTTCATTATCCACAGTGCCACCTATCTTAGTATCATCTGCATACTTACTAATCCAATTTACCACCCCATCATCCAGATCATTAATGTATATGACAAACAACATTGGACCTAGTACAGATCCCTGAGGCACATCACTCGTCACCAGCCTCTAACCTGACAAACAGTTATCCACCACTACTCTCTGGCATCTCCCGTCCAGGTACTGTTGAATCTATTTTACTACTTCAATACTAATACCTAACGATTGAACCTTCCTAACTAACCTTCCATGTGGAACCTTGTCAAAGGTCTTACTGAAGCCCATATAGACAACATCCACTGCTTTACCCTCGTCAACTTTCCTAGTGACCTCTTTAAAAAATTCAATAAGATTTGTCAAACATGACCTTCCAGGCACAAATCCATGTTGACTGTTCCTAATCAGACCCTATCTATCCAGATAATTATATATACCACTCTAAGAATACTTTCCATAAGTATTAGTAAGATAAGTGTGAAGTGGTTCATTTTGGTAGGTCAAATATGATGGCAGAATATAGTATTAATGGTAAGACACTTGGCAGTGTGGTGGATCAGAGGGATCTTGGGGTCTGAGTCCATAGGACACTCAAAGCAGCTGTGCAGGTTGACTCTGTGGTTAAGAAGGCATACGGTGCATTGGCCTTTATCAATCATGGAATTGAATTTGGGAGCCAAGAGTTAACATTGCAGCTATATAGGATCCTTGTCAGACCCCACTTGGAGTACTGTGCTCAGTTCTGGTTGCCTCACTACAGGAAGAAAGGAGATGTCAGGGTTAAGTTTTTTACTCAGAGAGTGGTGAGTGCGTGGAAAGGGCTGCCGGCAACGGTGGTGGAGGTGGATACAATAGGGTCTTTTAAGAGGTTTTTAGATAGGTACATGGAGCTTAGTAGAATAGAGGCTATAGGTAAGCCTAGTAATTCCTAAGGTAGGGACATGCTCGGCATAACTTTGTGGGCCAAAGGGCCTGTATTGAGCTGTAGGTTTTCTATTAACCTACATATATGGTACCATGTACTATCCTGAGATTCATTTTTTTACGGGCATACTTTGATCTAAGCTGGCATTTAAATTGTCTAAACAGTGCATTGTACCTTTCACTAGGACCCAGGGACCTCTGCTGTAAAAGGTTTGGCGCCTAGACAACGTTGTCTAGAGGCTCGCTCTGGGCCCTGATTTCATAGTCCACCTCAAAGCCTCTCTCAGTCTGGCAAATCAGCCTGGGGCCCAGAGCGATCCAGCCTTACACGAGCCAGCTGTATGGGCATTGGAATTCCATCTGGATCAATTCATTCCCCAAACTTGCCTTGCCGTCTCTCACCCCTTCACTGTTTGCAGCAATAATTTAATACAATTCACCTCAGAAAAGTTATTTTTAGTGATGTTTTTAATTGTCTTTTTTTTAGCTTTTTGACTACCAGGAAGCTGTTGCACATGTTCAGTAGTGCCATCTTGACCTGAAGAGGGGCCTCATCCATTCTCTCCTGGTCCTTTATAATCCCTGAACGCCAGAGCATCTGTAACTTTTGAATTAACCTTTTGTATACCTAATTCCAAGTGAGAGCTGAGAAAACCCATCTAAAATAAGCATACATTTTCCATAAGGCTGACCATGATTGTTCTTGGCAAATTTTATCTTCAAAAGTCTATTGAAATACTTAGAAATTCTGCCAGGGATAAACTTGAAAACTATCCATTAGATAACGCAATCATCATCATCATCATTATGAGTTGAGTAGTATGACAAAGGCAATCATAGTCTTTGACCATGATTGTTCTTTGCAAATATTTCTACAAAAGTGGCTTACCACTGCCTTCCTTTGGGCAGTGTCCATAAAATGGGAGACCCCAGCCATTATCAATACTCTTCAAAGATTGTCTGCTTGGCATCAGTGGTCGCAAAAATGACCTACAGACCAGCAGAGCCTTACACCTCTTTTGGTAGGGACGTATCTCCACCCTGCCACTCCATGATTACTGTGCTTCTGTTAAAATTGAACGGTTTGTCTTCTTTTCCAAATTGAGTGTTTATGAGTCTTTGCTTTTGTGTAGTTTCTCATTGATTCTATTGTATTTCTCTGTTCTACTGTTCCATTTCCATAGCTTGTCACACCAGTCAGCCATTCTTGTCTGGCGTGTAGTGTCAGGATTGGTCTCCTTTTGGATTAACCAGGTCATGGTATAAACGTTCCTGACTCGACCCTTGTTTTTTACGAGGCCAAGAGGCTAGCTCGGCGCTCAACCGGGCACAGATGGAAAGCGTGCCCGGGGCAGGGGTGGGCCGACTGGGTTTGAACTTGGGAGCCTTCGCTTCCGAAGTCCGGCCCTGATGCCACTGTGCCACCAGCTGTGAATGCCTGCAAATAAATGAATCTCAAGGTAGTATATGATGATATGTATGTACTTTGATAATTAATTTACTTTGAAATTTGAACTTGATTAGGATATGATTATCTTAGTGTGTTTATAATGTTCTATTTTTTAGATATGCTGTGTAGATAATGACCACAACATCCGCAACTCCAGAGATGTTGGAATATATGGAATAAACTCGATACCTTGGCATTTTAACCTTCCATCATCATGGTTGTATTTGTCATTCAGCAAATGTGCGTGAAGGGTAGAGGGCAGCACCTTAGACTCCTCTTCACCACTGCTCCCTGCAACCTGACTTTTGGCCAACCTTGTCCTGGCATGCCACAGCACTTTTTATCCATTCTGGTAATCTAGAATTTAAATACTTCTGATGAAGGAAATCCAGAGTGAAAAAACTGAAAATACTGGAAATACTCAACAGATCAGACTGCATCCGATGACAGGAAAACAAAGATAACTTCCAGCTTGATAACTTTTCATCAGAATTTGGAAAAGTTAGAAACAGAGCAAGTGTTAAATTACTTAGAAAGTAGATAAGGGCAGATAGGGAGAAATTAATGAATTGGGTGCTGACTAGGGAGATTGAATTACTCAGGTGACATCAGGTTAGGTGACATGGCTAAAGGAAGCAAAGATATTTCTGAATATGAGTGCAATCCCAGCGGGTTAGCTGCTGCATTTTGAACTAAGTAAAATGTCGGCATAGGGAGAAGTTGCCATGAACTTGTCTAATTCATGTTTAAAGGAATACATCTTTACATGTATTCTTTGAAGGAATACATTTTATTGTCACTTGCAGATCTGGTTGGCCCTGACACAACATCTAGCATGGCTCAGAAAGCAGCTAACTTTAAGCGTCAGAAACAAACATTGGTTTTGTTAGTCTATATTTTTAGAATCATGAGATAAAAATAAAAAAGAAGCAATTATCTTCCTGTTGGCCTGATGATACAACTAGTGGCTTTGTAACAAAAAAGGTAAAATTAACCACAATTCAAAACACACAGAAAAGTGTTCTGCAATGTATTAATTATAACTTCTATTCTTATCATTATTGCTTCATACATTATGTGCTGTGTTACATGATCAAGACCATGGTTGTCTTTGACCATGATTGTTCTTGGCAAATTTTTCTGCAAAAGTTATTTGCCATTGCCTTCTTCTGGACAGTGTCTTTACAAAACAGGAGACCCCAGCCATTATCAATACTCTTCAGAGATACTCTGCCTGGTGCCAGTGGTCACATAAACAGGTTTTGTGATATGCACCAGCTGCTCATATGACTATCCACCACCTGGCCCCATGGCTTCATGTGACCCTGATCTGGGGGCTAAGCAGGTAATACACCTTGTTCACGGGTGACCTGTGGGATAGCGAAGGGAAGGGGCACCTTACACTTCCTTTGGTAGAGACTTCTCTCCACCCCACCTCCCTAAATGGATATTATAAACCTTCTGTATTTAAAGCAAAATATCTTCCAACTTGCAGAAACAGAGTCAGGTAACTCTAGAAGCAGCAATATAAAAAGAGTTGGTATCACATTTTGACATGTAGCATGAAATATTTCCATATTCTGCCCTCACTGCATACTCCCACCACCCGACCAGGGATAGGGCTCCTCTTATCCTCACCTACCACCCATCTGCCTCTACGTCCAGTCTGTAAACTTCTGCCATATCCATCGGGATTCCACGAACAAGCACATCTATCCCTCCCCCCAACTTTCTGCTTTTTGCAGGAATCACTCCCTATGCGACTCCCTTGTCCATTCATCCCTTCCTGCTATCTCCCTCCTGGCACTTATTCTTGTAACTGGAACAAGTGCTACAACTGCCCCTACATCTCCTCCCTCACTACCATTCAGGGCCCTAAACAGTCCTTCCAGACGAGGCGACACTTCACCTGTGAGTCTGTTGAGGTCTTATACTGCATCTGGTGCTGTTGTATATTGGTGAGAGCTGATAAAGATTGGGAGACTGCTTCGCCAAGTGCCTAGGCTCTACCCACCAGAGAAAGCGGGATCTCCCAGTAGCCATCCATTTTAATTCCACTTCCCATTCTGGTTCAGACATATCAATCCATGGTCTCCTCTACTGTCACGATGAGGCCACACTCAGGTTGGAGGAGCAACACCTTGTATTCCTTTAGGGTAGTTTTCAATCTGATGGTGTGAACATCAATTTCTCTAACTTCCAGTACCTTATCTCCTTACACACCCATCACCATACTCTGGTGTTCCACTCCCTTTACTTTCTTCCGTGGCCTTCTGTCCTCTCCTATCAGATTCCCCCTTCTCTGTATCTCTTTCACCAATCAACTTCCCAGTTCGTTACTTCACCCCCTGTCCCACCACCCCGGTTTCACCTATCACCTTGTGTTTCTTCCTCTCTTTCTCCCACCATCTAACTCTGACTCCTCTTCTTTTTTTTCTTCAGTTCTGATCAAGGGTCTCAGCCCAAAACACCGACTGTACTCTTTTCATAGATGCTGCCGGGCCTGCTGAGTTCCTCTAGCATTTTTGGTGTGCTATGTGAATTTCCAGCAACTGCAGATTTTATTTTGTTTCTGATTCACATTTTCAATATTAACTTTAAAATCATTTAAATCTGCAGGATATCACAGAGTGATAGAGTCAAAGAGAAGTACAGCACAGAAACAGGCCCTTCAGCCCATCTAGTCCATGCCAAAACCATGTAAACTGCTTGCTCCCATTGATCTGCACCAGGATCATAGCCCTCTGTACCCATATTTGAATTTCCACTTGAGTTTCGAAACAGTGAACAGAATTAAAACTGCATAATGCACACTGCTGATGTGTATCCCTTCTTGACACATTATTATTTCGCAAAAATAAAGTAGTATACATTTACATTTTAACATGCGACGATGAGGTGCTAAAATAATCAAGGTTCAAAGATTCAAGATTCATAGTACGTATGCAGTATACAATCATGAAATCCATCTTCCTAATGACAGCCAGAGAACAAAGAGAGATCATGGAACCCGTTCAAAGAAAAACATCAAACCCCCAACATGTAAAAAAAAAGAATAGATCACACAAATGGCAAACAAAAAACGAGTGAAAAACACAGAAATTAAATCACCAAACCGCAAATCATCGAACCAGTTCAGGCATATTCAATTCAATCTAGCTCTGTATTGTTCATTAACTTCAGGCCTCAGAGCTAGTCTGTCCTGATCATAATCACACAAAACAGCAACAAAAAGAGTGATCAGAAACTAGAAACACATCATAATGCACTTAATTGCAAAAACTCTGTAACTTCCACCATTTATTGAATCCAGTAATTCTGAAATATGGGTGTTATTATCTTCTTTAAATATTCACATCTTGAATAAGTATTGAAATGAAATAGAACCAAACCAGAAGATAATATATTACATGTGGAATCATTTCTGGAATACTAGATTGCACTTTTTGTTCCTCCATATTGTACAAAAATTGTATATTATATTTAGATAACTGATAACCAAAGCAAACATTGTTATAGAATAATAAGATCTAAAAAGTGATGAACAAATGCTTTGGTTAAATCAGTGAGTTTTCTTTACTTTGTCTCCTTTATTCAATCGCCTGGAAGGTTGAAATTTGAAGCCTTTTTTGCTTTATTAGGTTCAGTCTTGCAAACAGTAACAGTATGATTAGAAACGCAGAGGAACTCAGAGAGTGGCCAACATACAGCAAGGAAGCTGATTCACACGGTCATAATTTCTGTAATTGCAATCATTTTGAACAATTTCAGTGATGCTGTAGATCAGCTTATTGTTTAGAACTGTCAATTTCTGGCACCAATTAGTCCTAGTTTAGCCCAATTAGAAGCACTCTTGGTTCTAAATTAGAAGATTGCAGGTGCAAGTTATAGGAAAGGAGAGGGCATTGAGTTCACAGCCTAGTTCGCAGTATTATTGAAGAATTGGAGAGGGATGTTGTAATTGATAGGTTAAAGTCTGAGGAACAGAAATTTGTCACTCATACTAAATGGTGGTTGTATTAGCAGATGCATGTGACATTTTGTTCCCAAGTTTTGATTTGATTTATTTATTGATCTACAGTATGGAGTAGGTCCTTTCAC
Organism: Hemitrygon akajei; assembly: GCF_048418815.1. NCBI lineage: Eukaryota > Metazoa > Chordata > Chondrichthyes > Myliobatiformes > Dasyatidae > Hemitrygon > Hemitrygon akajei. The sequence continues at coordinate 192,882,330 of NC_133128.1, forward strand.
CCCTTCGAGCCACACCATCCAGCAAACCCTCGATATAATCCTAACCTAATCACAGGACAATTTACTGTGTCCAATTAACCCAGCAACCGGTAGGTCTTTTGACTGTGGGAGGAATCCAGAGGAACCCTATGTAGTCGTGGGGAGAGAAAATACAAACTCCTTACAGACTGCGGTGGGAATTGATACTGTAAAACATTGTGCTAACCACTACACTAACATGCCACCTTAGCAAAATTTCAGTTCCATGTCAATGGAATTGAGGATGGAATTCTTTTCCACAGTCTTTGATGAGGGGAAAATATAATCCCTGCCATAAGACATTTTAGGGTTCATAATTCAGTTGAGAACAAAACTTAATATAAACATCCTGGAGGGAACCTTCAGCAGGAATAAGAAGGGCAAAGGAAACATGAAAATAGATTAGATAGATAGATAGATAGATAGATACTTTATTCATCCCCATGGGGAAATTCAACTTTTTTTCCAATGTCCCATACACTTGTTGTAGCAAAACTAATTACATACAATACTTAACTCAGTAAAAAAATATGATATGCATCTAAATCACCGTCTCAAAAAGCATTAATAATAGCTTTTAAAAAGTTCTTAAGTCCTGGCGGTAGAATTGTAAAGCCTAATGGCATTGGGGAGTATTGACCTCTTCATCCTGTCTGAGGAGCATTGCATCGATAGTAACCTGTCACTGAAACTGCTTCTCTGTCTCTGGATGGTGCTATGTAGAGGATGTTCAGAGTTATCCATAATTGACCGTAGCCTACTCAGCGCCCTTCGCTCAGCTACCGATGTTAAACTCTCCAGTACTTCAGTCAAAGAAACACAAAATTCTGTAGTAAGAAAGGCACAGCAACTAGATGGACAAGCTAGAGTCTTGCAGCTCCAGCAACCTGGCTTTCAATCCTGACTTCTGTTGCTGTCCGTGGGGAGTAAGCACATTTTGCCTGTGATCACTTGGGTTTATTTTGGGTTCTTTAGTAAGTTCTTCCATCCAAATGACACGCTAGTGGGTTATTTCACCACTGTAAATTGTCTATAATGAGAGTGACAGAATGTTGGGTGAGTTAATGGGAAAGTGGAGAGTAAAAGGCTACCTAGAAAATTAGTGGTTAATGAGATTGATCTGTGAACTGGAATAGACTGAAAAGACCTCCTTTGTCATTAGGAACTGTGGAATATGGACTATTAAAATGAACATCATATGAAGGATATCTAAGAGATACAACCAACAATTGTAACACAAATATCGCCAATTTTACAAATCTGTTACTTCTGTAAAGTGAAATTTATATGTGACCATTGAGTTTAAAGAACAGAAACCCACAATAATTATGCCGACTGTCCTCCGAGCCAGACAAATCCCATTACAATAATTCCAAGTCCCTCATTCAGGATGGCTCTTAGGTGCTGTTCCTGCCTCCAGCACTCCACAGCCAGCTTATTCTTTCTGTCAAAAATTTAACCCTGGATCTTCTTTAACCCTCCTCCCACTCACCATAAAAGTATATTGTTTAAAAGTTTACTTAACCTTCATCCCTCTCTACTATGCCACCAATGTTGGTATTATCTGCAAACCTATTGAACCTTCCAGCTACAGTCTTTCCAAATCATTAATATCTATGTAAGATGTTGCAAGGTGTCAGATCCCAAAGGTGTACCCAGTTGGATACTGAGAGCCTGTGCTGACCAACCAGCTAGTGTGTTCAAAGACATCTTAAACCTTCCCGTCCTGGAGAGGTTCTCACCTGCTTCAAAAGGGCATTGGTCACAGAGGTGCTCACGAAGAGAAAGGTGCACTGCCTACAGCTGGCACGTTTCAGGAGCTCTTGACTAGGCTTTGGAGCATCTAGACCAGGGGTTCCAACCTCTTATATGCCATGAACCAATACAATTAAGCAAGGCTTGGAACCCCTGATCTAGACAACAGCAAAATACACATCAGACTGCAGTTTATCAACTTTACCATACAATCATCCCCCTAGAACTAATCTACAAGTTTCAAACCTCAGCTTCTGAACGTCCCTCTGCAAAAGATCCTCAGCTTCCTTACTGGGAATCCTCAGTCAGTGAGGATCAGTAATAACACCTCCACCTTGCTGATAATCAGCACTGGCGCACTTAGCCCACAGCACTACTCTATCTACATTCATGACCATGTGGCTAGGCACAGCTCAAACACCATCTATAAATTTGCTGCTGGTAGAATCCCAGATGTTGATGAGGAGGCCTGCAAGAATGGGATAGGTTGGCTGGTTGAGTGGTATTGCACCAACAACCTAGCTTTCAACATCGGCAAGAGCAAGGAATTGCCGCTTGACTTCAGGAAGGGGGAATCAGGAGTACACACACCAGTCCTCACTGAGAGGTCAATAGTGCAAAGTGTGTGCAAAGTGCAAAGTTCACAGGTATCAACATCTCAGAGGATCTACCCTGGCCCCAGTGCATCGATGCAATTATGAAGAAGACCCTTCTTCATTAGGATTTTGAGGAGATTTTCTATGTCACCGAAGACAGATATATGATGGAGAGCATTCTAACTGGCTGCAACACAACCTGGTACGGAGGGGCCACTGCACAGGATTGCAAGAAACTGCAGAGGATTATAGCCTTAACCAGTTCCATACTGGGTACAACTTCCTTGCCATAGAGGGCATCTTCAAGATACAAGCCTCCATCATTAAATACCCTTACTATCATGGAAATACCTTCTTTGCCTTCCTACTGCCACAAAGGAGGTACAGGAGCCTTTAGATCACATTCAACATTTGAAGAAGTTTCTTCCTCTCTGCTGGCAGATTTCTGAGTGCTCCGTGAACCCATGAACTAGCTCATTACTCTTCTCTTGCATTATGTATATATGATGTGAGTTAGCATTCTGATATGTATTGCACTGTACTGCTGCCACAGAACAATGAATTTCACAACATACAGTACTGTGCAGAAGTCTTATAGCTAGGGTGACTGAGGCTTTCACATGGTACTGTAGTAATTTTATGTTTTACACTGTACAGCAGTCACAAAAAAAACAAATTTCATGGCATATATAAGTGATGATAAACCTGATGTTTATATTGGTCTCGATTGTGGACTGAGAGTGTGAAGGGAATAGGGAGAGGGAAATCATGGTTGGGGAAAAGAGAACGGAGTGGGAAGCACATTCGTTAATGATAAATAAACCAATTGTTTGAAATGAGATGACCTTTCCTTAGGGCTGGATGTGTCTGCATCCATGCCAACCCCCACCCCCCCAACACCACCACCCTGGTACCCCTCCTCCGCGACTTGTCCCACACCCCTCCCGCGGCACTCCACCATCACCATTCGCAGCATCCTTTGTCCTGTCAGATTTACAGACTTCCTCTCTGCTCCACGCTGACAATTACAGTTCTGTGCAAAAGTCTTAGCTACACATATATAGCTATGTGCCTAAGACTTTTGCACAATACTGCATGTCAGAGATAATAAAGCTGATTCTGATTCTGTTGACAAATAACAGAGTACCCATCACAGATTCTAATGGTGACAGGTTTATCCCCTAAAAAATGGGTACCCAGCTGTTTTGATGCCATAGACCCCTACCATTAACAGAGGTGTCCATGGACCTTAGGCTGGGAACCCTTGCCCTAACACTAAGCTAATTTTGTATCCAATTTACTTACTCACCCTGGAGCCATACATTCTAAATTTCCTGCTCAGCCCATGTGGTCAAACATAAAATGTGATGAACCAATGCATTGGGACTGTGCTTCATAGTTGCTTATTCATAAACAATAAAATGCTTTTGATGTTTTCAAGTGCAGTAGTGGAGCTTGAATTTATTATTTTCACAAGTACCAAGATGACTATAGAGTTATAGATACTGTTTCCACTAAGATGCACGTGTGAGTGGACAGGAAGTAACCGAGATACTCCCGCACACACAGACTTTGTTACCACACAGTTGCAATTTTCTTTCAGATAATGATTTCATAAAGTGCCATGCAGTTTTCAGGCCATATAAACATTCCCTGCTCTGGTCTGTGCAGCTGTAATAAAACATGGGATCAGGCCCTTCAGCCCAACTGATCCATGCCAGCCAAGATTATATATGAGCTCATCCTATTTACCCATGTTTGACCCATACCCCTCTAATCCAGGAGATCCCAACCTGGATTCCCTTCACCTTTCAGTTAATGGTAGGTCTCCATGGCATGAAAAAGAACGAGAAGCCCAGTTCTCAACCTTTCTTGTCCTTGTACCTGTCCAAGTACCTTTTTAAATGTTAATATGGTGAAGTACGGCTAACCAAATATACACAGTTAATCTATAAATTTAAATTAATACAATTGGAAATCATATTCAAAAGTTCAAAGTGCAAAGTAAATGTATGGGCCATTACCATATAATCCTGAGATTCATTGTGAAAACAATTTTGAAATGTATGTTTCCTTGTACAATAATAGAATGCTGAAAATAAGTATTTCTATTTTAAATATTTAAAAGCTTCTCAAAGGAAACCAACATGATCAATTACAGCAGTGTTTAATTTGCTCTTGGCCTGGTCAATTTTCTGTGTTGAACCTTCAAGTATGAGACTTGTTAAAGCATTTTTCAAAGGTTACAGAAACTCAATATGTGCAGCATGCTTTTGAACAAATATTGCACAATCTAATGGAAACCCTAGGTCACTCATGATGTAACAGAAGTCAAAGGAAAAATAGGGGATGTTAGTAAATAAAAAGTAGATCTTATTAGACTGCAAGATATTGGAACGGAACTAGGCCATTTGGCCTATTGCGTCTCCCCCCCCCCCCCCCTTCATTATGGCTGATCCAATTTTTTCCCTCAGCCCCAATCTCCTGCCTTCTTCTCATATCCCTTCATGCTCTGACTAATCAAGAATCTATCAACCTCTGCCTTAAATATACTAAAACACTTGGCCTCCATAGCTGCATGTGGCAAAGAATTCCACAGATTTACCACTCTCTGGCTAAATAAATTCCTCCTTAACTACATTCTGAAAGGACACCCCTTTATTCTGAGGCTGTGCCCTCTGGTCTTAGACTCCCCTATCATAGGAAGTATCCTCTCCATATCCACTCAGTCAAGGCTTTTCACCATTCAATAGGTTTCAATAAGGTCACCTCTCATTTATCTGAATTCTAGTTAATACAGGCCCAGAGGCATCAAACATTCTTCATATGACAAGCCATTCAATCCTGGAATCATTTTTGTGAATCTTCTTTGAACTCTCTCCAGTTTCAGCACATCCTTTCTAAGATAAGGGGTCCAAACCCACTCAAGTGAGGTCTCACCAGTTTTTAGAACCATAGAACATTACAGAACATTACAGGCCTTTTGGCCCTTCTTGGCTGTGCCAAACCATTTCTCTGCCTAGTCCCACTGACCTGCACCTGGACCATATCCCTCCATACACCTCTCATATCCCTTTTTCTATAAAGTTCCAACATTGCAGCCTTGCTTTTATATTCAGTCCTCTTGAAATGAATGTTTATATTGCATTTGCCTTCCTCATCACAGACTCAATGTGCAAATTAACCTTTAGGGAATAGTGCACAAGGACTCCCAAGTCCCTTTGCACCTCAGATTTTTTGTATTTTTTCTCCATTTCTAAAGTGGTCAACCCTTTCATTTCTTCTACCAACTTGCATGACCATACACTTCATGACACTCTATTTCATCTGCCATTTCTTTGCCCATTCTCCCAACCTGTTTAAGTCCTTCTGTAGCCTCTACTTCTTCAAAACTACCTGCTTCTCCACCTATCTTCACATTGCCTGCAAACTTTGCAACAATACCATTAATTCCATTACCCAAATCATTGATATATAACATAAAAAGAATCAGTCCCAACACAGACCCCTGTGGAAAACCATTTGTCACTGGCAGCCTGCCAGAAAAAGCTCCCTTTATTCCCACTCTTTGCCTCCTGCTGATCAGGCACTGTTTTATCCATGCTACATTCTTTCTTGTAATACCACAGGCTTGTGGCTTGTTAAACTGCCTCATGTGTGGCACCCTTTCAAAGCCCTTTTCTGAAAATCCAAGTCCACAACATCAACCAATTCACCTTTACTATCCTACTTGTTATTTCTTCAAAGAATTCCAACAGATTTGTCAGGCAAAATATTCCCTTGCGGAAATAATGCTGACTATGGACTATTCTGGAGGAAGGGAACATTTCAAGAAATTCCAAATAAGTATTTTCCCAGTGCTTCACAATGTGAGATTAGACTGCTAATACTTCAATAGAAGAGATGATAGTAGTGATACAGCTTAAAAGGCAATTCATATATTTACCCAATTCAGCATAGAAAGTTACCATACTAAAATTATGTGGCTGTTAGTTTACTGAAGGAAGGAAGGGTAGAAATTACGGAGGCTTGAGCCTCAGTCTTCCAATCTTTCTTCAATATGTGTGTGGTGTCAGAAGACTCATAGATTATTAATGTTACACACTAGTTTTTAAATAAAGGGAAAGGTTTAAGTTCAGTCAGTTAGTATAAAGTTGGAGATAAATTTCATGCATGATAATTCTGCTTAAAATAAATTGGCATTTGCAAAAGTCAATAGTTAAAAAGAAGTCCAGTGGGAGTTATTAAAGTCAGATAGTATCAGTCCTGAGGAAGGGTCTCGGCCCGAAACGTTGACTGCTCATTTCAACGGATGCTGTCCAACCTGCTGAGTTCATCCAGCTTTTGTACGTGTAGTATCTGACTAGCTTGATTCACATCTTCATTGAAATAGCAATGTTAACCGAGGAAATATATTTTCAAAAATACTTGGAAAAATACCCTATATTAAATTTCTAAAGAAATTCAAGCTCATAAGAATTAAAAGGATATTCTTTGTGAGGGGCAGATCTTGTCTCACGAGTTTTACATAAAATAACTAAGCACATTGATGAAAGTAGAGCAATGGATGTAGTTGATAGGAATTTCAGTAAGACATTCGACAAGCCTCCTCATGGTAGTTCATAGAGAAAGGCAGGAGGCATGGGATCCAGGGAAACTTGGCTACATTGATTCAGAATTGGCTTGCCCATAGACGATAGAGGGTGGTCGTAGACCCAGAGGTTGTGACCACTGGTATTCCAACTTGTTATCTGTCTGGACTTCTGCTCTTTGTGACTTTTATAAATGACAGGTGGGTTAGTAACATTGCAGATGACAGGAGGCTTGGTGGTGTTGTGGACAGTATAAAAAAAATTTGTAGTTTACAACGGGATGTTGATAGGAAGCAGAGCCGAGCTGAGAAGTCACAGATGGAGTCCAATCCAGAAAAGTGAAAATAGATTCAGTTTGGAAGGTTGAGCAGGGTTAATGACAGGATTATTAACAGTGTGAAGGAACAGAGGTTAAAGTCCACATCCATACATCCCTCAAGATGGTGCACAAGTTGGTAGGCTTATTAAAAAAGTGTGTGGTGTGTTGGCCTTCATTAGAACATAGAACATAGAACACAGAATAGTACAGCACATTACAGGCCCTTCGGCCCACAATGTTGTGCCGACCCTCAAACCCTGCCTCCTATATAACCCCCCCACCTTAAATTCCTCCATATACCTGTCTAGTAGTCTCTTAAACTTCACTAGTGTATCTGCCTCCACCACTGACTCAGGCAGTGCATTCCATGCACCAACCACTCTCTGAGTGAAAAACCTTCCTCTAATATCCCCCTTGAACTTCCCTCCCCTTACCTTAAAGCCATGTCCTCTTGTACTGAGCAGTGGTGCCCTGGGGAAGAGGCGCTGGCTGTCCACTCTGTCTATTCCTCTTAATATCTTGTACACCTCTATCATGTCTCCTCTCGTCCTCCTTCTCTCCAAAGAGTAAAGCCCTAGTTCCCTTAATCTTTGATCATAATCCATACTCTCTAAACCAGGCAGCATCCTGATAAATCTCCTCTGTACCCTTTCCAATGCTTCCACATCCTTCCTATAGTGAGGCAACCAGAACTGGACACAGTACTCCAAGTGTGGCCTAACCAGAGTTTTATAGAGCTGCATCATTACATCGCGTCTCTTAAACTCTATCCCTCGACTTATGAAAGCTAACACCCCATAAATTGGGGGATTGAGTTGACTTGCCATAATGTAATGTTGCAGCTCTATAAAACCCTGGTTAGACCACATTTGGAATATTCTGTTCAGTTCTGGTCACCATATTATAGGAAGGATTTGTAAGGCTCAGAGAGGGTGCCGAGAGGATTAGAGAGTGTAACATATGAGGATAATTAAGTGAACTTGTGCTTTTCTCTTTGGAGGGAAGGAGGATGAGAAGAGACTTGATGGAGGTGTACAAGATAATAAGAGGCATAGATAGAGTGGACAGCCAGAGAACTTTTCACTGGGCGGAAATGGCCAATAGAAGGGGACATAACTTGAAGGTGTTTGGAGTAAAGTATAACAGAGATGTCAGAGGCAGTTTTTTTTTTACACAGAGAATCGTAGCTGCAAGGAACGTGCTGCCAGCGGTGTGACAGAAGCAGACACATTAGGGATGTTTAAGAGATAGACACATGGATAAAAGAACAATGGAGAGCAACATTAGGTTGGTTTTAGAGTAGATTGAAAGGATGGTACAATTTCATGGGCAGAGGGGTCTGCACAATGTTATACTATACTACTGTATGTTCTATATTCTAACGCAACTCCATAATTGGGTTGGAATGTGTTGTGTCTGTGCACAACAACATATCAATTATAAAAGCATGCTCACGGGAGATGGCTTTAACTGCTGTATTCACATTGCAGCAAGACAGAGAGAGACAACAGCACATGTGCAGACAACAGATCAATACATAGTGCTAAGGGGGGGGGTGTCATTATTCTACGAGAAATGGATCCATACGTTACACTTCCTCACCCTTTAGAGTAATGCAACATAAAATTGTATATGTACAAAGCATTCAATTTCTCTTTCATAAACCCACATTCCAAATAAGCATCGTTTCACAATAACAGTCCATAACTAACTTTACATTTCTAAAGGTTCACTCGTTTGGGTGGCACTCTGTTTCTGTTAGGATAATGCCCCTGGACCTGTGGAGTGGCATCAGGTTTGGCAGGTGTCTTGCCACGATAACGTTCTCATCATGTCAGGACCTGTGGAGTGGCATAGGGTTCAAGACAACATTCTCAGTTTCCAACGTCATGTTGCTGTCAGTGACATGATCATCACTGAGAAGTAAGTCCAGTGACAGTATCGTGCCATCTTTTTGGATGCAGTCGACTCAGTTGAGTCTTCAGTAGTTGGTCCACATGATATCTCTATGTCTGATCTCCAAAATCCACTGTGTACATCAATGGTCCAGTTCTCGTAGCTATCCTACCAGGTGTCTTCTCTACAATCACATGCCAGGACTTCCTAGGTACAGTCCTGAAGTTCGTTGCTGCTTCACTTGGCAACTGGCTGAACAGTTCATGAACAGTCAGAATTCTTCTGACGTGTATGGTGGACGTTGTCACTCAAAATTTGTTCTGGTAAGCCATTTCTGGTGAAAATAGTTCTCACAACAAAGATAGTCTTTGCTGAGGAGGTTGACTTAATTTTTGTAACCTTCTGCCACTTCGAATGAGCATGCACAACAGTCAGAAACATTGAGTCCAAGAATGGTGCAGCAAAGTCAATATATACTCATTGCCATGGTGATGTAGTCCACTCCAGGGGTGTAAAGGTGTCTATGAGAGTACATTTTGAACTTATTGGCATCCCAATTAGCTTCTGGCCAAGTCTTCAATATGTTTATCTATTTCCAGTCACCACACATAGCTCCAAGCAAAACTCTTCATCTTGACTGTACCCAGGTCTCCTGCAAGCAGATTTTCTAATACTGTGGTGCGCAGATTAGAGGGAACCACAACACAAGAGCCACACATCAGGGTTCTTTGACATACGGACAATAGCTCTTGTCTCGCTAAGAATTCTGGAACCATAGTGTTACCATGAGTCAGCCTTCCTTGCATGGTGCGTTCATAGACATTTGACAATGTCTGTTCATCTCTTGTTTCCCTGTGTATTTCGGAATTTGTTACCAGCAGCTGCTCCACTGATGCCATGTGGAGTACTTCTGTTGGGTCTCGGTTTGAAGACTGTTCTTCTTCAGTGGAAAACATGACAAGCCATCAGTGTTGCTGTGTTGTTTGGTCCCCTTGAACTCTCTGTCATAACAGTGGGATTCTAGGAATAGTGGCCAATATTGTAACCGGGTAGCAGTCATCACTGGGATTTCCTTCCTGGGATTGAAAATGGACACAAGGGGCTGGTGATCTGTCACTAATGTAAAATTTTGTCCATAGAGGTGGTGATAGAACTTCTTTAATCTCCATAATAGACTAAGGACCTCTTGGGTGATCTGTGCATAGCTATGTTCTGCGCTCACCAGTGATTGTGAAACAAATGTAATCAGCCGTTCAGATCCATCTTTCATAATGTATGACAAAACGGCTCCAATGTCACATGGGGACACATCTTATGCCATTCTGATGGGCAGGAATGAGTCACAATGGGTGAACAGTTCATTGGATATTATTAGTCTTTGTTTCCTTGAATGCTTTTTCGCACCTTTCTGACTATTTCCACTTCACTCCTGTCTGTAACAGTGCATTCAATAGATGCAGCACTGTAGCAATGTTTTGGAGAAACCGGTGCTAGTTTACAAAGCCCAGTATGGCCTGAGTTGTGACACATTTTCCAGTTTGAGTACTGCTTCCTGGAGCACTGTTTCAGTTTTCTCTCGTGACTTACATACTGTAAGCCATGCTTCTCAGTGAATTGTCCGCAATATGAGATTTCATTCTTGAAAATCTCACACTTCTTTCTCTTTGCACGCAGACCATGAACACTTCAAGCCTGTTAAGTATTTTACCAATGTTCTGAAGGTGCTCTTCATCATTTTTGCTGGTCATGATTATGTCATCAAGCTAACATTGTGTTCCTGGGATGTCTTGGAGCACTTGGACCACTGCTCTTTGCCAAACTGCTGGAGTTGATGTGATGCCAGAGACGGGATAATTATCCTGGAACAGTCTCATCAGAGTGTTGATTGTGAGGAACTTCCTGCTTGACTCCTCAATCTCCATTTGCAGATAGGCTTGTGAAAATCAATCTTTGAAGACCTCTCCGTACTTGCTAGAGATGAAAAAATGTCTTCTATCTTTGGCAGGGGATACTGCATAGTTTGCAGCACGGGTTTGATGCTGACCTTGAAATCCCAACTTATGCAAATGGCTCCGTCCTTCCTTTTTTTGATCACTGGGATAATGGGCATGGCCCAATCACTCCACTCAACCTTGGAGAGCATTCCAGTTGCCTCCAGGCTCTACAGCTCAGCATTCACTTGAGGACTTTGTGTGTAAGACACTGGACGCACTTATAGAGTCCTGGTGTTGCTGTTTCATCCAGTTTAATTCTGGCCTCCATGCCTTTGAGTTTACCAATCCCCTTCTCAAACACCTTCTCAGTAGCATTAAGCAGCTGTGCCAGTCTCTGGTTAGTGCTACCATTTGGGCTGCCATTGCCTGTTGATGTCTCAATGTGACCTTTGATTGAGTGCCAGTCTAGTTGGATTTATTTCAACCATTCACATCTGAACAGTGCTGGCCCTCCACATTTTAATACATAAAGCTACGTCTTGTGTTTCCCCTAGATACATCACAGTTCCTTTCAGTTTGCCCTTTGGAGATACTTTTTGACCTGTGCAAGTCTTTAGCATTACTGAAGTCTTCTCTAAATGTATCTTAGAAAACAGTCTGTTGTTGTCAGCCTCTGAAATTATGGACAAAGCTAACCACATATCAGCTCCATTTTCATCGCCACGTTATTTTCACTTTAAATTCAGCATGCCTTTCACCGTTACTCACGCATTCCTTTGTTAGTGTCCGTGATAGCCTGCTCATGCTGTTTAACTCTGGCTGTTTCAACCCGTAACTGTCGGTGTAGTTTATGATATTTTCTGACATTCAGGTTCATACTCATCACCAATTTGTTGTGTCTGTGCACAACTACATATCAATTAAATAAAAGCACGTACATGGGAGATGGATTTAACTGGTGTATTCACCTTGCAGCGAGAGAGCGGGAACAATGCGAATGCGCAGACGACAGATCAATACGTAGTGCTAAGGTGGTGGGGGGGAGTTGTTGCTCTTAAAGAAATAGATCCATACATTGCAGAATGTAGAACATTGGTGAATGGTTATCTTTTCAGACTAGTTATTTCTAAATACCAAGCACCTCAGGGGATGGTATTCAGATGATTTTTTTAATATGCTAATATGCTAGGCATTTTAATATTTATGTAAAAAGAACAATAAATATAAGATCATTTTTTCTACTTGTTTAATATATTTGGTCTCTTCAGACACATGAATTGCAAAGACAGGCTGGTGAAATGGGCAAAGAGATCAAAGAAGTATGAAATTAGCTATTGTCGTTCCAGAATAAGCAAAGGAGATATAAATTAATGAAAATGTTCCACAACATATACTGGTGTATTTGTTCCAAAATAAATCTTTGAAAATGATAAGCTGTCAAGAAATCTTTACACAAGCAAAGGAGCTAAAATTTCACTCAATAGCCTGACATATGATGAAACATTGGAGAGTTCTGTTCTAGGCAACTCCTTCAGCAATGTCATCATGGCCTTGGCCCCAAAGCAGATTCACTTGATAGAAATGTAGGATTCCAATTATGTGGAGGGATTGTAGAACAGAGAACAGAGGAAGCAAGGAATGAGTGATCAAAAACATAAATGGTTTTTGAACATTTAAACAGGAAGAAACTATTCCTAGTAGCAAAAAAAAAAGACAGATTTAAGTTGATCTATCAAATGCTTTGGAATAACATGAGGAAATTTATATTTACAAACATGAGAGCATGTAGATGCTGGAAATTCAGAGCAAAATACACAAATGCTGGAGGAATTCAGCAGGTCAGGAAGCACCTATGGAAAAGAGTAAACAGTCAACATTTCAGGCTGAGATCCTCTTCAGGACTGAGATGGAAGGGGGAAGATGCCAGAATTTAAAGGGAAGGGGGCAGAAGGGAAAGAGGCTTGCTGAAAGGTGATCAATGAAGTCAGGTGTGTAGAAAAGCTAAGGGCTGGAGAAGAAAGAATTTTATTGGAGAGGAGAGTGGACTATAGGAGAAAGAGAAGGAGGAGGGGACCCAGAGGGAAGTAACAGGAAGCTATTTTTTTTTACAAATTAAAGTAATCTTGATCTGAAATATGCTGATTGAAATCACAGTGGATGTAAATTCAACAGAAACTTTTAAAATGGAGCTACAAATTCTTGAAATAGTGAAATACATAAATCTGTGGGGAAACTGTAGGGGAAGGAATAAAGGAAAAGTTTCATCAAAAATCTGGCACAGGACAATGAGACTCTGATTGTAATGTGTAACATTAATTCTAAGAATGGACTAATGATACATGGCCTCTCCTGGATAGCATGTGCTTGCAAATAACAGTAATCTCATGAATTCTCTACACTCCTTCTGAAAGTTGTTATAATAATTAAGCCTGCTTGCATTTACTGTATCTATACCCCTCATAATTTTTTATACCTCTTCTATAATCTTCTACATTCCAAGGAATACTTGGTTGCAGGAGGGGCAAAACTGGCAGCTTTATTTTCCGGGGTTCTGTTGTTTCAGATGTGATAGAGGGGGAGGGATGAAAGGGAGAGGAGTGACATTACTACTCAGGGAAAATATCACAGCTATGCATAGACAGGACAGCCTGGAGGGCTTGTCTACAGAGGCTGTATGGGTGAAGCTGAGGAGCGGGAAAGGTGTGACACACTAATGGGGTTGTATTATAGACCACCCAATAGTCAGAGAGAATTGGGGGAGCAAATCTTTAGAGAGATAGCAGACCGATGTAAGAAACAGAAAGTTGTAATAGTTCCACATATTGACTGGGACTCCCACACTGTTAAAAGGCTAGATGGCTTGGAGTTTGTCAAATATGTTCATGAAAGTTTTCTAAATCAATATATAGAGGTACCTACAAGAGAGGATGCAATTCTTGATCTCCTATTAGGGAACCAGACAGGTCAGGTGACAGAAGTATATGTAGGTGAACATTTTGGGTCCAGTGACCATAATGTCATCAGTTTCAAGTTAATTATGGATAAGGATGGGTCTGGTCCTCGAGTTGAGGTTCTAAATTGGAGAAGGGCCAATTTTGTGGAAATGAGAAAGGATCTAGGAAGAGTGGATTGGGATAAGTTGCTTTCTGGCAAGGATGTATTCAGTAAGTGGAAGGCCTTCAAAGGTAAAATTTTGGGAGTGCAGAGTTTGCATGTTCCTGCCAGGATTAAAGGCAAAGTTAATAGGCATAGGGAACCTTGGTTTTCAAGGGATATTGGCGATCTTGTTAAGAAAAAGAGAGAAGAGTATAGCAGGTATAGGCAACAAGGAACAAGTGAGGTACTTGAAGAGTATAGGAAATGTAAGAAAATACATTTTCTATACTCAGGAAGGCAAAAAGAAGACATGATGTTGCTTTGGCAGATAACGTGTGAAGGTAAACCCAAAGGGTTTCTACAATTATATTAAGGGTAAAAGGATAGTAAGGGATAAAATTGGTCCTCTAGAAGATCAGAGTGGTCATCTATGTGTGCAGCTCATGAAATGGGTGAGATCTTAAACAGTTTTTTTGCATCAGTATTTACTTAGGAAACTGGCAGAGGGTATATGGAAGGAAGGTAAACAAGCAGTAGTGTCATGAAACATATAGAGATTAAAGAGGAGAATGTGCTTGCTGCCTTACAGTGAATAAAGGTAGATAAATCCCCCGGACCTGACATGATATTTCCTCGGACCTTGAGAGAGACTAGTGTAGAAATTGCAGGGGCCCTGGTAGAAATATTTAAAATGTCCTCAGCCACGGGTGCAATGCCGGTGGATTGGAAATAGCTCATGTTGGTCCGTTGTTTAAAAAATACTCCAAAAGTAAACCAGGTAATTACAGGCCGGTGAGCCTGACATCAGTAGGAGTTAAATTATTGGAAGGTGTTCTGAGAGTATTTGGACAGCCAAGGGCTGATTAAGGATAGTCAATATGGCTTTGTGTGTGGTAGTAGATCATGTTTAACGAATCTTGTAGAGTTTTTCAAGGAGGTTACCAAGAAAGTAGATGAAGGAAAGGCTGTGGATGTTGTCTATATGGACTTTAGTAAGGCCTTTGACAAGGTCCCACATGGGAGGTTAGTTCAGAAGGTTCAGACACTAAGTATCCATAGAGAGGTTGTAAACTAGATTCGAAATTGGCTGTGTGGGAGAAGCCAGAGAGTGGTAGTGGATAATTGCTTCTCAAACCAGAGGCCTGTGACTAGTGCTGTGCCTCAGAGATCTGTGCTGGGACCATTGTTGTTTGTTGTCTATATCAATGATCTAGATGATAATGTGGTAAATTGGATCAGCAAGTTTGCTGATGACACTAAGATTGGAGGCGTTGTGGACAGCGAGGAAGGCTTTCAAAGCTTGCGGAGGGATCTGGGCCAACCTGAAAATGGCAGTGGAATTTAATGCAGACAAGTGTGAAGTGTTGCATTTTTTTAAGGACAAATCAAGGTAGGACATACACAGTAAATGGTAGGGCACTGATGAGTGCGGGGGAAAAAAGGGATCTGGGAGTTCAGATACATAATTCCCTGAAAGTGGTGTCATAGGTAGACAGGGTTGTAAAGAAGGCTTTTGGCATCCAGACATTCATAAATCAAAGTATTGAGTATAGGAGTTGGCCAAGTTTGGAGTATTGTGTACAGTTCTGGTCACCTAACTATAGGAAGGATATCAGTAAGATTGAAAGAGTGCAGAGAAGATTTACTAGGATGTTTCCGGGTCTTCAGGAGTTGAGTTACAAGGAAAGATTGAACAGGTTAGGACTGAATGAGGGGAATGGCATGGAAGAATGAGGGGGGATTTGATAGAGGTTTACAAAATTATGAGGGGTATATACAGAGTAAATGCGAGTAGGCTCTTTCCACTTAGATTAGAAGAGTTAAATACGAGAGGACACGGCTTTAGGGTGAAAGGGGAAAGGTTTAGGTGGAACATTAGGGGGATCTTCTTCACTCAAAGAGTGGTGGGTATGTGGAAGGAGTTGCCATCTGACATGGTAAATGCAGGCTCACTCTTAAGTTTTAAGAATAAATTGGATAGATACATAGATGGGAGAAGTCTGGAGGGTTATGGACTGGGTGCAGGTCAATGGGACTAGCAGAATAGAGTTTCAGCTCAGACTAGAAGGGCCAAATGGCCTGTTTTCTGTGCTGTAGTGTTCTATGATTCTATGGATAAAGATCTAAACAAGTCAATCGTTCCCTATAACTGAGGTCCTTCCTCCAGACCCTGCAACATCCTTGTATTCACTGTATTTAATTCATCCACATGATGTACTACAATGCAGGCACTACCTTTATCAGAAGAAGGCAAAAAGAAGTCTGTCTACCCAGGCTCAATAGAACAAATGTTTGGAATGTTGTTACCTACTATTGTTTATAGTGTAATCAATGAAAAGACCGGCTATCTGATGTTTATATCTGAAGTTCAAACCTGAATCTTTCTCCCAAATTACATGCAATTCAATCTGTGCCCAAAACTGGTTAATATTGAATAATTATGAGTTAACTGAATTACGCACATGAATTATCTTGTCAGTTAATTCTACTTACTCATATTTTGCACAATGCTTAAATAATTCAAGTATTCTATGGTTAAAAATTGTTAACATTTCACATTGAACTTTAATAAATCAGCAAAGAAATTGTAACACTTAAAAACAGAACTGAAAATACCAGTGTATTCAGAGTCATTAATTCATTTTAACCTTGAAGTGACAGTACATTAGCATCTAAAATCAGATTCTGTGCTAAATCTCATAGCTAAGCTTTCTCTAAGAATAGGACTACAATAGGCACAATAGGTCTACAGCAGATGTGATCTCATTGGCTCTTCACTCGGCTTTGGATCACCTGGGCAAAACTAATACTTACGTCAGACTGCTGTTTACAGACTTTATCTCCAGCGTTTAACACCAATATTTCTCCAGCTCTGATCAAAAAACACTAAAGGATGTACCTGTGCCTCTGTACCTCCCTCTGCAACAAGATCCCTCACTTCCTCACTGGAAGACCAGTCTGTGAGGATTGGAAATAACATCCCCACCTAGCTGACAATCAACACTGGCACACCTAAAGGATGTGTGCGTAGCCTACTGCTCTACTCTCTTTCCACCTACGACTGTGTGGCGAGGCACAACTCAAATGCCATCTATAAATCTGGCAGAATTTCAGATGGTGACAGGAAGGTGTAAAAGAGTGAGATATATCAGTTAGTTGAGCGGTGTCAGAGCAACAAACTTGCACTTAACATCAGTAAGATCAAAGAACTGATTGTAGACTTCAGAAAGGGTAAGATGAGGGAACACACACCAGTCCTCATAGAGGAAAGTGTGAGCGATTTCAAGTTCCTGGGAGTCAACATCTTTGAGGATCTGTACTGGCTGGACAGCGATATATTTCTTTGAGGAGTTTGAGGACATTTGGTATTGTCACCAAAGACACTCACAAATTTCTACAAAGTACTCTGAGAGCAGTTTAGTAGGCTGCATCACTGTCTGGAATGGGTGGGGGTGGGTCTACTGCACAGGATTAAAAGACGCTGTGGGAAGTTGTGAACTCAATTAGCTCCATCATGGGAACTAGCCACTCCAGCATCCAGAACATCTTCAAAGAGCAGCATTAAGGATCTCCATCACCCAGGACATGCCCTGTCCTCATTGCTGTCTTCAAGAAGGAGATACGGGAGCCTGAAGGCATACACTCAACAACTCAGGAACAGCTTCTTCCTCTCTGCGATTCTGAATGGACATTGAACCCATGAACATTACCTCACTACTTCTGGCAGTATTTATTTATTTATATATAAAATGTAATTCAGTTTTTATTATTAGGTATTGCAATATTCTGCTGTCATAAAAATAACAAATTTCATGACATAACCTGTGCCAGTGTTAATAAAACTCATTCTGATTCTGATTCTGAAATTATGTTATGCTTATTCTAGACTTACAGTATATATACAAATATTAAAATTTATGTCTCTAAACTGTGTGTGAAATCACACTCTAATTATTGGAAAAAAGTCTTTCTCTATTAAATGTAGTAATTATGTCATGAAAAAGATACAGTAACATTAGTCATCAAAATGACAACTTCGTTCTAATTTCTTAAGGTATTTCAAATCAGTGGAAGTCCCTTAGTACACTGAAAGAAAGCTTAGGTTACATCACGTTCAACAAAAAGAGCATTTGTCTATTAGGTGAGATGCTTTTTGTAAAATTTATTTAAGTCCTTTCATTAAACTCTTGCTCTACTATCATCGCAAATTTATGCTGTTTGTAAAATTTATACAGGTAAAATTTAATATATCTTTGCACAAACAAAATGCTGGAGGAGCTCAGTAGGTCAGGCAGCATCTACGGTAATGAATGAACAGTTGACACCATTTTGGGCCAAGATCTTTCTTCAGCAGTGATGAGATTTTTTTTGCATCAGAGTGATTCATGTCATTAATATAGTTCTACTGTAAGCCAGCATTATCTCTTTGAACTGCTAATGTCATGTTAGAATTTGAATAGTAATGTATAATAAGACCATAAGATATAAGAGCATTTGGCCCATTGAGTCTGTTCTGCCATTTCATCAAGGCTGATCCAATTTTCCACTCTGCCCCAATCTCCTGCCTTCTTTCCATATCCTTTAAGGCCCTGACCAATCAAAATTCTATCAACCTTTGCCTTAAGTATACATACAATCTTGGCCTCCAGTGCTGGCTGTGGCAAAGAATTCCACAGATTCACCATTTTCTGGCTAAAGAAATTCCTCTTCATCTCTGTTCTAAAAGGATGCACCTCTATTCTGATACTGTGTCATCTGGTCTTAGACTCTCCCATCACAGGAAACATCCTCTTTGTATCCACATTATCAAGGCCTTTCACCATTTGATAAATGTCAATGAGGTCACCCCTAATTCTTCTGAATTCTAGTAAATTCAGGCCTAGAACTATACAATGCATTAAGGTACAGACTAGGTTAGCATCTACATGTACCTGTTTAAATAAAAACAGTAAATAATATCTGACCTACATTATGGTCTTATTTATTTCTTCAAGCAATAACACATTCCTTGGTGGCCAATCATTTTAATTTTGATTCCCATTTCCACTCTGAGGTGTTGGTCCATGGCCTCCTCTTGTGCCAAGGTAAGGCTACCCACAGGGTGGAGGAGCAACAACTTATATTCCATTTGGGTAGCCTCCAATCTATTGGCATGAATACAGATTTCTCCTTCCAGTGAACAAATTCCAACCTGCCTCCTCCATTCCACTGTGTCCCACTCTGGCGTCTTACCTCTGGTCACCTGCCTATCACTTCCTCCTGGGTTGCCTCCTCCTTCCCTTTCTCCTATGGTCCACTCTCGTATCCGATTCCTTCCTCTACAGCCCTTGACCTTTCCCACCCACCTGGCTTCACTTATCATCCTCCATCTAGCCTCTTTCCCCCCACCCAACTTTTTATTCTGCATCTTCCTCCTTCCTCTCCAGTCCGGAAAAAAGGTCTCAGCCCGAAATGTCAACTGTTTGCTCTTTTGCACAGATGCTGCCTGACCTATTGTGTGTTTTGTGTGTTTTACTCTGGATTTCCAGCAACTGTCAAATCTCTTGAACTCATTTCCATAGATACTGTCTAACCTGCTGAGTTCCTCCAGAACTTTGTGTGTGTTGCTCTGGATTTCCAGTATCTGCAGAATATCTTGTGTTTATTCACTTCCACAAGTGCTGCCTGACCTCCTGAGTTCCTCCAGCATTTTCTGTGCGTTGCTTAACACGATGTTGTTGTTTTACAGATTCAAATCACTGCATTATAATTTATGCACAACCCATTAGAGTCATCCATGGGAAGTTACCTTCATTAATCTTGAACCACATTCAAAAACAGATCTCCAGAGGTGAACTGGAGTAGGCAGATCATAATAAATAATTTGCTTCTAAGTAGCCTTGTGTGAGATCGTGCAGATGATTAATTATGGTTTAAGCCGGCTCAGGTCACTTACTGCGGTACTCATAGGTGTCAGGCTCATCTGCATTCTTTGACCTTGCTCTAAAAAGAAGTCAATGAGTTCCCAGGTGTCAATAGAAATGACGTGAATCACACTGATGTAGAAAAACTCATCAGTGTGACTGATGAGAGAATATTCATTTCCTTTTGCCTGTACAGCAAGCACAAGGCTGCTGAATCAACATGACTTTAAAGTAATCTGCATTGCCATATCTCGTCAAATAACAGTATTGTTTATCCTTCAGTCTTGCCAAATTGTGTGTCTGTAGTTCATGCAAACAAAGATACATTAGCTCCCGCTTTGCATACACATGGCCCTTCCATAGTGAGAGTTCAGTTGACCAAGTTCCTGGGAGCTCATATCACCTGGTTTCTTGATATCTTGTCCCTAAATTGGAAGGCACAGCAGCGCAACCACTTCCTGAGGAGACTGAGGCAAGTGAGAGTCACACCATACCCCACTTAACTGAGTTTTACAGGAGAATCATTGAGAGTGTCCTGACAAGCTGCATCTCCATCTCATATGGGAGCAACAGAGCAGCAGACCAGAAGTCCTACAAAGGACTATGAGAACAGCCAAGAGGATCATAGAGGTCTCCCTGCCATCCATCAAGGACATTTATCAGTACACAGGGACCTTAGTATTGTCCAGGATCCCACCCATCTATCCAGAGTCCTCTTTGACCTTCTGCCATCAGGCAGGAGACTCCAGTGCATAAAGACAAGAACGGTTAGGATGAGAAACAGCTTCTTCACTCAGGCTATTAGGCTTCTAAACTTCCTGTCACATCACATTTGAAGTGCCTCCGGATAATTTATACTGTACCCTACAATATTTAATTTACGTACTTTGTTTGTCTTGTGTAATTCATTTGTAGATTTTATCCTTACTCCCTAAGTTATTGTGTGTTATGTGTGTGCTCTACAGCCCGGTCTGGAGAAACATTGTCTCATTTGGCAGTATTCATGTGTACAGTTAAATGACAATAAACATGACCTGAACTTGACTTACTTTTCTGTGAACTGAGATTTATCGCCTCAGAATAGTTTATTTGCTTTTAACTAAAGTAAGAGATCATTCGTATAATGTGATGTTCCATCCCACAGTTGATTATTAGATGAGACTTATCTGGTGAAGAAGAATGTTTTCAAGGACAGACATTAACTAAATAGTAATTATGTGAGCTATGTTGCATCCTTTATTTGAAATTTTGCACATGTATGAGAATGTGGTAATAGAGAGACATGGAACCTTTTGGCTTTGGAGGCCAAGTCATTGAGTATATTAAGGCAGAGGCTGATAGATACGTGATTAGTGAGGGCATGAAGGGACTTGTGGAGAAGGAAAGAGATTGGGGCTGAGAGGGAAAATGGGCTAGCCTTGGTGAAATGGTGGAGCAAAATCAATGGGACAAATGGCCCAATTCTACTCCTATATCTTATGGTCGAACCTTTACTTGAGCATTTATACTTGAATCTCTCAAGCATTATAAATCTCAAATTAGCTTCAAAATATTAAGTAGAACATTTCATCTTCAAGCTGTTTCATATTAAACCAAATTATGTCATTATTTTAACTTTAATAAGTACCATATATTCAATTTTAACAGAAGTATATGACTTATTATTGCTGTAATAACTGCATAGGAAGAGATAATTAGAAATGGTTATAGTCTGCATGTTATAGAACAATAACATCCACTCAGAAATGCAAGAACTCAGATTTATTGTTAAATTTTCCTAGTCTTTTGGCAATACAAATGTATTCAGCTGCTAGTTCTATGCAATATGAAATCGTTGATCTATGTCTATGTGAGAAATACTGGACCTTGGTAAAGCTGACAGGTTTCCTAAACACTTATTCTTCAATCTCTGATACTACCTTGTCAATGTCGGTCATTCTGCTGATAGTGACCATTTAGATAAAAAAACGAAAACTGATTTAGAAGCAATTTTGAAATCAAATAAATAATCATGTCCATACCTTTTGTTAGGTTAAATTCCAGAGCACTGAAATTCAATTACACCTTAAAAATAAGCTTCAAGGGTTGAGTATGCATTTGCTCAAACAGTATTTAATAGCTATAATCATAAATAAGTTCAAAGTACATATATGTCACCATATACAACCCTGAGATTCATTTTCATGTGGACATATTCAATAAATCTAATAATGGAATGACTATAATATAATCAATAAAGGACCACACAAAACTGGGCATTCAAGCAGCATGCAAAAGGGAACAGGCTGTGCAAGTACAAAACAGAAAGAATTTATAATAATAAATAAATAAACAATAAACATAACAAATATGAGATGAAGAGTCCTTGAAAGTGAGTCTATTGTTGCGGGAACATTTCAATGATGGGCAAGTGAAGTTGAATGAAGTTATCCCCACTGTTTCAGAGGAGTAATAACTCTTCCTAAACCTGGTGGTGTGATTCATGAAGCGTCTGTACCTTCTTCCCGATGGTAGCAGTGAGAAGAGAACATGTCCTGGGTGCTAAAGGTCTCTGATGATCAATGCTGGCTTCCTCAGACAGAGCTTTGTGTAGATGTGCTCAATGGTGGGAGGGCTTTACATGTGATGGACTGGTCTGTATCCATTACATTTTGTTCAAGGGTATTGGTGTTTCCACACCAGGCCATGCCACAGCCAGTGAATACACACTCAACCACATATCTATAGACGTTTGTCAAAGTTTTAAATGTCATGCTAATTCTCCACAGACTCCAAAGGAAGTAGAGGCACTGCTGTGCTTTCTTTGTAATTACACTTACATGCTGGGTCCAGGATCGGCAATCATGATGGAGTTGAATGAAGATGAAATGGGAAAAACAGATTTAAGCTCATTCTTCTGACTAGGATTTGGATTCAGAGGAACAAAGTTACTGGATTTTGGTGCTTTACCTTAGCAACTGGGTCTCTCCTCATACTTCATTCCTCTTTCATTCATTCTTTATGAGCCATGTTTTATGGTCTATCCACGACCATGATTGTTCTTGGCAAATTTTTCTACAGAAGTGATTTGCCATTGTCTTCTTCTAGCCAGTGTCTTTACAAGGCAGCTAACCCCAGTCATTATCAACACTTTTCAGAGATTGTCTGCCTGGCGTCATGACCAGGACTTCTGATATTCAGCAGCTGCTCATACAACAATCCACCACCTGCTCCCATGGCTTCCTGTGACCCAGAATGGGGAGCTAAGGAGGTGCTACACCTTGCCCTGGGGGAAGCAGTACCTTACACCTGCTTTGGTAGAGATTTAATTCCGCTCTGCCACCTTTCCTCACTGGACTACAGAAATGTCCTCACTCGTGGTACTGGGCAGGCATCCTCACCTCAGGACACGCAAGCATGGCTGTAAAATATCCATCACTGTCCAATGTCTTTACATCTGGACAATAATCACCCCTCCCCCCATACATTAGTTTGCTGATCCATCCTGAAGTCTCTGTTCTAGCTGCAGGATCTCACAATTGTGGAGTAGATGCCATAGAGTCATAGAAAACTACAGGACTGAAAAAGGCTCCTTGGCCCATCCAGTCTGTAATGAACCATTTAAACTGTCCATTCCCATCAATCTACTTCCAGACTATAGCCCTCCATACCCCTCTCATACATATACCTATCCAAACTTCTCTTAAAATTTGCAATCAAAAGTGCACCCCCCTCTACTGTTGGCAGTTCCTTCCACATTTTCATGACCCACTAAGTAAAAACAGTTTCCCCTCGTATTCCCCTTAACCATTGCCCCTTTCACTCTTAACCCATGACCACTGTAGTCTCACTCAACCTCAGAGGAAAAAAGCATGCTTGCTTTATCGTATCTATACCCCCTCCTAATTGTTTTATACTTCTGTCAAATCTCCTGTCAGCTGTAAATCAATTTGTTCCAATCCTTGTCCTTCTGTCTCTGAACTTCAATACTAAGCAAAACTAATTTTTGGTCTTATAGTTTCCATTTATCGTTGTTCAATTTTAGTCCTGACTGCTGAAGACTGTTCATTGCTGTCTCCCAATGTGCACTGAAGATTGTATCTGATTCTACTCTCCAAGACATCAGATGTTTTGCACCAAAGTATTTTTGCTGCTGACGGAATTCCAAATGGGACGTCAGCTGACCAAGGCAGATAATGAATGCAGTGGTGTCTGCCAAAATCCCAAATAAATTAACCAACAAACATTTCAGCTAGCTTGGCGCTGGGGCAAGGGTCAGTATGTGTCGGTGTACAACATACTAATCATTTTCACTTTACTGTTTCATTCAAGTTCAGATAAACATTAAAGTCCTTATTCCCCTAAAAAATGCAGTTACTTCCTTTCATCCAGTCAGTTCTTGAAACAGCTGGCAAAATTCTAATGACTACAATTTACCAATACCATGACCACCTTGTACTTCTTCTAAAAATTATGCATAATTTATAATTGCCACACTGCCCAGCAATCTCCAGATTTAATTCTAGCTTATTCACATTTAATACTCTGTAAGGTTTCACTGCTAATGTAATGGCCTCTTCATAACATTTCACTGCTGAGGTAATAGTTTCTCTGTAGCAGCAATGTTTGGGTTATGACTAGAGATAATGGGGCTGTTGGAATGTATGTTAGCCAATGAGAGGCATGTTGTTCTTTCCTGTGAGTCTGGGAGCGGGGATTTTGCAGTCTTTTGTTGGCGAGAGATAAAGAGAGAAGACGTAAGTGGAGATTGGTAGACCACTGGATGGAATGGGCTAGGAGCAAGGGTCCAAAGGTCGGCGATGCTCGGAGGAGGTCAATGGGAAACAACTGGACGAAATCGTGATCTCTAACTTGCGCATTAGACTGTTTCATTAAAATGGGCCCTTTTCTTTTTATTTTCTTTACTAACCCTATAGTCAGATTAAGATTTATAAAATTCACTTGTTTAATTGGATATAGAGTACTGTCTAATATTTTGCGATGCAGGTTTATAACCAGGCAACACATCAGGCAGCATCCACACAAACAAGATTTCTCAGTTTGGCTGGGCCAGAAGCTGTGTTCCCCTAGACAAACATGTGCTGGCTGAACCTAAGTATTACACACAGGACAATTTACAGTGACCAATTAACCTACCAAACACATTACAATCCTCGTCCTTTCATCTCTGAACTTCAATAAGTCTTTGGGCTGTGGGATGAAAGTGGAGCTCTGGAGGAAACAAAGTTCAAAAGTTCAAAGTTCAACTATTATCAGAATACATACATGTCACCACCTACAACCCTGATATTTTTTTTCCTGTGGACATACTTAGCAAATCTATAGAACAGTAACTTTAAAAAGGATCAATGTATCAAACTGTTTAAATACAAATATAAATAAATACAAATAAATAACGAGTATGAAGTAACAAGGTAAAGAGTCTTTAAAGTGATGCCATTGTTTGTGGGAAAAATAGAATGAATATAATTATACCTTTTTATTCAAGAGCCTGATGGTTAAGGGGTAGTAACTGTTCTTCAAACTGGTGGTGTGAAAACTGAGGCACTTGTGCCTTCTTCCTGATGGCAGCAGTGAGAAAAGTGCATGGCCTGGGTGGTGAGGATCTCCACATGCAGTCACAGGGAGAACATACAAACTCCATACAGACAGAGGTGGGAATTCAACCCTGGTTGCTGGTTCTGTAAACCGTTGTACTGACCACTACGCTACCGTGATGTTGCTTGAAGCAGGTTTTCATTACAAGTATGCATCATATACTTATGCATATGATTATAAACTCAACTGTGACTTTAATATTCCGTGTATTATGTCAATTACAGAATTAACGAGGCATGAGAGAGGAACTTGCCCAGGTGGATTGAAGGAGGATCCTGGCAGAGAAGACAGCAAAGCAGAGAAGGCTGAAGTGTCTAGGAATAGTTCACAAGCTGTAGGATAGATACGTCCCATAGAAGTTGTTCTTAAATGGCAGGGATAGGCAAGTGTGGCTGACAAAGGAAGTTAAGGACTGCATAAAAGCCAAGGAAAGGGTATCTAAGGTAACAAAAATGAGTGGGATGAATGAGAAGCTTTTAAAATCCAACAAAAGGCAACTAAAAAAGCAATACGATGGGAAAAGATAATATATGAAGGCAAGCTAGCCAATAATTTAAAGCAAGATCCAAGAGTAAAAGGGAGTTGAGAATAGAAATTAGACCACTGGAAAATGATGCTGATAAGGTAGTATTGGGAGACAAAGGAATGACAGATGTACTTAATGCGTACTTTGC
This sequence comes from Hemitrygon akajei, assembly GCF_048418815.1. NCBI lineage: Eukaryota > Metazoa > Chordata > Chondrichthyes > Myliobatiformes > Dasyatidae > Hemitrygon > Hemitrygon akajei. The sequence goes on from NC_133128.1 coordinate 192,908,711, forward strand.
ATCAGTCTTCACTGTGGAAGACACTAGCAGTGTGCCAGAGGTCCATGAGTGTCAGGGAGCAGGAGTGAGTGCCATTGATATTACAAAGGAAAACAAGCTAGGCAAACTCAAAGCTCTTAAAGGTGGATAAGTCACCTGGACCAGTTGGACTACATCCCAGTGTCTGAGAGAGGTTGCTGAAGAGATAACGGATGCATTAGTCATGATCTTTCAAGAATCACTTGATTCTGGCATGGTTCCGAAGGACTGGAAGATTGCAAGTGTCACTCCACTCTTTAAGAAGGGAAGAAGGCAAAAAAAATGGAAATTATAAGCTAGTTAGTCTAACCTCAGTGGTTGGGAAAGTGTTAAAGTCTATTATTAAAGACAAGGTTCCAGGGTACTTGGAGACTAATGACAAAATAAGTCAAAGTCAACATGGTTTCTGTGAAGGCAAATCTTGTCTGACAAATCTGTTAGAGTTCTTTGAGGAATTAACACGGAGGGTGGAAAAGGAGGGGTAATGGATGTCATTTACTTGGATTTTCAGAAGGAATTTGATAAGGTGCACACATGAGGCTGCTTAACAAGATAAAATCCTATGGTGTTACAGGAAAGATACTGGCATGGATAGAGGAATGGCTGACAGGCAGAAGGCAGCGAGTGGGAATAAAGGGGGCCTTTTCTGGTTGGCAGCCAGTGACTAGTGGTGCTCCGCAGGGATCAGATTTGGGAACACTACTTTTCACATTGTTTGTTGTTGATTTAGAATTGATGGCTTTGTGGCAAAGTTTGCAGATGATACGAACTTAGGTGGAGGGGTAGGCAATGCTGAGGATGCAATGTGATTGCAGCAGGACTTCGACAAATTGGAAGAATGGGCAAAAAAGTGGCAGATGGAATACAGTGTTGGGAAATGTAAGATACAGTATTGCATTTTGGTAAAAGGAACAATAGGTTAGACTATTATCTAAATGGGGAGAAAATTCGAACATCAGAGGGCAGAAGGAGTTAATAGTCTTCGGGCAAGACTCCCAGAAGGTGAATTTTCAGGTTGATTCTGTGGTAAGGAAGGCAAATGTAATGTTGGCATTTATTTCAAAGGGAATATAATATAAAAGCAAGGAGATAATGCTGAGCCTTTATAGGAGACTAGTCAGGCTGCATTTGGAGTATTATCAACAGTTTTGGGACCCATATCTTAGAAAAGATGTGTTCTCATTGGAGAGAGTCCAGAGGAAGTTCACGATAATGATTCAGGGAATGAAGTTATTAATATATGAGGAGTATTTCAAAGCTTTGGGTCTGTACTCACTGGAATTTAGAAAAATGCAGGGGGTGAATCTCATTGAAACCTACCAGATCTTGAAAGGACTAGATAATGTGGATGTGGAGAGAACATTTCCTATGGTACAGCATCCAGAACTAGAGGACACAGCCTCAAAACTAAGGGGTGACCTTTCAGAACAGAGGTAAGGAGGAATCTTTTTAGCCAGAGATTGGTGAACCTGTGGAATGCTCTGCCACAGACTGTGGTGGAGGCTGAGTCTGTGGGTACATTCATTGTGAAAGTTGATAGTTTCTTGATTGGTCAAGGCATCAAAGGATATGGCAAGAAGGCAGATGTGGGATCCAGCATCAGCCATGACAGAATGGTGGAGCAGACTCGATGGACTGAATGGCCTAATTTTGCTCCTTTCTTTGTCTTATGGTCTTATTGTCTAATTGCTCTTTGGACTAACCTATTTTATTTTGTTTAATTCTTACATTTCAGGATCACCATTTTACTAAACAAAATATTATTACTCCCGCTGCAGAAAGTTGTAAATTCAGTCAACTCCATCATGGGCACTAGCCTCCCCAGCATCCAGGACATGTTCAAGCAATGATACCTCAGAATGGCTCCCATTTTGGATACCCATTGCCCAGGACATGCCCTCTTCTCATTGCTGTCATCAGGGAGGAGATACAAGAGCCTGAAGACACACACTCAATGATTCAGAAATTTACAACAATGATAACAATAATCATGTCTTTATCATTATGCCTTGCAATGTACTACTGCTGCATAACAACAAATTTCACGACATATGCCAATGATATTAACCCGGACTGTGATCTTCACCTGGTCTCATAATATCACCTTCCTGAATAGGAAGGCACAGAATCACTTCCACTTCCTGAGGATATTGCAGCAAGTAAGGTTTCTCCCCCATCTGTAACCGAATTTTACATTGAGCGCGTCCTGACAAGTTGCATCTTCATCAAGTGTGGGAGCAGCTGAGCATTGAAAAAGAAGTCCCTAGAAAGGACTGTGGGAACAGCTGAGCGGATCATAGGGGTCTTTCTACCATCCATCAGGAACAGTTATCAGGAGTGCTGTGGAAGGCCCTTAGTATTATCAAAGATCCCACCTATCCATCCAGCATCCTCTTTGACTTTCTACCATAAGGGCGCAGACTCCGATGCATAAAAACAAGAATGGTAAGGATGGGACTTTTCCCATCCTGAACTCCCTGGCACATCACATTCAAAGTGTCACCAGTCATCTGTTCAGCACCTTACAATATTTAATTTATACACTTTCCTTTTGTGATTTTTATTAATGACCTGGATGTGGGGTTAGAAGGGTGGGTTGGCAAGTTTGCGGACAACACAAAGGTGGGTGGTGTTGTGGATAGTGCTGAGGATTGTTGAAGATTGTAGAGAGACTTTGATAGGATGCAGAAGAGGGCTGAGAAGTGGCAGATGGAGTTCAACCCAGAGAAGTGTGAGGTGGTACAGTTTGGAAGGACAAACTCCAAGGCAGAGTACAAAGTAAATGGCAGGATTCTTGGGAGTGTGGAGGAGCAGAGGGATCTGGGGGTACATGTCCACAGATCCCTGAAAGTTGCCTCACAGGTGGATAGGGTAGTTCAGAAAGCTTATGGAGTGTTAGCTTTCATAAGTCGAGGGACAGAGTTTAAGAGTCGTGGGGTAATGATGCAGCTCTATCAAACTCTGGTTAGGCCACACTTGGAGTACTGTGTCCAGTTCTGGTCACCTCACTATAGGAAGGATGTGGAAGCATTGGAAAGGGTACAGAGGAGATTTACCAGGATGCTGCCTGGTTTAGAGAGTATGCATTATGATCAGAGATTAAGGGAGCCAAGGCTTTACTCTCTGGAGAGAAGGAGGATGAGAGGAGACATGATAGAGGTATACAAGATATTAAGAGGAATAGATAGAGTGGACAGCCAGCGCCTCTTCCCCAGGGCACCACTGCTCAATACAAGAGGACATGGCTTTAAGGTAAGGGGTGGGAAGTTCAAGGGGGATATTAGAGAAAGGTTTTTCACTCAGAGAGTGGTTGGTGCGTGGAATGCACTGCCTGAGTCAGTGGTGGAGGCAGATACACTAGTGAAACTTAAGAGACTACTAGACAGGTATATGGAGGAATTTAAGGTGGGGGTTATATGGGAGACAGTGTTCAAGGCACAATATTGTACGCCAAAGGGCCTGTACTGTGCTGTATTGTTCTATGTTCTATGTACTCTGTTTACTTATGTGTAATTTATTTGTAGGTTTAATTCTTACTTTCCCAAGTGTATGTTATGTGTACTGCTATGCTTTACATCCTGATCCAGAGAAAAATATTAAATATTACGTATTGCAATGTACTGCTCCTGCATAACCATATATTCTAGTGATATTAAACATGGATGTTCCTGATTCAGATTCTATACCAAATATTATTTTTACAATGAACAAAAGGGATAGTATATCTTTGACATGTGAAGCGTGTCATAAAATGCCCATGCTGGAAATACTGAGGAGATCAGGAAGCATCTATGGAAAAGGAAAGTGAACTTTTCAGATCAGAATCTAATTGCCAGATTTACCCGCTATGCTTATTTCATTGTGCTTAACCGCATTAAAAAACAATGAGTCCTTATTATGTAATTTACATTAATCAAAGCTGTGTAAACATCTGTCTGAAGATAACCCACTTTATTACATTTCCTATTGAGTTCATTACTTTCTGGACAGTTATTATTGACTGTCTTCCAAATGCTATTCCAAAAGACAAGCTTTCTGACTAAACAGAGCTCATTATCAGATAATTATTCCATTTAGTTCATTTCACTAAACTAAAATGTGTTTTCATTCAACTATGTTAAACCTTTTGATTGTCTCCTGGCATGAACAGTTGCATTTTATCATCGGAAGGACACACTGGTCAAAGAGCTTTTTCAGATTCTGGTCTGATTTCATTTTCTCTTTCTTTGACAGGTTGAAATGGCTGTCACAGTTCCTCTGGTATTCAGTCTATTTGGATTGAATCAAATCCGCAGTGCTCCATCAGTTCAGAGAGATTCAACGTACGTGATTATGCAGCTTCCGACTGCACTGATGGACCGGTCCCTTCTCAAAACTTAAGCTGCATTTTAAAATAAGATATGCATTGCATTTTTACATTTAGCTTTTAATAGAAAGATATTCTGCTGCTTGTTTTACAACATAAGCAACAGAATCAGACCACAAAGGTTATAAGAACAGAATGGGTAGACAAAACCTGATTAGTTGTCCTATCACTGTCTCCCATAATACTTTCCTCTATCTCATTTCAATGACAACTGAGACCCTGCAACGCAAACCGATGAAGCTTGAGAACCAAATGGCAGTCAGTGTTCAGTGATGCATTTGGGACATACACAGTATTTGCATTCAGAACAACGGACATCCCTACCCTGTTTTCAAAGTGACAGAGGGAGTTGTGCACACAGTAGCAGTAAGGCAATATGAAAAAGAATCCTCACAAGTTTACGTTAGGATCGCAGGAAGTGAGTCAGTGTGCTGTCTGAGTGCCCGGAAGTGTATTCAGCCTTTAGATCACAGTTTGAGCTTTACAAATTCACTGTCCACGCTATAAATGCCATCCTTGCCAGTTTCATTTATTGCACAGGATTGAAATAAGCTGTCATGACTGGTAAAGTTAGTCACCTCCATCATGGGTACTAGTCTCTTTAGTATCCAGGATGCTTCAAAAAGGTGGGATCTATCATTACTGAGACACATTACCCAGGACATGCCCTCTTCTCATTGCTAATATCAGGGTGGAGGTACAGGAGCCTGAAGACACACACGCAATGATCCGGGAATTACTTCCTCTCTGCTGTCCAATTTCTGAATGGGTATTGAACCCATGAACAGCACCTCACTGCTTTTTTATTTCTATTTTGGCACTACTTCTTTAATTTAACTATTTAATATATTTATACTTACTGTAATTTACAGTTTTTTCTTTATTATTATGCATTGCTTTGTACTGCAGCTGCAAAGACAGCAAGTGTTATAACATATGCCAGTGATATTAGACCTGATTCTGATTCTGATATACCAGGTGTATCCAGGCAGAAAAAACAACGACCAGCCCTTTCAGAACATGGAAGGTTGCAGCCAGTAAACAGTGAGCACGAGGACCTCATTCTTTAGACCTGTCAATAGGGTAGCTTAGGAGATGGCTCTTTTCCAAACAAGCTGTGATATACTACTCAATTCATCTTACTTTCTACTGGACCAGGGAGTCTCATGATCCTCTGTCACGAGCTCTGTGGTGAGCCATGGAGTGTTGGGCTTCTAGGTTTCTCCAGCACACGTATTTACTGATTGCTGTCTTAACTAGAGTAATTAAACCCTGGTGCTTTCTGCGTGATCCTGTCAAGTTAATTGTGACAGCCATGGGCTTTCTACATTCCCTGATTATTTAAAGCTTTGCGGAGTCCTTGTGTGTGTTGAGAATGATTTGTCTTGTTGTGTTGTTCAGTTGTGCCATTGATGCGCTAATTGTATTCCATTGGATAACCCCTTGCTTCTGTCTCTACATGGGAATCTGCCATTCCTCCGCAGACATTGCCAGCACTCACCGTGACAATCCTCAAAGTAACCAAAATATCTGTATCACTGGCAGCTTCGAGGATGCATGTTATTTGATATAAAAACAAGGATGTAATGGTGATGCTTTATAAGGCACTGCTGGGGCCTCACTTGGACTTCTGTGAGCAGTTTTATACCCTTTATCTAAGAAAGGATGAGCTGATATTTGAGAGGGTTCAATGGAGGTTCAGAAACATGATTCTGGGAATGAAAGGCTTATCATATGAGGAGTGTTTAATGGATCTAGATCTGTGTTCACTGGAACTTAGAAGGATGAAGGGATATCTTATTGAAGTCTATCAAATATTGAAAGGCCTAGATAGAGTGGATCTGGAAAGGATGCTTCCTACACTGGGGGAAGAATTTCTTTAGCCAAATGGTGGTGAATCTGTGCAATTAGTTGCCACAGGCAGCTGTGGAGGTCAGGTCATTGGTTGTATTTAAGGAGGAGGTTGATAGATTCGTGATAAGTTAAGGTGTGAAAGGTTATGATGAGAAGGTAAGAGAATGGGATTGAGAGGGAAATAGATCAGACATGATGAAATGACCAAGAAGACTCATTAGGACTAATGGTCTAGTTCTGCTGCAATGTCTTATGATCTTCTTTTCTCACTGAGTTATCAGCTAAATACAACTTTAAAGCCAATGGTCTAATTGCCAGGCCAACCACTACATCACCTTCACTACTAACTCCAATTTTGGTGCGAGGAAACTCAGGAACTGTGATGGTGGCCTTCTACCTCACATCAATAACAACAGACCTATTGCCATCAAAGTGTTAGCACAAACACCAATTGCAAATCAGAGAGGACAGCAACTCTGTGTGTTCAGAAAGTAAAGGAAAATAATTGTCTGATTTTGTATCAGCAGTTCTCACTAAAATTAATGATACCATTGGACCATTAATAACAGTTATTCTAAAAAGGAGGTGGCATGACACACGTGTCCAATGTGGTCTGTACAGTTCATCACCTCTGAGCAACACTGTTTGCGGGCAGTAGGACAATTACTAAACAGACCACGGAGCTGCTGAAGTCAGATTTTGGACTGGTGTAGGTACTCCATTAAGTAAAAGCACCTGGTGTCTCTGAGATCACAATTACATACTCCATTGGGCAGAACTCTGCCCTTCTACATCATTTACCTGGAGAAGGTAGAACAGCAGCAGCATTGGGATTAGGCTGAATTCATGCAAACATTTTTTAAAAACCTGTTTTATATTTCAACCACTCTTTTACTTAGCACAGTGCCGACAAAAAATATTCAACTTCCCCCTCCCGCACCACCTCAGGAAGTTTACGTGTTTTATTGTTTTGCAATATTGAATCACAGTGGATGTAATTTGTTTTTTTTTGACACCAATCAACAGAAAAAGACTCTTTTGTGTTAAAGTGATAACAGATCTCTTCAAAGTGATATAAATTAATTACAAATATAATACACAAAATAATTGCATAAGTATTGACCCACTTTAATATGACACACCAAATCATCACTGGTGCAGCCAATTGGTTTTAGAAGTCACATAATTAGTTAAGTGAAGATCAGTTTTTGGAGACCTATGTCCAATCAAGGTGCTTCAACTGATTGTAGTAAAAATAAACCTGTATCGGGAAGGTCCAACTCCTGGTGAGTCTGTATCCTGGCAAAGACTACACCATAAAGACAAAAGAATACTCCAAGCAATGCCCCAAAAAGGTTATTGAAAAGCACAAGTCAGGAGATGGATAGAACATTTCCAAGTCACTGAACATCCCTTGGTATACAGTTAAGTCAATCATCAAGAAATGGAAAGAATATGGCACAGTTGTATATCCAGTTAGAGCAGGCCATTCTCAAAAACTGAGTGACCATGCAAAAAAGGGTCTTGTGAGAGAGGCTACCAAGAGACCAATGACACCTGTGGAAATGTTACGAGCTTCAGTGGCTGAGATGGGAGAGACTGCTAGTTCTATGCAATATGAAAGTGTTCCCTCTCACTTTCCAACATACTTCCTGCTGCACATCATAGATAACCACAACTGTTCCTGCAACATGCATAGGAGTTATTTCTCTCCAAACGTTACATCACCCTGCAGGTGAAACAGCTAATCAATTGACCAGAAGCAGTCAGATAAAAGTCCAGAGTTAAAATCAACTGGGTATCCTACTCATACTCTTGATGTAGGAGGCTTTGCACTCCTGCTGGGTAATGTAACATTTTGAGAGAAATAACTGCTGATAATCAGATATGTCACTATAATTTAGATTGATGCTGTGGTTGATAGAAGTATTGGAAGGTAAACTATTTGAAAGGAGCACTGCATTCAGAATGTTCTTTATGAGTTTGATAATAAATGCTGAAATTGGTGAAAAAATAGCCCTGCATCTCTTTCACCAATCAACTTCCCAGCTCTTTACTTCATCCCTTCCCCTCCGGGTTTCACATATCGCCTTGTGTTTCTCTGTCCCTTTCCCCAACCTTTTAAATCTACTCCTCATCTTTTTATCTCCAGTCCTGCCAAAGGGTCTCAGGTCTTTTAAGAGACTCCTGGACAGGTACACGGAGCTCAGAAAAACACTTACAACAACTGTTGATCGGGTGGTTCACCAGTCGCAGCTTTATGGGAGAGTGGCAAAGAGAAAGCCACTGTTGAAAAAACCTCACATGAAATTTTGGCTAGAGTTTGCCAGAAGGCACGTGGGAGAACCTGAGGTCAGCTGGAAGAAGGTTCTATGGTCTGATGAAACCAAAATTAAGCTTCTTGGCCATTAGATTAAACTTTATGTTTGGTGTAAGCCAAATACTGCATGTCATCAAAAATTACCATAAAAACGTACCCTAGCATGGTCATAATGTTTTTCATAATGAGTTTGAGGAGATTTGGTATGTCACCAAAGACACTCACTAATTTCTGCAGATCTACCATGGAGAGCATTCTAACTGGCTGCATCACCGTCTGGTATGGGGAGATAGGGAGGTAGGGGGACTACTGCACAGGATTGAAATAAGCTGCAGAGAGTTGTAAATTTTTCACTTCCAGGGTGCCTAGGGGTGACTCGAATTAGCAGCAGTACTCTCAATGGATATGATTAAATACAGTATTCTCTTTTCAGCCTGATACAGCTAAAAAGCACAACTGCTTCCAAGGTCAGTACGGTCAACAAAGATGTCTTAATCCATTTAAATGAACTATTGATGCATAAAACTGAAAAAAAAAACAACTCTGACTGTGGGCAGAAGTGCCCACAGAGGAAGTGTGGCTGTAGATTGGGGTTACAAGGACATTTAAGGAAAATGGGTTTTAAACTCCCAATACCAACTATCTTGCTGGCGAACTTGCAATCTCTGGTGAATAAAATCAATGATCTCAGAGCCAGGGTGCTGAATCAGAGGGACATTAGGACCACTGCCTAGTCCCACTGACCTGCACCTGGCCCATATCCCTCTAAACTCCTTTCTTCCATTACTATGAACACTCATAGTAATGTAAGAACAGTAAGAATATGAACATTCTTCAATTAGATATAAAGTTAGAACATTGCTCACTGTCACTTTCTTCACACCACAGGAATTTCTTCAGATTCAGATTCAAATTTATTTATCACATTAACATCAAAACATACAGTGAAAATACATCACTAAAATACTTAGAATATCTATAATCTAAAAGTCTAAATTTTGATCAGGTCTGTGCAATGCTCTTAGTAAAACACTGCCTCCACATAATTTTACTAAAAGTAATGGTTTACACTAATATGAATGAATTTTCCAAGAATATAATCACTATAAGATATTCTTTTGGGATTCCTCAAATTGCTGAGTTAAGGTACAAGTTCCTGGTTCCTTCATTTCAAGTTTGTCAGGACGGATTTTGAAGAATAAACTGGCCTAATTGAAAGCATTTTCTGGCTGTGCTTAAGGGGTAACCATTCCCTTCTTGTTTCCCATATGTAGACCAGTGCAAACTACAACAGAGAGTTATTTAGTTTTAGAGAAAAAAGGTGATAAATATATTGAATCATCTGGATCTTTTTTGCATTCTAATATAACAAGTATGAAAAGAAACGATGTTATATCTTGCATGAACATCTGGGCTCTAAATCTAAATTTCAAATACAAATTTAAGCAGATATATTAAAATATATGCATGTAACTTGAAGCCACTTTAGTAATCCTTCACCACAATGTTATGTCTCTTTATATTTATAATTTGGTTTTAATTGTTTTCTCTCCATTTGTATGAATTAACTCATCATACAAGATGATTATTCATTGCGTCAGCTCCACAAATCTGTTCTCTCCAAACGGGCAATAAAAGGTTCAAATATAAAACTGAATTACTGCAAATGAAAGGTGAATGAAAAGAAATAATATGTTGCTGCCTTTTATTTCTCCAGGCAAGAATATGAAAAATTACTTGGGGAAAAGACACAATTGCCTTCCTTTACTGATAGCTATTAGATTCAGCTGTTAAATGATTGTACCTTTAATGCCTGTTTTCATTTCCTTTTGCGTAGGTTTGGAGTAATACTTTTAAATTGAGTTTGAATGATACTTCTGATACTCCATTGACTAGGAAGTCATAATATGGGTTATTGCTTTACCTGGATTACTGCACTGATGGGCAGAGTCACTTTGATTTCCTAATTATGTGTTAAGTGGACCATGACTCTTGAACCTGGTCAAACCTAGGGAGCTTTGCCATTGGAACAGTACAATTCAGGAATAGGCCATTTGAACAACCATATCTGTGCTGATCATGGTGCCAAATGAAACTAATTTCTTCTGTCTATACATGATCCATTCCTGATCAGTTTATTTGTCCATCTAAATGCTTCTTAAACATCGTTATCATCTGTGCTCCACCACCACAGGCTCCTACCAAATTAATCTAATTTCTTCTGCCTACACATGATGCATATCATTCTATTCCTTATTTGTTGATCTAAGTGCATCTGAAACATTACTATGATCTCCACTTCCACCTCCACCACTGACAGTGCGTTACAAGTTCCTACCACTCTCCGGGTAGAACGTCTACCCCTTCCAACCCCTTTCAGCTTCCCGCTTCCTGCTTCAAAGCTAGTCCTTCTTTTATCCGGTTAAAAAAAAACTCTGACTGTCTATCCTATCTATCCCCTCTCATAATTTTACATGCATCACTCAGGTCACTTCTGTCAGATTGGAAAGCTTGATTTCCTGATGGTTCATCACCTTTTCTGTGTCGTGCCTCTTCAGTGGATGAGAAGAGAGTGATACTTGACAACAGCAGGAGTTGTTGATTCAGGGCTGCCTTGCGCTTGGGTTTCTGCCTACAGAGGTGACTATATTTGCTGTAATGACAGCATTACATCTGTAACAAAGCATCAGCATGGCCTCCCAGTCGATGAAGCAACTTCCACAATGTTAATATTACATTAACAGAAAATATTTTTGCTTTTCCAACAATACCATCTTCACAAACACAAGAGATTCTGCAGATGCTGGAAATCCAGTAACATACACACAATGCTGGAGGAAATCAGCAGGTCAGCCAACATCTATGGAAATGAATAAACCATCGATGTTTTGGGCCCTCGAACTTTGTTCAAGACTAGAAAGGAAGGGGAAAGAAGCCAAAATAAAAAAAAATGGGGGGAGGGGAAGGAGGACAAGCTAGAAGGTGATAGGTGAAGCTAGATGAATGGGGAAGGTAAATGGCTGGAGGAGAAGGAATCTAATCTGGGAGAGTAGAGAGAAAGGGAAGGAAGGGGACCCAGAGGAGGTAATAGGCAGATGAAGAAAAGAGGTAATAAGCTAGAGTGTGGAATAGGAGGGAAGAGGGAGGAAAAATATTTTTCGGAAGGAGAAATCAATGTTCATGCCATCAGGTTGGAGGCTACCCAAATGGAATATGTGCTCCTCCACTCTGAGCGTGGGCTCATTGTGGCAAAAGAGGAGTTTATGGACAGAATGGGAATGGGGATAGGAATTAAAATAGTAACCGACTGGGACATTCTGCTTTTGGCGGATGGAGTGGAGGAGCTCGACAAAGCAGTCTCCCAGTGTAGAGGAGAATGCAGCTCAGCAGTCACATCTGATACATATCCAATCCCTCCTGAAATGATTACAGGACACTAGGCATGCAACAGAGCAACAAGGTAAGACTCCAGTGTAAGGTCAGACAGTTCTAAAAGTGTCCATTGACAAGGTACATTAGAGGTTTCTCAGAATGACCACCAGCAGTTATGCTCATAAAATAATTATATTTTACTGAGTAGGATTTATTGGTGTGGATTACTCATTTCATGGTCAGGTACTTGAAATCAGGTTCTGGCAGGCTGAAGTTATCTTGATTCTGCAGTTCTCATTAACTTGAATAACCCTGACCTTTTACAGACCAGCTGAAACATTTAATCTCCTGGGGCATCAGAAAGGTAATATCATATCATTTTCAAAATAAAAGACTCTTGCTTTGAAATGGTGCCGAGCTATTGATTTGATTGTGATTGAATTGGATCTTTTACAATAAATCTGTTGAAGATAACTACCGTCAGCCATTCATACTTGAGATTATGCAGATTATCCATTGTACAAGTGAGCCATTTCCTTTTTACATTGAAGAACGAGTACTCAAGTGATTGCTGCAGCTGAACTGCAGAGATCATTAGAACGGCAGTGACGGGGTTGTCTGTCATTTTTGGAAGCAGATTTTTATCATTGTTAATGAACTCCATACAGTGCCAATATAATGAATTCCAAACAGAAGCAAATGTACAGATGTTGTGCTGATTTCAGAGAACCTGTACTGTTGATACTTGGTGTGTGGTCTTACGCAGCTGGCAGCTTCCTCAGGGGAGCGTGCAATAAAGTCCAGACACCTGCGAATAAAATCATCTTCCCAGCAGTCATTTGCGGAGGGCTTGACAACCCTGACAAACACCACTGCCTAGAATGCTAATCTATAATAATAAACAATTCCGGAAATACAAAGTAAAAAATAGAATACACCGCACCAGGCAGCTGCCATGACATGCTTGGATACATTTCTATTTCATATATGGACCCTTGATAACAGGGTGAAGATATTTATGATCTTCATATGCAAAAAAAAACAAGCAAGAAGTTTGGAAAATGGAAGAGTTATGCACAAGGGAAATGGGTCGAGATAAGTTAGGGACCACATACAAGGAATTAAGGATAGCTGGGCACAACACATAAGTAAGGGAACACACTCTCTCTCTCTCTCTCTCTCTCTCTCTCTCTCTCTCTCTCTCTCTCTCTCTCTCTCTCTCCCCCCCCCGCCCCCCCCCCTCCCTCCCTCCCTCCCTCTCCCTCTCTGTCTGGCTATCCATCCCATAGGATGATGATGGTTCCTTTTTGTCTTTCTTATTCCCAATTAGATTAAGTGTGTGAGATTCTTTAGTAAATAAGATCAGAATTAGAAGTAAATAAAGGATATTTGGCTCCTTACCACCATTTGAGAAGATCATGGTTTTCTCCTTTTTATCAGAACCATTTTGAGTACAACAACATTAGTAAGATCAAAGAATTGATTGCGGATTTCAGAAGGGTAAGATGAGGGGACACACACCAGTCCTCATTAAGAGATGAGAAGTGGAAAGGGTGAGCAATTTCAAGTTACTAGATGTGAATATCACTGAAGATCTCTCCTGGGTCCGACATATTGATGCAGTTACAAAGAAAGCATGATGGCAGCTGTACTTCATTAGGAATTTGAGGAAATTTGGTATGTCAACAAAGACATTTGCAAATTTCTACAAATGTACCAAGGGGTGCATTCTATCTGGCTGCATCTCGTCTGATATCGGAATCCATTGCACAGAATTGAAACAAGATACAGAAAGTTATAAACTCAGTCAGCTCCACGTAACCTCCACTGCATCCAGGACATCTTCAAGGAGTGATGTCTCAAAAAAGGCAGCATCCATCATTAAGGACCCTCATCATCCAGGACATTCCTTGTTCTTATTGCTACCATCAAGGACGAGGTACAGGAGACTGAAGACAGCTTCTTCCGCTCTGACATCAGATTTGTGAATGAACATTGAACCCATAGACACTAACTCACTACTTTTTTGTTTCTATATTTGCGCAACTTATTTAACTTATTGTATATATACTTCTAACTGTAATTTACAATTTATATTATTGTGTTTTACAGTGTACTGCTGCCATGTATCAACAAATTATATGACATATGCCAGAGGCATTAAGCCTGATTCTGTTAAAGGTGCAGAATATTTTCTAAACAGGGAGAACTTTCAAAATCAGAAGTTCAAATTACTTAAGAGTCCTTGTGCAGGATTCCCTAAAGGTTAACTTGCAGGTTGAGTCGGTGGTAAGGAAAGCAAATGCAATTTTAGCATTCACTTCAAGTGGACTAGAATATTAAAGTGAGGATGTGAAGCTGAGGCTATTTATGGAATTGGCCAGACTGCACTTGGAACGTTGTGAGCAGCTTTGGGGCCCTTGTCTAAGAAAAGATGTGCTGGCATTGGAGAGGTTGCAGAGCAGGTTCACAAGAATGATTCCAGGAATGGAAGGGTTAATGTATGAGGATCATTTGATGGCTGTGGGCCTGTACTCACTGGAATTTAGAAGAATTGGTGGGAAGGAATCTCATTGAAACCTTTCAAATATTGAATGGTCTGGATAGAGTGGATGTGGGGAGGATGTTTCCTATAGTGAGGGAGTCCAGGACCATAGAGCACAGCCTCAGAACTGAGGGATGTCCATTTAGAACAGAGATGAGGAAAAATTTCTTTAACCATAGGGTAGTAAATCTGTTAAATTTATTGCCAGAGGCAGCTGTGGAGTCCAGTTCATTGGGTATATTTAAGGAGGAGGTTGATAAGTTCTGGATTAGTTGAGGTGTCAAAGGTTACGGGGAGAAGGTAACAGAATAGGGTTGAGAAGGATAATAAATCAGCCATGATGGAAGGATAGAGGAGACTCGATGGGATAAATGGCCCAATTCTGCTCCTATGTCTTGTGGTGAACACCCATAACTTTGGCTTCTCTTTGTATCCTCTTTAATTGTATGTGACTTACTTCTTATTGACCCTCAGTTCTATTGAATGTGACCTCTTTCATGTCCACAGTCACTATGTTCTATAAATCTCTTTTACTGTAAATTTCATTTCATTTCAACACCCTCAAATTTTCTATCCTATTTCTATTTTTGATCATTTCCTATTTATGCACAGATTCTTTGAACATAATGTTTCCCAATACATTTGTTCCCTTGAGTGATTTTTTTTCCCATACCCAGACCTATTTCCCTTCTCATTCCCAACCTCCATTCAATTCCCTTGTACATTTGTTTTCTGTCAAGTATTAGACCCCTTGTGTGTGACCCTTTTACTATCTAGCCTTAATTTCATTGTTTATAAACCCTTTCCTATCTAATCCAACTATTCTCCATGTGATTCAATCCATTTCCCCATTAATTTATTCGTACATAACACTGAATTGCCTTGAGCACGACCCTTGCTGTACGTATTACAGCACAACCCTTCCCTTGCTCAAAGTTCTTTTATCCTTGATTATATTGTTACATAATATTACCGGTAGTTCTCTTGTGTGACTTTTGGTGCACATAACATTAACTCGGAGAAAGATAGCGTCAGCGAGCAATGCGACCAAGGGCAACATCCTTCAGACAGTTCATGAAACTACTTCCTTCACCCTTTTATGTCTCTTTTACTTTCAAATGTCTTTCTGCTACCTTTGGGGCCTTTGAGCTGCATTTTGGTGGTGTGTTTTCAGGATGATAGAGCTATCTGGCGATTTGGTATCTCCGAGGGTGTTTGTTGAGGTTTCAAGCCAAGAAGCCTGGAGAAGAGGGGTGAGCCCATGATTGACTTCATTTCATGCTGATCTCACAGATTAGAGCATCTAGGAAGATTGAATTCATTGAGGCAGCTACAGAATTCAAACGGGTGTTTAGCGCCGTCTATCAGCCTCTCGTTCACTGCTGCCGGAGGAAGGTGTCTGCATGTGGCAGTCCTCTTTCCCCCTCTTAATCACTTCTCTGGAAGGAAGGTCCCTGCCTTCAAATGGTCTCCTTCTCTCCCTTGATGCGATCAGAGGATTGTACCAGAGTTCTGGGTCCTGGGCAAGTTTTAATCAACACAGTTTCTGGATTGGACTCTGTAGTTGATGTTATGATGCATTTCTAGTTTCTGGTCACTTTTTTGTTGCTATTTTGGGCGATATTGTTTGGGGAGGCCTGCAAATAATGAACAATACATCTCTAGATCGAACTGCACTGAGCTGACCTGAAACAACACACACAAAATGCAGCAGGAACTCAGCAGGTCAGGCAGCATCCGCAAGAACGAGTTAACAGTTAACGTTTCAGGCTGAGACCCTTCTGCAGGAGTGGAAACGAAGAGGAGGACTCAAAGCAAGAAGGTGAGGGAGGGGCAGAAGAAATAGAAGGTAGTAGGTGATAGAAGAAACCAGGAGAGGGGGAGCGGTTGACGTAAAGAGCTGGGAAGAACTTGAGAGGGGGGAGGGTGGAACCATGGAAAACTTACATGGTTTTCTTTCTTTCATGGTACTCTGTCAGGAAGACAAACCGCAGGGCTGAATACGGCATACATCTTTTGATAATAAATGTACTTTGAATCTTTGAATTCTTTTCTGTGTGGCACTTTCTGTACTTTATGTGTGCTTGACCCTGAAGTACATAAAGGAGACTCACAAGCAAAATAGAGGCATTAGCAGGCCTTGCTTTGTGTGGTGCCTCTTCCAGCATTGTGCCTGTACGATCAAGGTTACTCTATTCTTCAGCACTACCACCATGTACCTTGATTCCCAGTCTCTCGAATGACCTTGTGCATAACTTCTACCTACTGTGTGGCTGGTTCTCCTAACTTCCCTCAGGTCCCTCGTGCATCAATATTTGTTTCCTATTACATCCCATGAGTGTGTCTCTTGTTATTCACACTCAGTTCCCCAGGGTTGGTTCTTTTTCTCCATTTATCCTTAATTCCCATGTGTCTGACACTTTCCTTTTTAACCTTCAGTTCCCTTCCGGATGAACGTTTCCCCTGCCATTCTCAGTTCTCCTGTAAATGATTCTTTCTCCATCTCCTTCTAATATATTGTACAAAACTCTGAAATACACAAAAACTCAGTTCATTGTAATGGTGATTTGCCCCTCTATATGATGAGCTGAGACCAAGGCTATACACTTACTCTGGCTGCTCCAGGATTTAGGTCTATGGAATCAATTTGGTTCACAATGCTGGTGCTCATTTCTTTTGTTTGCACAATTTGTGTTTTTTTCCCCTCTTCCCTTGCACATTGGGTGTTGGTCTATTTTAATTGGTTTCTTTTGAGCTTCTTGCTCTGTGGCTGTCTGTAAGCAGACGAATCTCAAGGTTGTATAATTTACGCATACTTTGAACTTTGAACTAAAGGAAAATAAAAGCATCACGACACCATGTAGCCTTACACACTTCCTTCTCCACTTAAAGTCACCGTGCCCTTTTCATTGCCAATTTCCCTCACTGACTCATTGTCTCTCAATTCACTCACTCTCCAGTACCCTTGTGATGCTTTCCATACTAATTCTCACCTCTCTTCTGCATGACATTTTCCCTTTTTATCCTGAGCTTCCTCATGTGTGAATCTTACCCTTTCTACTTACTGTTCGCCCATGTGTCATTCCTTCTCTATCTCCTATTAGTTCTGCTTTGAGTGACTTTCTTATCCATGCTCATATCATCAGCACTATGGTGACACTAATGTGGCCTGTCCTCCCCTTGACATAGGAGATGGGACTGTGAAGACCAAAGTGGTGAACCTGTGGAATTCATTGCCACAATTGTCTGTGGAGGCCAAGTCAATTGTTACGTTTAAGGCAGAGGCTGATAGATTCCTGATTAGTCATGGCATGAGGGATATGGGCAGAAGGCAGGATATCGGACCTCAGAGGAAAATGGATCAGCCATGATGGAATGGTGGAGCAGGATACCCTAAAGGTTAACTTCCAGACTGTCAGTGGTGAAAAAGGCGAATGCAATGTTGGCATTCATTTCTAGACGTATAGAATATAAGAGCAGGGATGTGATGTTGAGGCTCTGTAAGGCACTTGTGAGACCACACTTGGAGTATTGTGTGGAAAGGGTTCAGAGAAGGTTCACGAGAATGATTCCATGAATGAAAGAGTTACCATATGAGGAACATCTGGCAGCTCTTGGGCTGAGTTCCCTGGAGTTCAGGAGAATGAGGGGGGATCTCATAGAAACATTCCAAATGTTAAAAGGCCTGAACAGATTAGATAAGGCAATGTTGTTTCCCATGGTAGGGGAGTCCAGGACAAGAGGGCACAACTTCAGGATTGAAGAACGTCCATTTAGAACAGAGATGCAGAGAAATTACTTTAGTCAGAGGGTGGTAAATCTGTGGAATTTGTTGCCACGAGTGGCTGTGGAGGCCAAGTCATTGGGTGCATTTAAGGCAGAGATAGATAGGTTCTTGATTAGCCAAGGCATCAAAAGGCATGGGGAGAAGGCAGGGGAGTGGGGATGACTGGAAGAATCAGATCAGCCGATGATTGAATGGCAGAGCAGACTCGATAGGCCGAATGGCCTACTTCTGCTCCTATATCTTATGGTCTAATGGTCTTATTATCATGGACAGGCTGACCGTTGCAAACATGTTCTCAAACCTCCTTGAAAAGTGCAACTTTCCCACCAAATAATGGGAATGCCAAGAAATGTTATTTGATTTGCTGGGAGCACATAAAAACATGGCATCAATGCACTGTGGAAAGCGGCCTATGGAAAGGGGCCAGTGAAGGAGTGGAGATGTGCTGTACTATTCTATGTTCTATGTTCACTGCTCCTCAAGCTTCCCTCATGTCGCCCATCAAGTTGCTCCTGTCCCATCTATAACAAGATCTATAGGTCCTGCACTGGTCTCAGCAGCTATGTCAGAATTGGATTGAAAGCAAACTTCCTCAAGCTTGCTTCAAAAGATAAGAGAGAGAAAGATAAACAGAGAGCAGAGAGAACATACTCACTTCTATTGTGTGCATTTCTTTCAATGTCTATTCTCAGTTCTCTTGTGACTGCCTCTGTCCCTATCTATCGTTAGATCCCTAACCCTTTAAAGTTCTACATCCTTTTCGTTGCTCAGTCCTAACGAAGGACCTGTATTTACAAGATCTGTCTCTCTTCTAGTGTTGCTTGGTCTATTTTATCAACCAAATCCAGATTACAATACCTGTTAAAATGGCTGTTGCATTATTCCTAGTGCTTTAGCCAGTATTTATTCCATAGACATTATTTCCAAGACAGGTTATTCAGTCATCATTACATCGCTATTTATTGTATCTTATTGCGTCCAATGGACTTGCATGTTTGATGCATTATAATTGACTGTTCCAATGAGTATTTATTTGGGACCAACTGAAACACATTTGAAAGGTGTAATGTAAATACAAATCTTTAATTTTCCTTTATATACACCAGTCTTGCCAATTAAAAAAATTTACATTACAAATCACCAATCCATTTTAAACACATCTGGTGTATTTCGGCATTTAGAATTAAATTTACTAAAAGGATAAATAATTGGATGTTGGAGATATTAAATAATTTTGATTCTTGCCATCATGTAGTAACTCGTTGTCACAGCTCTTGGAAATATGGCAAAGTGTTTGCCCTGTGTGTGACTGGGGAACTTCACAAGGTGGGCAATGCACTGACTGTGATCCCCAAGCACAGAACAACAAAACAAGGTTGTTAACCTTTGTGTGACACACTGCTCTTTATGTGTTGCATGGAGGCCTTATGTGATAACTGCTATTACAAATCAGCAAAAGTCAAAAGCGGAAAGGTTACTTTAGGCATATATATCAAAGCAAAGTCCTGATGATAGTATAGAAGTAAGCTAGATGATGCAGTCACATGCTCAGATAACATACTGTAGCCCAAACAATGGATGCTATTTATCAGTCAAAGTCAAATTTGCAAATAATCATTAAACTTTTAAACTTTACCTTGGTATAGAGCTTTTGTGTTCCTTAGAAGGAAGGTTTATGATTTAAGTAGCACAAATATGCAAATCTGAGTCATTCCCTAAAGCAAAATATTCCTAACATGATGCAAATGCATTGTAATTATCCTTTGTCTTGTGTGAATACCACTGGTATCAATGTAAAATTTACCCTTCATAGGATAAATTTATTAGAAAAAAATATTTACAGTTGGAGCTTCTACTCTGCATAGTCAAATTATCAAGTTCTCATCACTGATAACAATTTGGCTGTATCACGGCCTGATATGGAAACACCAATGCCTTTGCACAGAAAACCCTACAAAAGGAAGTGGGTACGGCTCAGTACATCATGAGTAATATCCGCCCACCGTCGAGCACATCTACATGAAATACTGTCATAGGAAAGCAGCATCCATCATCAGAGATCTTCACCACCCAGACCGTGCTCTCTTCTCACTGCGGCCATCGGGTAGAAGGCACAAGAGCCTCTGGACTCGCACCATCAGGGTTATGAACAGTTACTACCCCTCAACCAACAGGCTCTTGAATAAAAGGGGATAAGTACACTCACTTCCCCATTATTGTGATGTTCCCACAACCAGTGATCTCATTTTAAGATAGATAGATAGATAGATAGATAGATAGATAGATAGATACTTTATTCATCCCCATGGGGAAATTCAACATTTTTTCCAATGTCCCATACACTTGTTGTAGCAAAAACTCATTACATACAATACTTAACTCAGTAATAATATGATATGCATCTAAATCACTAACTCAAAAAGCATTAATAATAGCTTTAAAAAAAGTTCTTAAGTCCTGGCAGTTGAATTGTAAAGCCTAATGGCATTGGGGAGTATTGACCTCTTCATCCTGTCTGAGGAGCATTGCATCGACAGTAACCTGTCGCTGAAACTGCTTCTCTGTCTCTGGATGGTGCTATGTAGAGGATGTTCAGGGTTTTCCATAATTGACCGTAGCCTACTCAGCGCCCTTCGCTCAGCTACCGATGTTAAACTCTCCAGTACTTTGCCCACGACAGAGCCCGCCTTCCTTATCAGCTTATTAAGACGTGAGGCGTCCTTCTTCTTAATGGCTCTTTATCTCATTATTTCATGCTATTATTCATTATTTCATTATTATTTCTTGTTATTTATTTATATTTGCACTTGCACATTTTCTTGTCTTCTGCACTCTGGCTGATCATTCATTATTCCTGTTATAGTCATTATTCTATAGATTTGCTGAGTATGCCCACAGGAAAATTAATCTCAGGGTTGTATATGGTGACATATATGAATTTTGATAATTCAAAGTTCTTTGAGATTTTGATCTATGAAAATAGAGTAGTAAATGCATGTATGTAGATTAACACGTACAGAATGTTGGAGGAACTCAGCATGAAAAGTAGTATTAATGGAAGAGAACAGCTGTTATTTTGAGCCGAGACTGAGGTCCTCCTGTGTTTTTTGTGTGTTGCTCAAAATTTCAGCATCTGCAGAATCTCTTGTTTGAAATAAATATGTGACAGAATGCATTGCACATTTAATGTACACATTATACTGCATGTACAGGTGTTTGATCAAGTAGTTTGAGAGGTCACTCTGTTCCATTAATCCAAATAACTCATTATCTGTTGTCAGTACACCACACAAGAAATCAGAAAACTCAGACAAAAGCAACTACATCAATTCCTACACAACACACACAAAAAGCTGGAGGAACTCTGCAGGTCTGGCAGCATCTATGGAAATGAATAAACAGTCAACTTTCTTTAGGACTGGCAAGGAAGGGGGAAGACACCATAATAAAAGGGTGGGGGGAGGGGAAGGACAAGCTGGAATGTAATAGGTGAAGCTAGACCAGTTGGAAAAGTCAAGGGTTGGAGAGGAAGGAATAATTAGGAGAGGCCAGTGGACCATAGTATAAAAGGAAGGAGGGGCCAAGAGGATTTGATAGGCAGATGAGAAGAGGTAAGAGGCCATATTGGGGAATAGAAGAAGAGACGAGGGGGAGTGATTTTCTTTACCGGAAGGAGAAACCAATATTCATAGCATTAGGTTGCAGGCTATCCAGATGGAATATAAGTTGTTGCTTTTCCACCCTGCTGACAGCCTCATCTTGACACAAGAGGCCATGGATGATGTAAACTAGTGCTTACATAAATTCCTCCCTTTTCATTTGCTAGTACCACTCCAGTACTAGCATCCATCATAAAATTAATCAAGCAGAAAAAGATGTGTGATTTCTTTCAAATACAGTGTCCAGTTAATTAGCCATATAAAGGATCATCCATCTTTCTTAATTCTCTACAATGATACAAGCACAATCTGTTATTATTTCTGAGGTGCAGCCCTTCCTCAAGATGCACTGTGCAGTCATTAACATTGGTGTGTGGCAGCACCCTTGTGGCACTAGCTCTCCATTATCTCCATGAACCTGCTTCCTGCACAATCCATGTCACTGTCTAATCCAAAACATTAAACTGGTAAGAGGCAGAATATGCATGAGATGCAATGAGAGACCTCTTCGGCATGTCTCTGAAGATTTGCTGTACAGTGATACATAAAAAGAGAAAGAATAGAATTGTATACACTAGTCAAATGGGTATGGAAAACATAAAAAAATAAACAGAAGTTCTCATTAAAACAATTAAAATCAGCTACAATGTGAGATGCAGGGTACAAAATTTAATAGGTCCTAAAATCATACACAGGAATTACAATGCACAATTGTGTTTCAGCTAATTATAATTATTGCACCATTTAGACAGCACTAATTGTTCTTTTCATTGGCTTGACACTTGTGCAGTGATAAAAATTATAAGTGGCTTCATCCTCTTAATCAGAAAGTTCATTGTGGATACAATGGGGACTCACAGAATCACTGGAAAAAAAGCACAACTTGGCAGGGTTCAAATTCTGTAGTGGAGTCCTTGCTGGGAAGGTGGGAAGGAAGGATGGTGTGACTGCAGAGTCTCCAAAGTTCAAAGTAAATTTATTATAAAAGTGCATATATGCCATCATAATTCAACCCTGAGAATCATTTTCTTGCAGACATTCACTGTAATGTGTGACAGTCTCTACCAAAGGAGGTGTAAGGTGCTCCTTCCTTCCACTAGCCTGCAGTTCACCCTTGGGCAAGGTGCCACACCTGTTTCGACACCCCCCCCCCCCCCCCCACCGCCTGGGTACATGAAGCTATGGGAACAGGTGGATGGTTGTATGAGCAGTCCTGGTTATACGATCACTGATGTCAGGCAGACAAACTCTGGAAAGTATTGACAATGGCTGGGGTCAGCCTCATTGTGAGGAGCCTTCCCAGAAGAAGGCAATGACAAACCACCTCCGAAGAAAAACGTACCAAGAGCAATCATGGTCATGGAAAAACATGATTACCCACATCATGTGACATGGCAAATAATGATGAAGATAATTCACAGTAAAGTCTAAGAAACACAATAGAACCAATGAAAAACCCACACACAAGACGAACAATCAGACATTGTCCTAAGGAAGCTCTCAGATTACAAAAGCAAAGGGAATTGCAAATGGAAGATCTGGGTCATTGTCAGGAGTGTAATCCCAAAGATTTGGATGCACTCTCACAAAGAAAGCCAAAAACCTTCCATTGTGGACTATCAAATCATCTTTAAATGACAGAGCTAGCAAATACACTATTAAACTAATCATGCTCCTACCATTCACCTGCTTATAAAGATTAACTTAATTTGCCACATGTGTATCAAAACACTGACACATACAATGAAATGTGTGGTTTGTGTCAATGACCAACACAGTTTGTGGATGTGCTGAGGGCAGCCTGCAAATGTCACCACGCTTCTAACACCAATACAGCAAGCCGACAACGTGCTAACCCTAACCTGTGTGTCTTTGGAATGCTGGATAAACCGGAGTACCGGGAGGAATCCCATGTGGGCAGAGGGAGAATGTAGGAACTCCTTACAGCAGCCCTTGCGCTGTTATGCTAACCACTATGTTATCATCTCACTCATTAGTGAGGAAACACCATCCAACATACATATGCCCCAGCTTTTATTTTAAATGTGATTAATTAACATTTTAAAATGTCTTGGCTTGGATGTAATTAATCAGAAGCACTTAAGTTTTGATAGGAACTGCACCTCTTAAATGTGGGGCATTGCTAAAATAGCTATCAATGTTTCTTCAACAGCAATTCCAGACAGGGTTTAAAAGCACATTTTATTATCAAAGAATGCAATCAGAATACATTTCTGAGGTTTGTATTGCTCTACTCTTCTCTCATTCACGTGACAATATTGTTTGTACAACAAAGTCTCATCAGTTGGATTCGGTGGGAAATCTGCAAGTGGCAATACTTAGTAAATGATTAGTGGGTGTTGGCACTGACAGCACCAGTTTCATAGTTGAAAGTTTATGTTTCAAAATAAATATATTATCAAAGTACATACAGTAAATGTCACCATGTACAACTCTGAGATTCGTTTTCTTGTGGACATAAAGCCACATTAGAAGAATAACCATAATAGAATCATTGACAGAACACACCAACCAGTGTGAAAAAGGCAGCAAATTGTGCAAATACAAAAAGAAAGAAATAATATTAATAAATAAATTAGCAATAAATATCAAGAACATGAGATGAAAAGTTTGAAAGTGAGTGCATTGGTTGTGGGAACATTTCAATGATGGAGCAAGTGAAGTTAACTGGAGTGATTCAAGAGCTTACAGTTGAGGGGTAATAACTGGTCCTGAACCTAGTGTTGTGAATCCTGAGGCTTCTGTACCTTCTTCCTGATTGCAGCCGTAAGAAGAGAGCATGAACTGGGTAGTGGGGTTTCTCTGATGATGGACACTGCTTTATCTAAACTTGCACATTAAAGATAACTGCAATTGAACACTACTTTTGCCAGCATCCCCGTTTTCATTTTCCTTTCATCCCTAAAAATCCTGTTCCTTTATAACTTATTGCAAGAAAAGTAGAACATGCTGGAAACTCCTAGCAGGTAAGGAACCTGATTAGCAAGGGTGTCAAAGATTCAAGATGCTTCTGGTCAATATGGTGCCTGTGTACAATGCTCCTTTGGCCGGTATCTTCTTAATAGATCATGAACCCATATATTTCACTTCTCTTATGTCTTTTTCAACTTGAATGCGATTCTGGAATTGTTGGAGCCTGTCAGTTGCAGTTTGGAGATAATTTGGGTGTTTCTGCACTCTGCATTCTCCAAGAGGATTCTGGGAGGCAGAGGCAGTGTGTGGGAGCCTCATGTCAAGAAGGCTGTAAACAATGTTCAACACCATTTTGCCGATTAAAGTGAGAAGGGAGATTGAAACACCGGCTGCCTGCCTTTTTATCACTAGGGGGCGGTCACTCTGCTGCCAGAGGAGGGGACTACATTTTTATCGCTGGTGAGATCACACTGCTACAGAAAGGGGAGACTGCCTTTTTGTTGCTGAAGAGATCGCTCTCCTACAGAGAAGAAAGACTACTTTTTTATCGCTGATGAGTTCACGCTGCTACGGAGAAAGCACATAACATAAGAACATAAGAAATAAGAGATCATAGCTGATTAGGCCACGGACTCATCTCCACTTACCTGCCTTTTCCCCATAACCCTTAATTCCCCTACTCTGCAAAAATCTATCCAACCCTGTCTTAGATATATTTACTGAGGCAGCCTCCACTGCTTCATTGGGCAGAGAATTCCACAGATTCACTACTCTCTGGGAAAAGCATGATCTCCGTCCTAAATCTACTCCCTCGAATCTTGAGGCTACATTCCCCAGTTCTAGTCTCACCTACCAGTGGAAACAACTTTTCTGCCTCTATCTTAAATATCTTTCATAATTTTATATGTTTATATAAGATCTCCTTTCATTCTTCAAATGAGAATGTTGCCAAGTTTTATGCATTTTGGATCTAGACGCACTGTGGAGTTTTTTCAGTCATAGTTTTTTTATATTCTGCCCAATCTTTCTCGTATTTTTGCGTGCGGGGGAGGGGGATTTGAAGGTCAATGTGTCTATTCCATTTTTGTTCATTTTTTTGTGCAGGGAGAAGGATTTGGGGGCTAATGTTCATGCTGCCATTCTTTTCAAATGTGTTTTTTTGGCTATCCAGAGAAGAAGCATTTCAGAGTGGTATAATTTGATAATAAATGAACCTTGAACCTTTGAAAGGTTATGGGGTGAAGGTAGGAGAATGAGGTTGAATGGGAAGAATTATGGAGCTATGATTGAATTATTGAGCAGATCAATGGGGCGAATAGCCTAATTCTGCTCCTATGCCTTATGGTCTTCTGTAGACAGAGTAAGAAATGTAACGTTTCTGGTCTGAGCCCTTTTACTGGAACTGGGAAAGACAGAATACAAGTTAATTTTCACTTCCAGAGAATATGTGGAATGAATAGATCAGCGATTAGGCTCTTGAACCACAGGGGATAACTTCACAACTTCACTTGCCCCATCACTGAACTGTTTCCACAACTTATGGACTCACTTTCAAGGACTCTTCATCTCATGTTCTCACTATTTATTGCTTGCTTGTTTGCTTATTTATTTATTTATTTATTTATTTGCAGTTAGTTGTTTTCTACACTCTGATTGAACAACCTAGTTAGGTGGTCTTTCATTGATGCTGTAATGGTTATTAGTCTATAGATTTACTGAATATGCCCAGATGAAAATGAATCTCAGGGTTGTATATGGTGGCATATATGTACTTTGATAATAAATTTAATTTGAACTTTGAATGTTGAATGAAGGGAATATCTCTAACTGCTTTGTGAAATGGAACGTGGTCATATTATGTTTTACTGACAGCAAGGAAATATGCAGCAAGCTATGTTACAATAATGCAAGTGAGAGGGAAAAGGAACTGAGCCACACCTACAGGTGGATGAGTGTTAGGACTAGGCAGTTCTCATATTGAGAAAAAGAATGCAGAATTCATTGAGTCCTGAAGGCTACAATATGCCCAGACAGAAAATGAGGTTGTTGAGATTAATTAAAGGTACATAAAAATTTTAAAAAAACAAGAGATATTATTCAAAAAGGTTCTAAAACATCAATGTTACATCTGGGCTGCAATATGAAATATCAGTAACATTATACTGTACACGCATTATTTCAGCTGGGGAAGAATTTAGTCATTAAAACCTTACAAACTATGTTGTGTGTTAAAGTATTCATAATGCAGTCAAACACTTAGTTAATATTAGTACCAATTAAACACTTAAAGAAGTCCACCTGAGGAATTCATTTATTTTCCATAGACCATCGATCAATGAAAAGGCTTTGGTTGGCAGTGATACACTTAAGCTTTTAGGTTACATGCAGATATGAGAAACTCCGTTCCTGTAAATCATTAAACTATCTTCAAACTTCAAGGTAAATTTATTATCAAAGTACATATACAACCCTGAGATTCACATTCCTGTGGGCATACTCAATAATATATCTATCGAATAATAA
The DNA here is from genome assembly GCF_048418815.1 of Hemitrygon akajei. Lineage (NCBI taxonomy): Eukaryota > Metazoa > Chordata > Chondrichthyes > Myliobatiformes > Dasyatidae > Hemitrygon > Hemitrygon akajei. The sequence goes on from NC_133128.1 coordinate 192,936,089, forward strand.
CAATAACAGAATCAATGAAAGACGTTCCCAGCCTGGGTGTTCAACGAATGTGTAGAAGACACACAAAAAAGAAATAATAACTAATAAATAAATAAACAATAAATATCAAGAACATGAGATGAAAGTCCATAGTTGTGGAACATTTCAATGATGGACAAGTGAAGTTATCCCCTTTGGTTCAAGAGCCTGATGATTAAGGGTAATAATGCTCCTGAAGGTGTGAGTTCTGGAGTTCCTGTGTCTTCTTCTTGATGCCTGCAGTGAAAAGAGAGCATGTCCTGGCTGGTGGGGTCCTGATAATGGATGTTTTCCTGCAACAGTGTTTCATGTAGATGCGCTCACTAGAGCGTAGGGCTTTACCCGTGAGGGCAACTTGGCAACAAAGGCTGAATTCTCCCAGCTCATTGACAAAAAAGTTAAATTCTTCCTATTCTATTATCTCTGTTTTCTTTTTCAGAGTGGCTGGGGTCCTATTGCGATCTTTGATCTACAGTGGCACTCATACTGTGATCCTGCATGTCAGTATGTTGCTGTCCTTGGAGCTCGCTAATCAGCTGTGTTTCAATATGTCCAGGTTTTGGCCTGAAGTCAGGTGCCTTCGGAGCCTTGCACAGCCCTCTGGCACCAATTTTCACTAGTGTCGCGAACTGAAGCGTAGTGAGAGCCAAAACACATTGAAGTCAGCAAGAGGCCCTCTCTCTCTCTCTCTCTCTCTCTCTGTCTCTTTCCCCCCCTCTCTTGCACTCTCTCTCTCTCGATCTCTCTTCTTCTCTCTCTCAAACTTTCTCTCTCTCTTTCCCCCCTTTCCCCCTCTCTCAATGTGAGGGAGAGGTTGCTGTTGATTCTCACATCAGGGATTTCAAAATAAAAAGCAACACTTTGGATTGACTGTAACATAGAAATAGCGACAATTGTCTCTCCTCTCACTGTGGAAGGAACAATCCCAGTCTCTCCCTTATTAGGGAGAGAGCCTGAGGGACGTGGAAAAGTTGGAGTGAACAGTTAGTTGTTGATGGACTGTAGACCATGGCCTCTGTTTGGGGCTTTGCTGTTGCTTGCATGGTGGGTGTGGGAATGCTGATGCTTTCTGCTGGGGGGAGGGGGGATGCCTGATGCTGCTTGTACTTGGGAGAGGGTTGGGTAGAACTTTGGGGCTCTTATGTTTTTTTCTGTCATTCATTCTTTTGGCTTTTTCTTCTGTTTTGAGGATATCTGTGGAGAGTAAGAATTTCAGGTTGCATACTTCATACATTCTCTGAACCAGTGAACCTTTTGATGGACTAGGGCATATCTACCACCTTTAGTGGGAATTTCAGTTTGGGTTTGGGTATTTGATCCTCCACAATATTCCACGTGGGAATTTAAATTGGAGGTGGATATGTTTTTTTTCTACGAGGTCGAGTTGTGAGCTCGACATCAACCCGGCACGGATGGAAAGCGCACTCAGGAGCAGCCTGTCACTGGATCGAACTCGGAAACCTCCATTCTCAAGCCCGCAGCTGATCTCACTGCGCCACCAGCCGACCATTTAACGGCATTGGTGTTTTCATATCAGGCTGTGATGCAGCCAGTCATAATACTCTCCACTACACACCTATAGAAGTTTGTCAAAGTTTTGGAAGTCATGCTGAATCTTCGCAAAATTCTAATTAAAGGCACTATCATGCTATCTTTGTTATTTCACGTACATGCTGGGCCCAGGACAGGTCCTCCGAAATAATTACAAAAAGGAATTGAAAGTTGCTGACCCTCTCCACTTCTGATCCTTCAATGAGGAATGGCTCGCGGTCCTCTTGTTTCCTTCTCCTAACAGTAAATAATGCATTTAGCAATTTAAATGATGGAGTAATAATGAGATGATCCAATATTAAATCATGTTGGCATGAAGATTGGCCTTCACATTGGCCTTTATAAATCAAGGTATTGAGAATAAGAGTTGGAATGTTATGGTGAGGTTGTATAAGATATTGGTGAGGCTGAATTTGGAGTATTGTGTACAGTTTTGGTCACCGAATTACAGGAAGATATTAATAAGGTTGAAAGAGTGCAGAGAAGGTTTACAAGGATGTTGCTGGGACTTGAGAAACTGAGTTACAGAGAAAGGTTGAATAGGTTAGGACTTTATTCCCTGGAGCGTAGAAGAATGAGGGGAGATTTGATAGAGGTATATAAAATGATGATGGGTATAGATAGAGTGAATGCAAGCAAGTTTTTTCCACTGAGGCTAGGGGAGAAAAAAACCAGAGGTGATGGGTTAAGGGTGAAGGGGGAAAAGTTTAAAGGGAACATTGGGGGGGGGGGGCTTCACACAGAGAGTGGTGGGAATGTGGAATGAGCTGCCAGTTGAAGTGGTGAATGCAGACTCACTTTTAACATTTAAGAAAAACTTGGATGTTTATATGGATGAGAAGTGTGTGAAGGGATATGGTCCAGGTGCAGGTCAGTGGGACTAGGCAGAAAAATGGTCTGGCACAGCCAAGAAGGGCCAAAAGGCCTGTTTCTGTGCTGTAATATCCTATGGTTCTATGGAAGGAAAAGAGATTTGACTCCCTGACTCTTTCAAGTCTCTGTGGACCCGTACTCTCCTGTGCAAAAGCATCCCTAACACAGAACAGGAGAGACAATTCATGTCATCCTGCTAAGGTAGCATGGCTGCAATCTATTACCAATGATCCGGAGATCAAATAATTTTGCAAAAGGGTACACACTCGCAGCACCTGGCATTCCAACAGCTGTAAAAACCAACAATAAGTGAGAAAAAAGAATTGCATACAAAATCTGAATTGAATGGCACCCACAGGTGCTGAATCGCTAACTTAGGCTCCAATGTTCCAATTTAAAATGGCCCATTTGATCCAACAGTCATTTATATTGCTGCACCAGGCATGCTGCCCAGCCTCCAGGGAGGTGAGCTCTCCCCCACAACACCCAAAATATAACAACACCTCATTATTCAGCACCAATGCTTATTCCTACACCAGGACAGATATGTGGAATAACTACTGATTAGTGAATTAATTGGTTTAAAGGAGCTCTGCGGTTCTAATTAGGAACGTAGGAACAACTATCATTCCAAAACACCTTTAACTTTTTCTGTGTCTTTTACATAACAATTACATCGCTCACTGTCTGTGACAGTCATGTCTTCTATCACTTCTACTTCTGCGGGATCAAAGAACACAACTGGTGTTGAATAATTAACATAAGTAAGGAAACAATGTAGCATTATTAATTAATGAGGAGTGTGTAATATCACAAGATCAAAACAAATAAGAAACAAACACTATTTATTTCTATTCTAATGCACTCCAGTGAGAAATCCCGAATTTGCATTTTCTTAATTTGACTTGCATTATCCAACCATAACAATTTGAAGAAAATTGTCTGTTCAGAAACAGCTGAGTTGTCTTCTTTAAATGACCAGTGTTACACTGAATAGATCATTTGCTTCCCTCACAGATGGTTATATCCTGGGGCTCCGTGTCACTCAATTCCACTGCCATTTTGAGATTTATATTTATTGAGATATAGTGCAGAACAGGTCCTTCCGGTCCTTCAAACTGCACCACCCAGCAACGCTGAATTTATAACGACTAATCAACCTACCAACCGGTACGCCTCTGGACCGTGGGAGGAAACCGGAGCACCCAGAGGAAACCCACGCAGTCACAGAGAGAACATAGAGACTCTTTGCAGCCATTGGAGGGAATTGAACATAGGTCACTGGTTGGTACGGTAAAGCGTTCTGCTAACTACTACACTACCACGCTGGACTGCATGCTGCTAGGTAACTGGAAGGATTAAATCATCACTTTATCCAATTTCAGCCCAATTCAGATTTTGATCAATTTGGTGTTCCATTTACTCAGGATTGAATTTAATTTTCTTTGGGGAATGACGATCATGTCCTTGTTCTGTGCTTTGTAAAGTATACATGCTTTTGAGCCTTACATTGTTACACTGCTCTGCCCTCCCAACCATTGAGCACATCTAAAATAAACGCTATAGTAGGAAAGCAGCATCCATCATAAGACATAGGAGCAGAATTAGGCCATTTGGCCCATCTAGTCTGCTTCACCATTTCATCATGGCTAATCAATCTCTCCTCTCAGCACAAATCCCCTGTGTTCTCCCTTCATGTCCTGACAATCAAGAATCTATCAATCTCTATCTTAAATATACATACAGACTCAGCCTCTACAGCTGCCTGTGGCAAAGAATTCCACAGATTCACCACTCTCTAGATAAACAAATTCCTCCTCATCTCCATTCTAAAAGGACACCCCTCTATTTTGAGGCTGGGTCCTCTGGTCTTAGACTCTCCCCACTACACAGATCATCCTCTCCACATCCAATCTATCAAGGCCTTTCACCACTTGGTAGTTTTCAAAGTGGTTACCCCTCATTCTTCTGAGTTCTAGTGAATACAGGCCCAGAGCCATCAAATGCTCTTCATATGACAAGCTGCCCAACCCTGAAATCATTCTTGTGAGCCTCCTTTGAACCCTCTCCAGTTTCAGCACATCCTTTCTAAGATAAGAGACCCAAAACTGCTCACAATATTCTATGTGAGGCCTCATCAGTGCTTTATAAAGTCTCAACATTACATCCTTGCTTTTATAGTCTGGTCCTCTTGAAACAAATGCTAAAATCGTTTTTGGCTTCCTCACCACAGACTCACCTGAAAATTAACCTTTGGGGAATCCTACACAAGTACGCCCAAGTCCCTTTGCACCTCAGCCTTTTGTACTTTCTCTCCATTTAGAAAATAATTTACCCTTTAATTTCTTCAACCCATCATAAACTTCCCGAAACTATATTCCAACTGCCATTCTTTGCCTGTTCTCCTAATGTTCAAGCCCTCGTGTAGCCTCTCTAGCTCCTCAAAACTACTTGCCCCTCTACCTGTCTTTGTATCATCTGCACGCTCTGCAACTAAACCATCAATTCCATCATCCAAATGATTAATATATAACGTAAAAAAGAGTTGGTCCCAACATAGCAGCTTCTATGATGGTCCTGATGGCTCTTCTCTTTGCATCCCCCCCATAAGTCCAAGGAGAGAGTAGGTTCTGCTGAATGAACAGCCAGAAAGCCCTCTACACGTCACCTCTATAGACTGACATCATGCCCTCCAGCCCTGTCGCTGACACTGCTCTACCAGCTCCTGGTATTTGGCTTTCTTAACACTGAAATGCCTCCTCAATCTGGTCTTCCCAAGGAACTGTCAGTTCTACCATGACCACTTTCTTCAAGGTTTCTGACAATGATCACGCCAGGCACTTTAAGGAAGGTGCGCACATATGCGATAGCTACATGACATATACAATTCACTTGTTCTTACATATAATCCATAATGAAATATTTGAACAAAAGTAATTAATTGGTTGCAAAGTCCTCTGGGGTGTCATGTGAATGCTGCTGTATCAATGCTATTTGTTTCTTTCCATACAATTCTCTCCGCATCATATCACTCAAATAATTAGCTGAATCTTTCTATCTAGCTTGTATTTTAGCAAGTACCTTCTACAATGTTCTGGATATATGAAATGTCCTTTGCTGATATTTTTCTTCGAAATTCATTGGCAATTACTCAGTGTATTACACTTGGATAATGTTTCCTTCACACTTATATCTCTGAGAAGCATCCCACTGAAATGGCAGGGCCCAGCGCAAGAGCATATCAAAGTGGCAGTGCCCATCTGAGAGCGAGGAACCACCCAAATTTTGGTCAATTTAAGCACCAGGCAAGATCACAAAGGTCAGGAGGTTGGGACTAGAGGCAAGGAATGGGCTAGTGTTCAGCTGGCTGCTCTGTGAGGTTTACTCATCTCTGTGCTGAACTGAGACTGGTCTGCAATTAATGGGCTCCTGGATCAGCTGCAGTGGGAATAGGCACTTTCAATGGTTTAGGCGTGGACTAGATGAGCAAAGGGCCCGTTTCTGTGCTGTTCTTCTCTAACTGGCTTTGTGACTATGGACCTACTCTTATGAATTTCAGTTCTCAATGTTATTTGCTTTCTTTTATTATTTGCATAATTTCTTTCTTTTTCTGCACATTGGGTGTTGGATGGTCTTTTTTAAAATGGGTTCTATTGGATTTCTTTGTTTTGTGGCTGCCTGTAAGGAGATGAATCTCAATGTTGTATATAGTATACGTACTTTAATAATAAATGTATTTTTGAACCTTTGAACTTTGAATTTTCCTATACACACTTCAGAAAGGGATTAAAGGGACCTACTTTTCTAGATTCTCTGTGTCTTGGTCCTCTCTTCTGTTTCTGCCTTTGAACCTTGAACTTAGTCATGCCCCACAATCCATTCTGCCGTTTGGAATATTCAATTCCATATGAAAACATCCATTATTAAGCTTCTAGTACACCATCACTGAAACACCTTCTGTCAATCTTCAACCTCACTCTTTTTGAATTTGAATTGATGTGTTACTTTTCTTCCACTCTGCTCACATCAACTAGACTCCCTCATGGCCATGAACTTTTTCCTATTGTTTACGTAACAAGGTCAAAGCAATTCAAGATTTTCATTTTGCCATTGTTGGCACATTTTCACAGACCAATCATTCTTTCCACAAATTTCATTTCCACCATTTTCTTCAACTCTGCCCTCCTAACATCACATCACTTTTCATTTTTCACTTCTAAGGTACTGAAGTATTCAAAATTCCAATCCCAAACCTTCAGCATGCCTTGAACTTGGAGAACAGATATTAATGCAATGAATGACACCATTTGTTCCATTGTCTATATGTTTGCCAGTGAAGCTCTATCTAGACTAATCTGCTCCTCAAAGATTGATCTATTTTCTTGTGGGTGATGGTACATCAAGTAGCTGTACTTTAGGAAAGTAGCATCCATCCTCGTGGAGCCTCACCATCTAGGACATGTCCTCTTCTTATTACTATCACCAGAGAGGAAGTCTAGGAGCCCGAAGATGCACATTCAATGATTTAGGAACAACTTCTTCCCTCCACTGTCAGATTTCTGTATGGTCCATGAACTCTTGGCCCTTCTCATTAGTCCTTTATTTTGTACTATTTATTTATTTTGTTCATTTATAGATTTTATATATTTGCACTATATACTGCTGCCACAAAATAACAAGTTGCCTGAATTATGTCTATGATGATAAAATCTGTTTCTTAATCTAATTCTGCTTTCTTACAGTCCTGGCATTGTATGCTAGCTTCCATCCGCTTCTCTAATTTTTCTATTTATTGATGTCTATTGACATGCATCTTAAGGGAATCTGGTTCTTCTTAACAATTCTAGTTCATGCCTATGAATTTTGAGTGCTTTGATTTAAATCTCTCCTCAGAAGAGAAAATAATTTTACCAATCCAATTTTTGCTCAACTAAAATTTGACAATCCTGCCGAGACCCTCATAAGTCTCCTCTACGCTCTAGAGCTAGGACAAAATTTTTCTAATATGAGAACCCCGACTACGAGTTGAGGATGCCATCATCTACCTGCTGAACCATGTCTACACCCACCTGGACAAGCCGGTGAGCACTATGAGGGTCATGTTTTTTGACTTCTCCAGTGCGTTCAACACCATCCGCCCTGCTCTGCTGGGTGAGAAGCTGACAGTGATGCAGGTGAATGCTTCCCTGGTGTCATGGATTATTGATTACCTGACTGGCAGACCACAGTACGTGCTCTTGCAACACTGTGTGTCACACAGAGTGGTCAGCAGCACCGGGGCTCCACAGGGAACTGTCCGGTCTCCCTTTCTCTTCACCATCTACACTTCGGACTTCAACTACTGCACAGAGTCTTGCCATCTTCAGAAGTTTTCTGATGACTCTGCCATAGTTGGATGCATCAGCAAGGGAGATGAGGCTGAGTACAGGGCTACAGTGGGAAACTTTGTCACATGGTGTGAGCAGAATCATCTGCAGCTTAATGTGAAAAAGACTAAGGAGCTGGTGGTGGACCTGATGAGGGTCAAGGCACCGGTGACCCCTGTTTCCATCCAAAGGGTCAGTGTGGACATGGTGGAGGATTACAAATACCTGGGGATACGAATTGGCAATACACTGGACTGGTCAAAGAACACTGAGGCTGTCTACAAGAAGGGTCAGAGCCGTCTCTACTTCCTGAGTTAGACTGAGGTCCTTTAACATCTGCCAGATGATGATGAGGATGTTCTACGAGTCTGTGGTGCTATTATGTTTGCTGTTGTCTGCTGGGGCAGCAGACTGAGGGTAGCAGACACCAACAGAATCAACAAACTCATTCGTAAGGCCAGTGATGTTGTGGGGGTGGAACTGGACTCTCTGACGGTGGTGTCTGAAAAGAGGATGCTGTCCAAGTTGCATGCCATCTTGGACAATGACTTTCATCCACTCCATAATGTACTGGTTAGGCACAGGAGTACATTCAGCCAGAGACTCATTCCACTGAGATGCAACACTGAGCGTCATAGGAAGTCATTCCTGCCTGTGGCCATCAAACTTTACAACTCCTCCCTTGGAGTGTCAGACACCCTGAGCCAATAGGCTGGTCCTGGACTTATTTCCACTTGGCATGATTAACTTATTATTATTTAATTATTTATGGTTTTATATTGCTATATTTCTACACTATTCTTGGTTGGTGCGACTGTAACGAAACCCAATTTCCCTCGGGATCAATAAAGTATGTCTGTCTGTCTGTCTGTTAGCTGTGTAAGATCTGTATAAGGCACTGGTGAGACCTCACTTAAAGTATTGTGATCAATCTTGGGCCCTTTATTTAAGAAAGGATGTGCTGACATCGGAGATGTTTCAGAGGAAGTTCGCAAGAGTGATTTTGGGAATGGAAGAGTTATCATATGAGCAGCAATTGAAGACTCTGGACCTGTACTCACTGGAATTTAAAAGAGTAAGAGGTGATCTCTTTGAAACCCATCGAATGGTAGGCAGGACATTGGGTAAATGCACTGACCATGGTACCTATAGACCAGTAAACTTAACATATATCTCAGGCAAGATAATGGAAAAAAATGATGAAGAACAAGATGGCTGTTAAGAACAGGCATGTTAGCAGAAAGCCAGCTTGTGTTCAGAAAGGGGAAATTGTGTTTTACTAATATACTGGAGTTCTATGAAGAGGCAACTAAACTTTATGATAAAAATAGAGCGGTTGATATCATTTACTTGGACTTTCAGAAGGCTTTTGACAAGGTACACCACGAGAGGTTAACAATCAAATTAAGGGAGATAGGGATTCAGGGTAAGGTGTGTGAGTGTGTGCCGAATTGGTTCAAAAACAGAAAACAACAAGTAGTGATGAGAGGGTCATTTTTACACCCAAATGATGTTAAAAGTGGGGTTCCAGAGGGATCAGTTGTGGGCCACTGCTGTTTCTTAATTCACATTAATGATTTGGATAAGCACAAAACAAATAAACTAGTAAAGTTTGCTGATAATACAAAGTTAGGAGGATGGGCTGATAACATTCAGGCAGCAGAATCAATACAGTTAGATCTAAACAAAATCCAATGTAGGCAGATAAAACGACAGATGAAATTTAATATAAATAAATGTAAAATATTAGATATAAAAAGTAGAAATATTAGATATAAATATACAGTGGGAGGTCTTGAGTTAGAAAGTGCACTGTATGAGAAGGATTTGGGTGCATTGGCAGACTCATCACAGTCAAAATCTAGATAATGCACAGAAGTAGTTAGGAAGGCTAAGAGAATGTTAGGCTATATAATGTGCTCAGTGGAGCTCAAATCTCGAGACATTCTCCTTAAGCTGTATAATGCACTTCTGAGGTCATACCTTGAATACTGTGTACAATTTTGGTCTCCATATTGTGTGAGGGAAGTGAAGGCATTGGAAGGAGTTCAGAGAAGGGTGACTAGACTCATTCTAGGTCTACAGAGTATGAGCTAAAGGTTGAAAGAATTAAATCTTTTTAACCTAAATAGATGTAGAAAGAGAGGAGACATGATAGAAGTGTTTAAAATTATTAAGAGTATAAGTAAGGTGCATTCCAGCTGTTAATTCAAAATTAACCCATCATCAAGGACCCAGGGCCATAGGTGGAGACTGGTTAACCTTATAAAACTCTGATTAGGCCATACCTGGATTATTGTATGCATTCATTTAATTAATTTATTTGTTTGTTTATTTGTTCGTTTGTTTGTTGGAATACAGTACAGTGTAGGCCCTTTGGTTCCTTGGAGCTACACTGCCCAGCAACTCCCCAATCTAATCCTAGTCTAATGATAGGATAATTTACAATGTACAATTAACCTATGAATCTGAACATCTATGGACTGTAGGAGGAGCGTCCAGAGGAAACCCACGCGGTTACGGGGAGAACATACAATCTCCTTACAGGCAGCAGCGGGAAATGGATCCAGTTTGCCTGTACTGTAAAGCGTTGTGCTAACCACTAATCCACCATGCCTCCCATGCTGGAATTTAAAATAAAACAGGACATTAAAAGCAATCAGCGAGCCAGTCAGTATCTGTGGAAGCAAAAAGTAATGAGGCTGTCAGGACTGGAGGAAAGAGTACAGATTGCCAGTACGGAGCAGTACAAGGAAAGTGAGAGGGTGTTAGGCGGAGCCAGATGGATAGGGATGATGGGCAGGTGGAACTGGGTGTCTGAGGGTAAGGTGGGACATCAGTGAAAGACGCAACAAAATGAATGCTTGTGATCATTGTGTGTTTTCAAGGGAACTGAAGTTGCCTTCAGAATTTTCTCTTTTATATCAGGTGTCCACTATCTGTGTTCTTTGAATTTCATTGGCAGGTTGCATAGTACCCAACTGGCATCTGAAAATTCTGGTGGCAGTTACCAACAAGACTCCACCTGCGCCTCATCAGTTTGAACATGTTGAGAGAGCCCATTTCCCCAGGGATGTCTTAAAACCAACAATCATACATCCGAACATGAAATGGTGCAATATATACTGAAAATAAATCACTTCAGATTCAGACTTTGATTCTGATATGATTGGGAAAAATAACAAGAAAGGTCACAAACCTGTCACAACAGGGAGGATTTCCTGATGGCCAACCACACCCCATTGCCTCCTGACACTTTGGTCCATGGCCCCCTCTACCACCATGATGAAGTCACTCTCAGGTTGGAGGAGCAACACCACATATTCCATTTGGCTAACTTCCAACCAGACAGCATACCTTGCCTTCCTCCCATGGTCCACTTTCCTCTCTTATTGGATTCTTTCTTCTGCAACCATTTACCTTTTCCACCTATCACCTACTAGCTTTCATTTCACCACCTCCCACCTCCCCTCCCCTCACCTGGCTTCCCCTTATCACCTTTAAGCTTGTTCTCCTTCCACTCCTCCTACTTTCTTATTCCAGTTTCATCCTCCTTCCTTTCCGGTCCTGATGAAGGGTCTTGCCCCTTTATTCTTCACCAGAGATATTGCTTGATTCTGCTGAGTTCCTCCAGCATTTTGTGTGTGTTATTCTAAAGTCAAACTGTTCTTTATTTTTCTCTATTCGTATTCTGGTGGTAATGAGGACCAGTTTCTTTCTATGAATTTAAATACGTATTTTAACCCATTTCAAATTGAACAAATATTGCCGATATAAGAAATGCACTAATGTTGATAAAAAAATTTGAATTATTATTGTGATAATATCAGTTTGCAGTATATTCTCAAATAAATGAATGTAGACATTATGTCAGCTTGTCATAATTACGTTTCGTAAAACCCTGTGCTCCCTTGGCATTTTGTAAAAGCTGAACAAGCCAGCGATCTCAGCTCTGAAGTGAATGGTGTACTGTACCAGACTAAGACATCAGGATTAATGTTTAAAACTCACAACTAATCTAGATTTATGTTGACTTCAAATACAAAATCCAATGATTTATAAACCACAATCCCATTGCATTTTATTTTCAAAGCAGCTGATCTAAAGTCAAAGGACTTTTATTTCTGTTGATATGAAAGCTTTTTATTACCCGATTCTTTTGCACCAGGTTTTCACAAACAAATTGGGCATTCTGAAGTGTTGTAGGTCAGCTTGGGTCATCAATTTAACTAGGAATATCCCAGCAAATTGTTTGAAAACTTACTGATATTTTTGTGATTGGTAAAAATCATTTGTTTTGCACATCAGAACACCATAAAGAAGCTAAAATGAAACTATGATTTATGGTTTAATATGGCTCTTGCCAGACACCAGCCTTCTCATGAATGTTCACTGATTGCCAAGGTCATTGCATGAAACTTTAATTGCTACAATTTACTGATCTTTGATAAAATCAAGCTGAAAATTAAGCCAAAACAAAGTTAACGTGCTCTCAACTATATTTTAGGTAATTGTAAGATAGTTCTTAAATTGTTCCATTATCTGTTCCTCATTTGAATAATGAAAGTGAATGAGAGCTAAATAAATTGCAATAAACTGGATTTAGCATGTTACTCTTCCTGTTACTGACACATGTATATGCTAAATACACAAATATGCTTCCTGTTACTGATACCTGTATTTAGCATGTTACTGATACATGTATTTAGCATGTTACTCTTCCTGTTACTGATACATGTATCTAGCACGTTACTGTTACTGAGGTTGTTCCATTAGTTCTGTCATCTGAAATCTGGATAAGAATACTAAGCCACTGACATCACTGGTGGAGGTTACAACGGTGCATCATTGTAACACACACAAAATGCTGGAAGAACTCAGTAGGCCAGGCTGCATCTATGGAAAAGAGTAAATAATCAACATTTTGAGCCAAGAAAGGGGGAGGGGGCTGAAGTAAGGAGCTGGGAAGTTGATTGCTGAAAGAGATAAAGGGCTGAAGAAGGAGGTGCCTCTAGTGCTCCTCCCCCTTCCTGTTCTTTCATGGTTGTCTGTCCTCTCTTATTAGATTCCCTCTTCTCCAATCCTTATCTTTCAATTATCAACTTCCAGCTCTTTACTTCTCTCCTTCCCATTCCCTAGTTTCACCAATCACCTGCCATCTTTGACTTCTTCCTCTCCTCCCCCCCCCCCCCCCCCGGCTTCTTACTCTGACTTCTCCCCTTCCATGGCAGTCCTGAAGAGGAGTCTTGGCCTGAAATGTTGACTGTTTATTCTTTTCCACAGATGCTGCCTGACCTGCTGAGTTCCTCCAGCATTTAGTGGTTTCCCACTTACTGCAGATTTTCTCATGTTTACAAACCTTGTTGTAATAAACTTTCAATGAATTAGCTGCAAATACAAAATAATGTCAGTGATGTTGCAACTAAATTGCATGCAAAACTCATTCATAGAGCAAATACTGTTCAGTAAACAGAATTTAAGAGAAATATGTGGCAGGTTCTTCAGAGAGAGAGAGAAAGAAAATCATCTGTTTCCAAGCCCAGGTCACCAGTTCAGGACCATCAATACATTGAAGTAAAGCATATATTCTTCCATTGTGTCTCTGAAGCCTTTTGAAGTTGAGCAAATCAATATCTTGTGTCTGTTTTACACAGAGTTTGATAGATATCGAAACTATCATTAGGTTCCCATTTTTTAGTGAACTCTCAGTCATTCCCTGTGAGATGCCAGCAGTTCTGTTGCACATTCATCACAACTTTTCTCATCACAAGTGTTGTGACAATATGTAAAGCTGCCAGGTTTACCTACTTAACTTGCTTTACAGCACTATTTATACACAGTGTAATAAAGCTATGCCAAGTAATCACTGACAGAACTCATCTATTATGTCAAGATGTATCCAGATTGCTGACCCGTACGTATGATTGCACAGGGATATCATGGACTTATATATTGTCGAGCATCCACTCCAATAATATGAAGGAAAAACAGGCATTCTTGTTAACAATTCAAATCTGATACTGCTCTTTAATCAGCTTTGCTGATATCAGTCTTTTTTTTACAGAGGTAGAATCTCTCCCACATTTTGCCTACATGCAATACCAGGACCTGTAGACAAAAAAAAAGGCAGTACAACAAAACTCCCCTGTGATCTTGGTTAGGTCCCAATATCTCTGTCTCAGCCTTACATTTTCCTTCAATCTCTCTGAATGCAGCCCAAGTTAACACCGCTGAGACATCATTCCTTTCTAGTTTTTATTTTATTCTTTGCTTTAAATATTGTTGACTTGAAATAGAAAGGGTGGACATATCTTGTGGAGTCTAAAGGCATCAAAACATAGCATTACATCTGGAAGAGGTCTCAATTCTTGCTACATTTGGGGGATGGTAGGGCAGAGACTATTCCATCTAGTGATATCTTCAAACGTTCAGAATTTACTGATTAATCCAAAATATCTGGCTAGACAAAGCTTACACCAGTATAAAAGTTATATCAAAATATCTGCAAAATGCCAGCATGAAGTTATTGCTTTCGTGCTTAATCCAAAAAGATGACACTAATTCCTCACTCATGAGTTCCGCTTGTCCTCACCTACCACCTCATCAGTCTTTACATCTAACACATCATTCTCTGCAACTCCCAGCAATTACAACCAAACATGACCTCTCCCCACCCCCACTCTGCTTTCCACGGGGGTTGCTCCTTCCATGTTTCCCTTATGAATTTGTCCCTCCCCAACTGGCACATGTCCCTGCAAGTGAGAGAAATGTTACACCTGCCCATTCACCTCCTCCGTTACCTCCATTCAGAGCCTCAAACAGTACTTCTAGCTGAGGTAACGCATCACCTGCGAAATTGTTGGGGTCGTCTATTGTATCCAGTGCTCTCAATGAAGCCTAAAGTAAATTGGGGACCACATTGTTAACCACCTTCGCTTCATCTGCCGAAAGCATAATTTCCCAATGGCCAAATACTTTAATTCCTATCCCCATTCTGGCGTATTGGTCTATGGGCTCCTCTTTTGCCACAATCAGGCCACTCTCAGGGTAGAAGAGCAACATTTCAAATTCCATTGGGTAGCCTCCAATGTGATGGCATGAATATCAATTTCTCCTTCCGGTAATTCTTTTCCTTTCCCCTTTCCTCTTTTTCTATTCCCCACTCTGGCCTCTTACCTCTGCTCCTCACTTGTCTATCATCTCCACCTGGGTCCCCTCTTTCTTCTCTTTCTCCTATGGTCTACTCCCCTCTCCTATAAGACTCCTTTCTCTTTAGCCCTTAACCTTTCCAACACATCTGGCTTAATCTATCCCTTCTAGCTGGTCCTCTTTCCCCTCTCCCCCCCACCCCACCTTTTTATTCTGGCATCTTCCCCCTTCCTTTTCAGCCCTGAAGAAAGATCTCGGCCCAAAACGTTGACTTTTAGCCATTTTCATAGATGCTGCCTGACCTGTGAGTTCCTTCAGTACCGTGTGTGTGTTACTCTACACTAATTGTTATATTCTAAAGAGTTTAAACTCAGAAGTTATGTTATAAATTTTGAGTAAGTTTACCTATTTTACCAAAGGTTCTTAACTTACGTTTGCTGACTACTGCAACAAACACTAAAAGTCATATTTCCTTAAGGAATATTTTATACCTCTGACAGCCTTTGAAATACTACTTGAACACATGCTATTTAAAATGATCAAGGAATGATACGTTTAAAGAAAGGACTTCTATTTGTTATATGCAAACAGTAGGTGCTCAAGTTAAGAGATTTTTGAAATGAATCTCTACGATAATAATCAAAATATTCTAAATTATGCCTCAGAGCCAAGTTTTATCCACTTTTATTTATTTAGAGATACTGCGCAGAACAGGCCCTTCTGGCCTAGCAAGCTGCACCAACCAGCAAATCTCCTTCTTAAAACCAGGCTAATCACAGGACAATTTACAATAAGCAACTAACCTACTAACTGGCATGATTTTCAACTCTGGGAGGAAACCAGAGCACTTGGAGGAACCTACGTGGTCTTAGGGAGAACGTACAGATGCGTTGGGAATTGAACCCCAAACTCTGAGTTGCCTGAGCTGTAATAGCATTGCACTAATCACTACCCTACTGTGGCACCGATGGTGCTTTAGTTGAAAATAAGTCAGTTCAAAGGTCAAAGAAAATATTATTATCAGAGCACATATATACATATACAACCCAAGATTTATTTTCCTGCAGGCGTACACAGCAAGTCTATAGAATAGTAACTATAACAGAATCAATGAAAGATCAACCAGAGTGCAGAAGACAACAAATTGTTCAAATGCAAAGATAAATAAATAGCAATAACTAACGAGAACATGAGATAATGAGATAACAAGATCATTGGTTGAGGGAATATCTCAAGGGATGAATATGTGAGTGTAGTTATCCCCTTTTGTCAGGGAACCTGCTGGTTGTGGGGTAGTAACTGTTCCTGAAACTGGTGCTACAATTTAATAATTTGGTCATTACATAGTCGTTGTTAATATTTTTGTAAAAATGGCTTCCTATATTGTCAGATATTATAGTAATGAACAAAGAGGAATATTTATTTTTATTTCTGGTAAATACATGGTTTCCATTATAAGAAACCACCATTTCGATAACCAACTAATATTACATACGCCCATGTCAGAAGGCACACAACAGCTTAGGACTCAGCTTGTTTCATTTTTTGACTTATTTTGTTTAACTGAGCTTTCCCACTTTGAAGCTTCCTCCTTATGTACAATTCAACAGAAAGCAGGTCTGCTGCAGCTCGTGATTTCGAATGATTGTGAGAGATTTGTTTCATAGAGTGAGAGAAATCAAGTTATTTCTATTGCAACCATCACTTACTAACACAAAGCTCATCACTCTAAATCATATCATGTCCATTAACAAATTTAGGAGCACCCTGTTCTAATTCATTTCAGAATGAAGTATTACTGGAAATAAAGCTTTTTATTGCCCATCCCTAATTGCTTTTCACAAGGTGCTGATGAGACTCCTCCTTAGACCAACACCGGGCTATTAATGAACTTGCAATTTTCACATATTACAGCTCCTAACAAGGTTGTATAATTGATGTCTTTGAGCCAGATAGTTTAGTTCTCAAGGATACAGATTGTTCCTTCAGGCTGATAGATCAGCTATTATGAAAATAAAAACAGTCTCCCCAATTGGACCATCAGGAAATGGCTATACATTCATCACTCAGTCACCAAAAAACAAATCAAACCCTTCAAGAATTACACATTCCACCTCCCCTGGGATGAAAAAACAAATGATGTCATTATATAGCCAGATCTTCAGCAAAAACACAAACAATCCCAGATAACTTAATCAGTCAGAAAGCCGTACTGCAGAGGCACTTTGATGGCATTCAATCAAAACATAAACACAACAATTGATGCTTCCATGTGCTCTGAGGAATCAACTACTTCTGAAATTAACATTTACTATAGGCTGTGAGATAAACCCAAGAACTACAAAGAGATTGAGAACTAATTAGACCACAGTATGCTTGTTGGAATTTAATTGTATTTTTCCTGAGACCATAAGATATGGGAGCAGAATTAGGCTGCTTGGCCCATTGAGTCTGCTCTGTCATTTCATCATGGCTGATCCAATTTTCCTCTCAGCCTCAATCTCCTGCCTTCTCCCCATATCCCCTCAAGTCCTGCTCAATCAAGCATCTATCAATCTCTGCCTTAAATACAGACTTGGCCTCCACAGCTGCCTGAAGCAACAAATTCCACAGATTCACCACTCTCTGTCTAAAGAAATTCCTCCTCATCTCTGTTCTAAAAAGATCCCCCTCTATTCTGAGGCTGTGTTCTCTGGTCTTAGACACTCCCATTATAGAAAACATCTTCTCCACATTCATTCTATCAAGGCCTTTCACCATTTGTTTGGTTTCAATAAGGTCACCCCTCATTCTTCTGATTTCTATAAGATATAGGAGCCATCCAGCCTATCCAGTCTGGTCCGCCATTCAATCATGGGCTGATCTAATTCTTCCAGTCATCCCCACTGCCCTGCTTTCACCCCATACCCTTTGATGCCCTGGCTAATCAACAACCTATCTATTTCTGCCTTAAATATACCTAATAACTTGGCCTCCACAGCCACTTGTGGCAACAAATTCCACATATTTACCACCCTCTGTCTAAAGTAATTTCTCCGCATCTCAGTTCCAAAAGGATGTCCTTCAATCCTGAAGTCGTGCCCTCTTGTCCTACAGTCCCCTACCATGGGAAATAACTTTGCCATATCTAATCTATTCAGGCCTTTTAATATTCGGAATGTTTCTATGAGATCCCCCCTCATTCTCCTGAATTCCAGGGAATACAGCCCAAGAGCCGGCAGACATTCCTCATACTGTAACCCTTTCATTCCTGGAATCATTCTCGTGAATTTTCTCTGAACCCTCTCCAATATCAGTATATCCTTTCTAAAATAAGGAGCCAAAAACTGCACACAATACTCTAAGTGTGTCTCATGAGAGCCTCAAAATCACATGCCTGCTCTTATATTCTATGCCTCTAGAAATTAATGTCAACATTGCATTCGTCTTCTTCACAACTGACTCAACCTGGAAGTTAACTTTTAGGGTCTCCTGCACAAGGACTCCCAAGTCCCTTTTCATCTCTGCATTTTGAATTTTCTCCCCATCTAAATAATAGTCTGCCCATTTATTTCCTTCACCAAAGTGCATGACCATACACTGTCCAACATTGTACTTCATTGAATTCTAGTGAATACAGGCCCAGAGCCATCAAACGCTGTTCATACGACAAGCCATTCAATCCTGGAATTATTTCTGAGAACTTCCTTTGTACCCTCTCGAGCTTCAGTAATTTCTTTTCTAAGAAATAAGCCCAAAATTGCTTACAATACTCCAAGTGAGGCCTCACTATTGCGTTATAAAGTCTTCTTCTCTGAACTATTGACAAGGTTTTCCATAGTGTTCAGAAATTCAAAGTTCAAAGTAAACTTATTATCAAAGTACATATAGATCACTATATAGAACCATGATACTCATTTTCTTGCAGGCATACTCAACAATCCATAATCGAATAATAACCATAATAGAATCAATGAAAGTGTGAAACAATTTAGACATTCAGCCAGTCTCCAAAATACATGAAGTGTGCAAATACAAAAAGGAAGAAATATTATTAAAAATAAATAAGTAATAAATATCAAGAGCATGAGATGAAGAATCCTTGAAAGTGAATTCAAAGGTTGTGGGACAGTTCAATGATGATACACATGAAGTCAAGTGATGTTCTCAGGATAGTACAACTATGGTTCCACTCTCCAAATCACTAATCATAACTAATTATGTGACTTCTAAAACCAATTTGCTGCACCAGTGATGATTTGTTGCATCATATTAAAGCGACTCAATACTTATGCAATCAATTATTTTGTGTTTTATATTTGTAATTAATTTAGAACACATTGCAGAGATTTATTTTCACTTTGACATGAAAGGATCATTTTCTATTGATCAGTGTCAAAAAAGCCAAATTAAATCCACTGAGATTCAATGTTGTAAAACAATAAACCATGATCATTTCCAAGGAGGGGTGAATACTTTTTATAGGTGCTGTATATTAAAGAGACAATGTATTCTCCACAATGCTTAGTACTCCTATTAAACAAGCCAAGGACTAAAAATGCACAAGGAACTCTGGAAAAAACTCATCATTCCACAGAACAGCAGATTGAGAATTAGCCATAATGGTTATTAGACTCTCATTATTGTTGTGTAAAATATATAAAAATGTAAGCATGCAAGGAAATGGAATGTTCCATGTTCATTTTCATAACCAATGTAATTGTTTTTTGGTTACAACGTCTCCAGCTGCAGACAACGTACTGTCAGGTCATTTTAGCATGCAACTTTATAAATTGGTAAAATTTAAGAAAATAACATTTATTTTCTTGAACTTGGCAATAAAAGCTCTGGTGCTTGAGGAGATTTTGCTTTATAGCGTAACTTTGCATGGCCCAAAATA
Organism: Hemitrygon akajei; assembly: GCF_048418815.1. NCBI lineage: Eukaryota > Metazoa > Chordata > Chondrichthyes > Myliobatiformes > Dasyatidae > Hemitrygon > Hemitrygon akajei. The sequence continues at coordinate 192,955,925 of NC_133128.1, forward strand.
ATAGTAGCAGTCCAATCAACTTTCAAAGTTCATTCAGCATATTTGAATACAAAACTAAAACAACACTCTGGGTGAGAGCAGGAAAGTGGGAATAATTTTGTGACAAAAGTAAGGTTTTGATCTTCAAATACACAGAATTGTGTATGACATGACCTATTTCCATTTAGTATGAGAACAAGAAAGAAATAATGGCCTTAGAGGGAATGCAGAAATAATCTATTTATCTGCTTGATACCTGAAAAATCAGGATTAATTTAAATTGGCCAGGTTACAGAGTGGTTTGTATTTCCCAGAATTTTGGGATTTTTTAAGGGTAAAGAACAAAGTTTAGAAGATTTGTGAATTCCAGTATATAGTGAGAAGCTACTTGCACTGATAGTACAACTTAGGACTATAAGGTTTTAGGACTTCTATTATTTGTAGACAGAATTACAGTTCATACTGATTCTGAATGCCCTTGTGTAAAACACACTTTCTGTCAAACTTACATAAGGTGCTGAGGACTATTCATCACATTTGAAGACATAACTATCTGCACTGACACTGTCCCACTCATATTCTCACTGTTCTGCTGACTGACAACTTCTGCACCCTTACTTCTCTGAACACATTCCCTTCCATCTTCCAATATTTCCCATCCAATTTCTAATAGCACCCAGTAGGTGAAGAGAACATGTTTTCATCTGAATAGTAAATCAAAAGTAGCCCTTTAGAGTGACAACACACACAAAATGCTGGTAGAACACAACAGGCCAGGCCGCATCTATAGGGAGAAGCGCTGTCGACGTTTCGGTCCGAGACCCTTCGTCAGGACTAACCGAAAGGAAAGATAGTAAGAGATTTAAAAGTAGTGGGGGGAGGGGGAAATGCGAAATGATAGGAGAAGATCGGAGGGGGTGGGATGAAGCTAAGAGCTGGAAAGGTGATTGGTGAAAGTGATACAGAGCTGGAGAAGGGAAAGGATCATGGGATGGGAGGCCTCAGGAGAAAGAAAGGAGGTGGGGGGAGCACCAGAGGGAGATGGAGAACAGGCAAACAACTAAATATGTCAGGGATGGGGTAAGAAGGGGAGGAGGGGCATTAACGGAAGTTAGAGAAGTCAATGTTTATGCCATCAGGTTGGAATCTACCCAGCCGGTATATAAAGTTTTGTTCCTGCAACCTGAGTTTGGATTCATTTTGACAATAGAGGAGGCCATGGATAGACATATCAGAATGGGAATGGGACGTGGAATTAAAATGCGTGGCTACTGGGAGATCCTGCTTTTTCTGGCGGACCGAGCGTAGGTGTTCCACGAAACGGTCTCCCAGTCTACGTCAGGTCTCGCCAATATATAAAAGGCCACATCGGGAGCACCGGATGCAGTATACCACACCAGCCGACTCACAGGTGAAGTGTCGCCTCACCTGGAAGGACTGTCTGGGGCCCTGAATGGTGGTGAGGGAGGAAGTGTAAGGGCAGGTGTAGCACTTGTTCCGTTTACAAGGATAAGTGCCAGGAGGGAGATCGATGGGAAGGGATGGGGGGGACGAGTGGACAAGGGAGTCACGTAGGGAGCGATCCCTGCGGAATGCAGAAAGAGGAAGGGAGGGAAAGATGTGCTTGGTAGTGGGATCCCGTTGGAGGTGGCGGAAGTTATGGAGAATTATATGTTGGACTTGGAGGCTGGTGGGGTGGTAGGTAAGGACAAGGGGAACCCTATCCCGAGTGGGGTGGTGGGTGGATGGGGTGAGGGCAGATGTGCGGGAAATGGGAGAGATGCGTTTGAGAGCAGAGTTGATGGTGGAGGAAGGGAAGCCCCTTTGCTTAAAAAAGGAAGACATCTCCTTCGTCCTGGAAAGAAAAGCCTCATCCTGAGAGCAGATGCGGCGGAGACGGAGGAATTGTGAGAAGGGGATAGTATTTTTGCAAGAGACAGGGTGGGAAGAGGAATAGTCCAGGTAGCTGTGAGAGTCTGTAGGTTTATAGTAGATATCAGTAGATAGGCTGTCTCCAGAGATGGAGACAGAAAGATCAAGAAAGGGGAGGGAGGTGTTGGAAATGGACCAGGTAAATTTGAGGGCAGGGTGAAAGTTGGAGGCAAAGTTAATTGAAGTCGACGAGCTCAGCATGCGTGCAGGAGGCAGCGCTAATGCAGTCATCGATGTAGCGAAGGAAAAGAGTGGGATGGATACCGGTATAGCCTTGGAACATGGACTGTTCCACAAAGCCAACAAAAAGGCAGGCATAACTGGGACCCATACGGGTGCCCATGGCTACACCCTTGGTTTGGAGGAAGTAGGAGGAGCCAAAAGAGAAATTATTGAGAGTAAGAACTAATTCCGCTAGACGGACGAGAGTGGTGGTAGAGGGGATTTGGTTAGATCTGCAATCCAAAAAAAACCAAAGAGCTTCAAGACCATCTCGGTGGGGAATGGAGGTATATAGGGACTGGACGTCCATAGTGAAAATAAAACGGAGGGGGCCAGGGAACTTAAAATCATTGAAAATCATTGAAATCCTTTGGCTCCTCCCATGGCTTCATGTGACCCTAATCAGGGGTTTAAGCAGGTGCTACACCTTGCCCAAAGATGGCCTGCAGGCTATTGGAGGGAAGGAGCGCTTTACACCTTCAGTTGGGTCCGATAGAGACTGTATTTCCACCCGCTACACTTTGGCCATTTCATACTTGAGTTATCAGAGAGGAACTTTGGTCCAGATTCTGTTGAACCTTTTTTGTTGTTTGGGTACTAAAATCTAAATCCCAGACTTGAAACATAAATGCCTGGCATTTATTGACCGACTCAGAGTGCAAAATCTGGCACATCACTCTGTTGCTCTGGGTCAGATCTAAGATCCCATTCTCTCTAATTGAGATTGAAGGGCAAAAGTAAAGGGAGATTAGCCCTTTATTAATTTGATTCACTTAATTATTTTAATATTAGTTAGCTATTTCAAATCTCAAACATCAATCAGCTATGTTAAATATCTATTAAAGCTTTTACATCTGGAAAGGTCTTCTGAACAGGTGTCTCGGGTTTGGCCTTTGCATGATGTGTTTAGAACTCACTGCTGGACTCTGGGGTGGGGAAGGAGAGCTAGAGAGGCCCTCCACATCGGACCCAAATGGAGAACCAGCCTTTGAAAGTTCAGATTCACTCAGGATGCTATAACCCAGTTGTGGACCTAGCAGCAAAGGCAACAAAGTTCTGCATTAGCAGACAACTGGGCAGTCATGGCATCTTCTGGAGATGAGGGATGAGGAAAACTGTGAAGGAAATGAAAAAGATTCTGAACATTGGTATTTATTTCGACAGCAACCAACCCGCAACCATCAGATCACTGAGGATAACAGGTACAAAGCTTCAAAAATCACTCTTTTTTTAGCTTTCAAATACATTTTAATAAGCAGAAATTTTAATACCTTGAGTTGTTTATCTTCGGTTTGCGAGCCACACAAACAATATTTGATATTTGTGCAAAGCTGTAAACTGGGAGCACACAAGACATCACATTGAATGCATTATGTCGAGTAAATATGCTGAAAAGGATCAGAAACGATTATTCATGGTAACTGTTTCTGATTAACCTAGTGTTATTTTCTATATCTTAAACTAGCATTGTTAAAAGTAATAATGGTCAAAACTAGAAATGTAGCACATGTAGCAAATGTACACATCCGTTTTATACTAAAAAGAAAAAATTATAGATGTATTTCCCTAACACAAAATTTTGTCGACCTCTGATTTTATGAGAACATATAAGCTTTTCCATGAATATTTAAACAGCCTAAATCATTGAGTAATTGTGTGACAGATGTCGAAGTGAAATTACACTATGCGAGTCTGATTTAAATGATTTCAGCTGCAACACTATTCAATCAAAATTAGCAATTTATTTGTTCAGTTTTACTTCAAACAGCATCAAACTTGTTGTAATTTCTGCATACAAATTAACTTAGGGTATTGGTTAAGACTTCCTACTGTCTACCATGATTTAATCAGTATAATCCACATGAGACGTCATAGTTCATTGATAATAGTTCTGAGCTAAGCTTACAGTTCTGTACAGAAGCATTCGGCACATATATATAACTAGGCTGCCTAAGACTTTAGTAGAGTACTGTAGTCATTTTATGTATTGCACTGTGCCACTGAGCCAAAAAAATCAAATTTCATGACATATGTAAGTGGTAATAAACCCTATTTTGGTATGAGTCTCTATTGTGTGACTGAGGGCTGAGAGTAGGAAGGGGGCAGGGAGAGGGGAATCATGGTTGGGAAAAGGGGAAGGGAGAGGGCAGGGAGCAGGAAGCACCAGAAAGACTTTCTATACTGATAACTAAACCAATAGCTTGGAATCGAATGACCCTGCCAGATGTCTCAGGACTGGGTGTGTCTACACTTACATAACTCAGTGCCCCAGCACTCCTTCACCAATTGAGCCTCCTCATGTATCCCTGGAAAATGCACGGCTTAATTTGAGCATGTTTCAAAAATGTTTACATACTACGTGTACGTGTACAAGAAGGAGAATAGTAAATAATTTAACATAGTTAAATCTAAGGTTATATGAGTCATTTTTAAATTGACTGGACACATCGTTTAAAATGTCTATTATTGACGAAATCTACGTGAGGTTATTACTTTTAAATTAGTCATAGAATCATTGAAACATACAGCCCAGAAACTGCCCCTTCAGCCCATACTGTATCATTTAAACTGCTTACTCCTATCGACCTGCATAGGGACCATAACCCTCCATATAACCTACCATCCATGTACCTACCCAAACTTCACGTAAACACTGAAATCGTGCTCATGTGCATCAGTTGTCCAGGCAACTCATTCCACCCTCTCACGACCCTCTGTGTGAAGAAGTTTCCACTCATGTTCCCCTTAAACTTTTCATCTTTCATTCTTAACCCATGGCCCCTGGTTGTAGTCCCACCCAATCTCAGTGGAAACAGCTTGCTTGCATTTACCCTATCTATTCCCCTCATGATTTAGTACTCCTCTATCAAATCGCTTCTCAATTTTCTATTTTCCAGGAATAAACCCTAACCTATTCAATCTTTCCTTATAACTCTGTTCCTCCAGATCTGGCAACATCCATGTATTCTTTGCAGGTTAATTGGTCATTTTAAATTGTCTCCTGATTAGGTTTGCCGTGGATTGCTGGGGTGTTGTGGCTCGAAGTGCCTACCCTGCGTTGTATCACTGAGTAAGATAAAAATAAATAATAATTTTTCATAGAGTGTAGAAATCATCAGGGCCTGTAGACCAGAGACAGTTCAACTGAGAGATATGTGTGTGACTGTCTAATTGAATTTCGATTAAGAGGCTTATAAGAAATTTTCTGCATGACATACTTTTATAGTTACCAGCAAACCAAGGTCTTTAAGAGCAGCAGCATGATCTCTTGAAGTGATTGTCACAAAAAAAAGAGATGGATCTTTCTGCATGATGTCACTCACCTTAGTAACTGAGTGAACCCATTCAGAAAATAGTGTTTTCTAAAAAATTCAAGCTCTCATGAGAGAGGGTTTGAAACTTTATAACTCTTGTTTCACGTTCTAGTTCTTTACTAAGTGCACATGAACCACATGGCTTGCCATCAGTCTGGTTGAGTTTAACTGGCACATGCAGGCATGTGGGAGTTTGCTTGTTCTGTAAGTGAATTTGGAAGGTTTAAAAGATATAACCATATAACAATCACAGCACGAAAACAGGCCATTCCGGCCCTCCTAGTCCGTGCCGAACTCTTAATCTCACCTAGTCCCACCTACCCGCACTCAGCCCATAACCCTCCACTCCTTTCCTGTCCATATACCTATCCAATTTTACCTTAAATGACACAACTGAACTGGCCTCTACTACTTCTACAGGAAGCTCATTCCACACAGCTATCACTCTCTGAGTAAAGAAATACCCCCTCTTGTTTCCCTTAAACTTTTGCCCCCTAACTCTCAAATCATGTCCTCTCGTTTGAATCTCCCCTACTCTCAATGGGGAGCCTATTCACATCAACTCTATCTATCCCTCTCAAAATTTTAAATACCTCGATCAAATCCCCCCTCAACCTTCTACGCTCCAATGAATAGAGGCCTAACTTGTTCAGCCTTTCTCTGTAACTTAAGTGCTGAAACCCAGGTAACATCCTAGAAAATCGTCTCTGCACTCTCTCTAATTTATTGATATCTTTCCTATAATTCGGTGACCAGAACTGTACACAATATTCCAAATTTGGCCTTACCAATACCTTGTACAATTTTAACATTACATCCCAACTTCTGTACTCAATGCTCTGATTTATAAAGGGCAGCGTTCCAAAAGCCTTCTTCGCCACCCTATCTACATGAGACTCCACCTTCAGGGAACTATGCACTGTTATTCCTAGATCTCTCTGTTCCACTGCATTCCTCAATGCCCTACCATTTACCCTGTATGTTCTATTTGGATTATTCCTGCCAAAATGTAGAACCTCACACTTCTCAGCATTAAACTCCATCTGCCAACGTTCAGCCCATTCTTCTAACTGGCATAAATCTCCCTGCAAGCTTTGAAAACGCTCCTCATTATCCACAACACCTCCTACCTTAGTATCATCGGCATACTTACTAATCCAATTTACCACCCCATCATCCAGATCATTTATGTACATTACAAACAACATTGGGCCCAAAACAGATCCCTGAGGCACCCCGCTAGTCACCGGCCTCCATCCCGATAAACAATTATCCACCACTACTCTCTGGCATCTCCCATCTAGCCACTGTTGAATCCATTTTATTACTCCAGCATTAATACCTAACGACTGAACCTTCTTAACTAACCTTCCATGTGGAACTTTGTCAAAGGCCTTGCTGAAGTCCATATAGACTACATCCACTGCCTTATCCTCGTCAACATTCCTCGTAACTTCTTCAAAAAATTCAATAAGGTTTGTCAAACATGACCTTCCATGCACAAATCCATGCTGGCTACTCCTAATCAGATCCTGTCTATCCAGATAATTACAAATACTATCTCTAAGAATACTTTCCATTAATTTATCCACCACTGATGTCAAACTGACAGGTCTATAATTGCTAGGCTTACTTCTAGAACCCTTTTTAAACAATGGAACCACATGAGCAATATGCCAATCCTCTGGCACAATCCCCATTTCTAATGACATCTGAAAGATCTCTGTCAGAGCTCCTGCTATCTCTACACAAACTTCCCTCAAGGTCCTAGGGAATATCCTGTCAGGACCTAGAGATTTATCCACTTTTAAATTTCTTAAAAGCGCCAGTACTTCCACCTCTTTAATTGTCATAGGTTCCATAACTTCCTTACTTGTTTCCCACACCTTACACAATTCAATATCCTTAGTGAATACCGAAGAGAAGAAATCGTTCAAAATCGCTCCCATCTCCCTCGGCTACACACATAGCTGACCACCCTGATTCTCTAAGGGACCAATTTTATCCCTCACTATCCTCTTGCTTTTTATATAACTGTAAAAACCTTTCGGATTTACTTCCACCTTATTTGCCAAACCAAACTCGTATCTTCTTTTAGCTTTTCTAATCTCTTAAGATTCCTTTTACATTCTTTATATTCCTCGAGCAATTCCTTTACTCCATTCTGCCTATATCTATTGTAGACATCCCTCTTTTTCCGAACCAAGTTTCTAATATCCCTTGAAAACCATGGCGCTTTCAAACCTCTAACCTTTCCTTTCAACCTAACAGGAGCATAAAGATTCTGTACCCTCATAAATTCACCCTTAAATGACCTCCACTTCTCTATTACATCCTTCCCATAAAACAACTTGACCCAATCCACTTTCTCTAAATCCCTGCGCATCTCCTCAAAGTTAGCCCCTCCTCAGAGTTAGCATCTCCTCAAAGTTAGCATCTCCTCAAAGATATGTCTGATATAGGCCCATATCTCAGAAATATACAGGAGGACAAGGTTTGTTGTTGCACAGTGGGCAATGAGGTCTCTGAACTTGCACATTTACATAGAAAGTCTATGTCCTGCAGCTCACTGACCTCAGGCCTGGAAAGTTTGCCTCATTGTTCCCATTCTTGATACTAAACTCCAGAAGAGGACACTCAATTTGAAGTCTGTGATGATAATAAATAGTCAGCAGACAGAAGAAAGAATGCAAGGGTAATTACAAATTCTGTCCAACATTAATGATAAAGAAAGAGCACCATCTCCCAAACGTCCTATCTACCTATCCCATCATGCACCTCTTGCCAAAATGCAGCAGAAGCTTTTGGGTCCCACTCTGGTCCTATCAGCCAGCTCAGAACTATGGAAGTGGCATTGGAAATCAGTAATCCTTAACAGTGAGGCCCTGATTGAGAGGAAGAAATTATTATCTGTTGTCAGCACAAAGTATTTCTGTACATGGGAGAAATACATCTCTGGCAGAATGAAAGGTTAGAGAAGGCAGTTACCGGCATAAACAAGTGTACTACTCAGACGTAAAGCTTTTCCTGAGATCAAAGATTGTATGGTAGCTTGTCTATATACTGTTCGCTTGTTTCAGCTAAAAACAACGCATCAAAGAAGAATCAATGTTTGAAGACTCACTAACAGTGACAAAACAATTTATATTTACAATGTAAAGTGTGCCAAAGTATTTCAGGAAATGTTATCAATTTACTTGACAATCTAGAGGCAGTTTGGAATATACCTCCAGCTTGTCAGCCCCAATAACGCTTGAGGTATGTGTTTTCTGAAGATCTGATGAGTCTGATTGGGGCAATGGCCTTGGTCCTTAAGAAGTACTGTACCCATACTGCTACTCATCCTACAACATAAGACCATAAGACATGGGAGCAGAATTAGGCCATTCAGCCCACTGAGTCTGCTCCACCATTCAATCATAGGCTGATCTAATTCTTCCAGTCATCCCCACTACCCTGCTTTCACCCCATACCCTTTGATGCCCTGGCTAATCAACAACCTATCTATTTCTGCCTTAAATATACCTAATAACTTGGCCTCCACAGCCACTTGTGGCAACAAATTCCACAGATTTACCACCCTCTGTCAAAAGAAATTTCTCTACATCTCAGTTCTAAAGAATGTTCTTCATTCCTGACTTGTGCCCTCTTGTCCTAGAATCCCCTACCATGGGAAATAACTTTGCCATATCTAATCTGTTCAGGCATTTTAACATTCGGCATGTTTCTATGAGATCCCCCCCTCATTCTCCTAAACTCCAGGGAATGAAACCCAAGATCTGCCAGACATTCCTCATAAGGTAACCCTTTCATTTCTGGAATCATTCTCATGAATCTTCCCTGAACCCTCTCCAATGTCAGTATATCCTTTTTAAAATAAGGAGCCTAAAACTGCACACAATACTCCAAGTGTGGTCTCACGAGTGCCTTATCGAGCCTCAACATCACATGCCTGCTCTTATATTCTATACCTCTAGAAATGAATGACAACACTGCATTCACTTTCTTCATGTGCATTCCCAGGGAATGCACTCAGAATTCCTGGTGCTCCCCTGTATGTTCATTGTCCACTTTGAGCAGATGATAACACCATCAGACATAGGAGCATAATTATGTCATTTGGCCCACCAAGTCTGCTCTGCCATTTTATCATATCAAATTTTTCCTTTCAACCCAATTCTTCAACCCTTTGTCACCCCTCAACATTCACATTAAGTACACCCAATGATTTGGGCTACACAGCCATATGTGGCAACTAATTGCACAGATTCACAACCTACTGACAAAAGAAATTCTTCCTTGTCTCTGTTTCAGAGGGACATCCTTCTATTTTGAGGTTTTTCTCTTTGATCCTAAACTCTCCCAATATTGCAAACATCCTCTTTATGTCCACTTTATAAATGCCTTTCATTATTTGGCAGTTTTAAATGAGATTCCCCCAATCCTCCTAAACTCCAGCGAGTACAGGCCCAGAGCCATCAAATACTTCTTATGTATTAACCCTTTCATTCCTGGGGATAATTCTTGTGAACATTCTCTGGACCCACTCCAAAATCAGTATGTTGTTTCTTAAATAAAGAGCTCAAGACTGCTCACAATGCTTCAGGTGTGGTCTGACCAATACTTTGCAAACCCTCACCATCACATCCTTGCTCTTATATTCTAGTCTTCACAAAATGTATGCTAACATTGCATATGCCTTCCTCACCAATGACTCAACCTGGAAATTAACCTTTAGAGAATCCTGCACAAGGACTCTGAGTCCATTTGTACCTCCAATTTTTGAATTTTCTCCCCATTTAGAAAATAGTCTACATCTTTATTCCTATAAAACCATGAGACCATAAGATAAATCCATATCACAAGTGTTGGTTATGCGACCACTGACGCCAGGCAGACAAACTCCGAAGAGAATTGATAATGGCTGGGAGTCACCTGTATGTAAAGCCACTGCCCAGAAGAAGATAATGGCAAGCCTCCTCTGTAGAGATTTAAGCTCATACTTCATGGTCAAGAAGGTCAAAAACAATCATGGTCATGGAAAGACCATAATCACCAACGCCATATGACACAGGACATAAAAAAATGAATGAAAGAGGAATGAAGTAGGAGGAGAGACCCAGTTGCTAAGGTAAAGCACCAAAACCTTTGGGTTCCGTGAATCCAGACTGTAGTCAGAAGTATGAGCTTAAATCTGTTTTTCCCTTTTCATCTTCATTCAACTCCATCGCGATTGCTGATCCTGGACCTAGCACATTAAGTGTAATTACAATGAAAGCACAGCAGAGCCTCTACATCCTTTGGAGTCTGTGGAGAATTGGCATGACATCCAAAACTTTGACAAACTTCTATACATGTGTGGTGCAGAGTGTATTCACTGGCTGTGTCATGACCTGGTATGGAAACACCAATGCTTTTGAACAGAAAAGCCAACAAAATGTAATGGATCCAGCCCAGTACGTCACGGGTAAAGCCCTCCCCATTACTGAGCACATCTACATGAAACACTGTTGTGGGAAATGAGCATCCATCATCAGAGCTCTCTACCACTTAAACCATGCTCTTTACACACTGCTACCATCAGGAACCAGGTACTAGAGCATCAGGACTCCCACCATCAGGCAGATTCAAGAACAGTTACTACATCTCAACCATCGTTAAACAAAAAGGGATAACTATATTTACTTGCTCCATCATTGAGATGTTCCCACAACCTATGATCTCACTTTAAGGACTCTTTATCTTGTTATCTCATGTTCTCCTTATTTATTGCTATTTATTTATATTTGCATTTGCATAGTTTGTGGTCTTCTGTTTGATCTTTTATTGATTCTGTTATAGTTACTACTTTATAGATTTGCTGATTATGCTCACAGGAAAATGACTCTCAGAGTTGTATAAAGTGGCGTATGTACTTTAATAATCAAGTAATCTTTGATATTGCTAAATCATTGATATACAGCATAAAAAGAAATGGTCCTAAAAGTGAATATAGCAGAAAACTATTACTCACTCACAACCGTTGATTCTTGAAAGATAATTATTAATGCCTCCATAATCTCTACTACTACCTCTTTCAGAATACTAGGGTGCAGTTCATCTGGTCTGGGTGACATGCACATTTAAGTTTTTCAGCCTTCTTGAACACCTTTTCCCTTGTAATGGTAACTGCACTCATTTCTCTTCCCTCACACCCTTCAACACTGGCACATTGCTGGTGTCTTCCATAGTGAAGACTGATGCAAAATACTTGTTTAGTTCATCTGCCATCTCCTTGTACCCATTTTATTACTCTGGCCTCACTTTCCAACAGTCCTGTACTCGTATCCATCTCTTTTTTATTTTTTACATACTCAAAAAGCTTTTTCTATCCAGCTTTCCAGCTTGATATTCTTTGCTAGCTTGCTTTCATATTTCATCTTTTCCTTCCTATGGTTCTTTTAGTTACTCTCTGTAGAGTTTTAAAAGCTTTCCAATCCTCTATCTTCCTGTTAGTTTGTTGTATGCCCTCTCTTTTGCCTTTACATTTGCTTTGACTACCATTGTTAGCCACGGCTGTGCTATTTTACCATTTATGTATTTCTTTGTTTTTGGAATACATCTGTTCTGCACCTTCCTCATTTTTCCCAGAAACTTGTGCCAATATTGCTCTGTTGTCATCCATGCCAGCATATCTTCCAATGTACTTTGGCCAGTTTCTCTCTCATACCACTGTAATTTCTTTTACTTCACTCAAATACTGCTATGTCAGACGTTACTTTCTTCCTACCAAATTTCAAGTTGAATTCAATCGTATTGTGGTCACTGACTCTGAAGCCCTGCCCCCTGCACCAGCTTCTCAGCCATGTATTTATCTGCCAAGTCATCCTGTTTTTACCCTCACTGGCACATGGCACAGATAGCAAATCAGAAATCACTACTCTGGACATCCTACTTCTCGGATTTTTGCCTGGCTCTCTAAATTCTCTCTTCTGGACCTCTTTGCTTTTCCTACCTATGTCATTGGTATCAATATGTACCAAGTCATCTGGTGCTCTCCCCCATCCCCTCCAAAATTCTGGAGATGTGATCTGAGACATCCTTGAGCCTGGCACCTGGTAGACAATATACTATCTAAGCTTCCCATTCATGTCCACAGAACATGACTGTCAGTTTCTCTGACTATCACTCCCTTCTTTCCCTACTGCACCACGGATCCATGCTGAGTGCCAGTAACCTGGAATCCATGGCATTCCCCTGGGAGGTCATTCCCCACAACAGTATCCAAAGCACTACACTTATTATTGAGGGGAATGGTTACATGGGTGCTCTGTGCTAACTGCCTCTTCATCTTCCCATTCCTCCTCATGTCTGTCACCCAGCTTCGTGCCTCCTGCACCTTAGAAGTGACTACTTTCCTGTAGGAGATCAATGATCTCCTCACTCTCCTCTACAAGTCGAGGAGACTTCTACAAAAGTGCATGGCCATACACTTCCCTACATTTTATTCCATCTACCTCTTCATTGCCCATTCTCCCAATCTGTCCAAGTCTTTCTGCAGTCCCCTGTTTCTTCAAAATTATCTGCTCTTCCACCTATGTTTTTTATCATCTGCAAACTTGGTTACAAAGCCATCAATTCCATCATCAAAATCATTAACATATAACGTGAAAAGAACTGGTCCCATTACCGACCACTGTAGAACACCAACCAACCAGAACTGCCCCACTTTATTCCCACTCTTTGCCTCCTACTAGTCATTCCACCTTCTACCTAAAGTCAGGACAATTGCCCTATAATTTCCTGTCTGTGGTTTCCCTTCTTAACAAGTTGACTGACTAGCGTAATTTTCCATTGCTCCGGAATCATTCAAGAATATATTGATTCTTCAAAGAGCACTACTAATCCCCCCACATTCTCTTTAGTTACCTTTTCTGGAACGCTGGAGCATAGTCCATATGGGCCAAGTGACCTAATTACTGTACTTCAGACCTTTCAGCTTCCCAATCTGCCTCTCCTTTAATAGGGACTATACTCCTTCCCTTGACACTCCCAGATTTCCAGCATTTTGTTGATGACTGATAAAATATACTTACTCAGTTTGTCCGCCATTTCTGTGTTCCCCATTACCACTCGTCAGGTGTCATTTTCTGGTGACTCAGTGCCTAATCTGCTCTTTATATATCCGAAAATAACTTGGTATCCTCTTATTTATTATTGGCTAGCTTACCTTTGCATTTCATCCTTTCTCTTCTTACTGGTTTTTTAGTTGCCTACAATTGGTCTTTAAATGCTTGTCAATCCTTTAGTTTCCAGTTTTTGCTGTATTATATGCTTTCTCTTTTGCTTTTATCCTGTCTTTGCCTTCCCTCATCAGCCACAGTTGCCTCATCCTCCCTTAAGAATGCTGCAGTGTTTTCCACAAGTCTACATTTTGTACGGATTGTTTGATATGTACAGAGGCTAATGATACTCAATGCATTTTTCCTGATGAAATGTATCCTACAATTTGGGGAGTATCTCTCTGACCAGTGGAAGGAGGCTGCTGGGGATAACCCAGATGATTCGTTTCCCAAATGCAGACAGCTGGACAACACTTCTGTAGTTTTCTCAACGGGACCCTTAACATCTCTGTCAGGAAAGCACCAGAACTGGTTTGAGGAGAATGAACAGGGGACACAGAAGTTAATTAACTACAGCCACAAGCTGTTTTTGTTCAAATGATCAAAAAAGGTTATGAGTTGTGACTGATGCTGGGCATGCAGTGTTGCCCATCAGTTGTAATATAGAGTCACACAGCACAAGAAAAAGCCATTCAGCCTAACACTTCCATACAGATCATCAAGTACTAATCTATACTAATCTCATTTGGACCATAAAACATAGGAGCAGAATTAGGCCATTTGGCCCATTGAGTCAGCTCTGCCACTCCATCTTCGCTGATCCATTTTCTCTCTCCAGCCCATTCTCTTGCTTTTCCCCATAACCTTTGATGCCCTGATTAATCAAGAACCTGTCAACCTCTACCTTAAAAATACCCAATGACTTGCTTGCACAGCTGTCTGTGGCAAAGAATTCCACAGATTCTCTGGCTTCTTGTAGAAGAAAGTTTTCCTTGTCTCTGTTTGGAGGCTGTTCTCTTTGGTTCTAGACTTGCCCCCCATTGGAAACCTCTTCTCCATGTCCACTCTGTCAGTACTTTGTCCATCACCATGCTAATTCAAGTCCTGGTGAAGATTGCTTCTTCCTTGGACATGCACAATGAAAATTAGGTTTGGGGAGCAGGGAAGAGATTCCAAAGCATAAACCAAGGAAGCTGTAACATTATTGACTCGGTGTTCTAGAAATTAGAATCACCATGTTCCAGGAGAGCAAAATATCAATTCACCCATTAGGCTGTTTGGTCAAGATTCCATGGAGTCACCAATCATTAGCATCCTACAGAGAGCAAAGAATAGGTATTTAATAAAGAATAAAGTTCAGAAAAGCTGGAAGTGCCCACAAATCCAGTTTCTACCCACATTCCAAAGACTCACCAAAGATTAGTTGATTATTGTAAATTGTCCTGTGATTAGGTTAGAGTTAAATTGGAGGATTGCTGGGTGGCATAGGTCAAAGGACTGGAAGAGCCTATTCTATGTTGTATCTCAATCAATCTATAAATGCATAAATAAATCAAGCACCATCTGTTGAGACTGAAACAGGGTAAATGTTGAACAGAAACACTATCTCTGTTTCACTGTACAGATGATGCTTAACCTGCTTAGTATTTCCAGAATGTTGTTTTGTTCTCTTTTTCATTAGGCGATCAGGAATGGTGTATAATTTTGAATCAACTTCCATCGACTATCAAACTTCACCTTGTGATAAAGAAACATATTGGACTCAGAACTCTATGTCAGTGATCCACCTGCTATCGCCTCTCTCTTATCCAATAGACCTGCAATTCTTCATATGGTAAATTCTTCCATCACATTGACTGCACACTGGTTGCTGATGCTCAGAACTACCTACGTTTCCATGCATTTATGAGGAAGAGGACAGAGCCAGCCATAGCTAGAGAAATGCTTCAGTAGACTAAGCCCTGTTCCAAGTTTGCTGATGGCACCACAGTTGTTGACTGAATCAAAAGAATCAACATATAAGAGGGAGATTGAAAATCTGGCTGAGTGGTGCCACAACAACTACCTCTCAATCAATGTCAGCAAGACCAAGGACATGTTTATTGACTTCAGGAGGAGGACACCAGAACCAGTCCTCAATTGGGGATCAGAAGTGGAGAGGGTCAACAACTTTAATTTCCTTAGTGTTATCATTTCAGAGGATCTGGCCTTGGTCCAGTATATAAGTGCCATTACAAAGAAAGCACCTCCACTTTTTTAGAAATTTGTGAAGATTCAGCATGACATCTAAAACTTTAATGAACTTCTGTAGGCGTGTGGTGGAGATGTATTGACTGGTTGCATCACCACCTGGTATGGAAACACCAATGCCCGTGTGTGGAACTTTATTCACCCCATCACTAAACTGTTTCCACAATGCATGGACTCGCTTTCAAGGACTCTTCATCTTATGTTCTCCTTATTTATTGCTTATTTATTTATAATTATTATTTTATTATTATTTCTTTTTATTTCTTTTTCTGTTTGTATTTCCACAGTTTATTGTTTATTTGTACAGTGGTTGTCTGTCTTGTTGTGTGCAGACTTTCATTGATTCTGTATTGTTTCTTGTATTTACTGTGGCTGCACGCAAGAAAAATAAATCTCAGGGTTGTAAAGGTGACATATGTGTACCTTTGATAATAAATTTTACTTTGAACTTTGAAAACCTCAGTCCCTAGACTTAAACTAGACTCAAATCTATCAAACAGGAATCAATAAAACATGGGCTGAAGATTCATAAATGAAAAGCAAACACCACTTAAATGTTTCTAGGGCACCTTTAACCATGCAAAATGTGTCAAGGATATCACAAGAGTGTTAATCAAGTAATCTGAAAAAACCTGTTGCTCTGTTGTTAGAGTTCAAAGTGAAATCTAATTTTGGCAAACTTCTGGGAAATCACCACCAAGTGTTATAAAACTGACGACATCCATTTTCACACAGATCAGTTACTAGCAGCTGAATGTCATATTGTCAGCTCTTCTGATGGGACAATGGGCTACTGAATCCTGGTGAAATACAATGGTGTGCACATTATGGAGATGGGTAGGCACCAGGGACACTACCTCCCTCCCCACAATAATCATCAGTCATGTTTACAGTCAGTATATACTGTATGTGCACAAATAACATACATCTCCAATACTGGCCAAATTTTAGTTCCTGCCCATGCCCTTGAGAGGAACAAGTACTTATTTTTCATCAGCCTCGCACTGAAATAAAGTAAAGTGCATAACAACTTGGTTAGCACCATACTGATAGAAGATTATTCTCTCAGCAGACCATTTCCATTGATTTACTTTGAACATTAGATTTTTCTGTTTTTCATCTTATTTCCTCTTTAACAACATCTTTCTCCAATAACTTGTCAAACTGCTTGGCAGTAACAACAACCTCACCTTCATGAGTCTACTCTCAGTAGAGATCTTACTGCTTTTAAATTAATATCTCTTCCCAAATGGATATTTGTAGGAACTCTGGGACAAGAAAACAAGTTAGCCTGTGGTCATTGTGTTAGCACATATTCACAAACAGTCTGTCAACATATGAAATTATATGAGTTGAAAACCTGGCACTTAATGATACCAGATTTTCAACAGATTTCCATAAAAATGTGTTTAAACCCTAAAAACTGACAATTATATTTTAACAATTACATAGTATATTGATTTCTAGTTTATTGAATATATTCTTTTTACGGATGTGTGGCCTTGGTGCTTTGAATAGATTTTTATAAATGCATTTGTGACACAGCCAAATATGATGTAAAGAAATGTGCTAAAGATCGATCTATCAGAACTGACAACCCACTAGGGCACATTCCATTTTTGAAATGTCTCATACCCTAACGTAAAATCAAGCGTTCCCATGTGTATTAATGTTCTGGGGAACTCATTATAACATACTAATGATATGAAACTGCATACTGGATAGTCAATGCTATGTTTCTCTTTTTTTCCAGTGCATAATGAAAAGTAACAACTCAGCAGGTAATCCAGTTTTAAATACACAGAATCACATTTAATGTGGCGCAATAAAATGTAATAAAACTGCACTTCAAGTGCTTTTGTTTTCTTTGTTGTGAGTTCAATTCATAGAGCTGCTGATTACTGCTGACAATTATGAATTAACATTCACACCAAGGCTTCATGAGAACATTTCACCTTCAATTAACCTTTCTGCTGTTAGTGATCTCAGCAAATTTTAAAACAGGGAAAGGGACTCTGGGCTTTAATATGTGAACTGGAAGACAGACAATTTAAATGAGATAGTGCCAAGATTTTGTTAATTGCTTAGTTTAAAAAGCATTATTAGACATAAACTGCAGATTTGCTACCACAGCATTCAATGTGGGGTGTACATGCACAATTAAAACCAGGGCAATTAATGCTCTTAAATGACAGATTTCTGGCAGCTTTTCTTCACTCTTTATTTTCTACTGTTTATTTTGCATAATTGTTCCCTCTTTAGTGAAGAAAGTGGACTCAAAATTAATTCAGGGACAATTCATTCCATTGCATTGTTAAATTTTAACTGAGTTTCCCAGCATAAAATCAAACCAACAATAATTATAATTCTCATGGTCAAATTAGACCTCTGGTAGATGGCAATTTGGCCCATTGAATTCCTGCTGATCCATAGAAAGGGTGATCTAATGACTCATGATTTTGTTCTTTCCCAATAGTCTAGCAAATTCCAATGTAGAAGAGCGCAAGTGAAATGGGTGATCATTTTATGAGTTCAAAGTTGAACATAATTTTTTTAATCAAATACATATATGTCTCCATATACAACCCCTGAGATTAATTATCCTGTGGGCAAACTGAGCAAATGCAAATATAAAATAGCAATAATGAATTTCACAACATATGTTGGTGAAATTAAACCTGATTCTGATAAACAACAAGAACATAAGGTAATGATATAAAGAGTCCTTAAAGTGAGATCACTGGTTGTGAGAAGGTCTCAATGGAGGGACGTGAGTGTAGTTATCCTTTTTATTCAAGAGCCTGATGGCTGAGGGGTAGCAACTGTCCTTGAACCTGGTGGTGCAATTCCAGAGGCACCTGTACCTTCTACCTGATAGCAGCAACAAGAAGAGAGCATGGCCTGGGTGCTTTGGATCTCTAATCAAGGATTTTACTTTCCTACAACAGTGCTTCATGTCAATGTGCTCAATGGTTGCGAGGGCTTTACCTGGCTGATACCACTACTTTTTATAAGATTTTCCATTCCTATGCATTGGTGTTTTCATACCAGGCCTGATGCAGCCAATTATCATACTTTCAATCACACACCTATAGAATTTGGTCACAATTTTAGATGTCATACCGAATCTCTATAGACCCCTATAGAAATAAGGGGCACACCCTGTATTTCTTGACAATTGCACTTACGTGCTGAGTCCATGACAGACCCTCTGAAATAGTAACACTGAGGATTTTAAAGTTGCTAACCCTCTCCATCTTTGATTCTCTGATGAGGACTGGCCCAGTACCATCATGTCTTGAGTGTTTACCGTAGTGGAGTCTGGATGGCCTCCCTGTGAACAATTGAGATTTTTCTGGGTGCTCCAGTTTCTCTTATATCCTGAAGACACATCTCAACGATGCTTGCTTAGCCTACTGCTCTACTCTCTCTCTACACTCATGACTGTGTGGTTAAGTCGAACTCAAGACCATCTAAAAGTTCACCAATGACACCACTGTTATTGGTGGAATTTCAGATAACAATGAGAAGGCTTACAGCAGTGAGGTATATTGGCTGGTTTACATTTGTTATTCCAACAACCACCCTATACACAATATTAGTAAGACCAAGGGATGATCCTGAGGATGTTCTACGAGGCTGTGGTGGCCAGTGCTATCATGTTTGCTGTTGTGTGCTGGGGCAGCAGGCTGAGGGTAGCAGACACCAACAGAATCAACAAACTCATTCGTAAGGCCAGTGATGTTGTGTGGGGTGGAACTGGACTCTCTGACGGTGGTGTCTGAAAAGAGGATGCTGTCCAAGTTGCATGCCATCTTGGACAATGACTCCCATCCACTCCATAATGTACTGGTTAGGCACAGGAGTACATTCAGCCAGAGACTCATTCCACTGAGATGTAACACTGAGCGTCATAGTAAGTCATTCCTACCTGTGGCCATCAAATTTTACAACTCCTCCCTCGGAGTGTCAGACACCCTGAGTCAATAGGCTGGTCCTGGACTTATTTCCACTTGGCATGATTAACTTATTATTATTTAATTATTTATGGTTTTATATTGCTATATTTCTATACTATTCTTGGTTGGTGCGGCTGTAACGAAACACAATTTCCCTCGGGATCAATAAAGTATGTCTGTCTGTAATTGTGGACTTCAGGAAGGGGAAGTTGAGAAACATACACCAGTCCTCGTTAGGGTGTGTGCAGTGTAAATAATAGTCAATCTTTCAGGCCGAGACCCTTCGCTGGGACTCAGACTGAAGGATCTCAGCCTGAAATGTTGACTGTTTATTTACATCCACAGATGCTGCTGACCTGCAGAGTTCCTCCAGAGTTTTCTATGTTTCTCATCATCTGCACAATCTCTGGTGCGCACTATTTTAACATCCCTAAACAGAGCAACACAGTGTTTAACAAGACCATTTACATCTTTACAATCGTAATTCCACAGAAGTAATTAAACAGCACTAACAAGGAATAATCTCTCAAATTCCTAGAACAAATGAAATATCTGTTAAGGTACTTATCTGCATCTCTCTGATGCATCTGTTTAGTGGTTAGGGCAGCTCAATTTTGATTAATGCCATATTGCTTCCTCAGTTATAAAATGTCACATTTGAATTATCAGTGGCAAATATCCTTTCAATTCCAAATGAACAATAATAGTTTGAGAACAACCAATTGTTTAAAGATTGAGGGTTTCTCTATATTTTCATTTCACCACTTAAGCCCTCAAATCCAAGTGCCTACTGGTCCAAATGGAACAATAAATAGTTAAATGTTGTTGAAAAGCCAGGAAAAAGTGCCACTAGCTCCTTCATTTATCTTTAATACTACTTTGTTTTCTAAACAATCCAAAAGCAAAAGCTGGAAGAGAATAGTTAATGCAACGACTCAGAAGGATCAAAATAACATTGGGCCCCACTCCACTTCCGTAGAATCACATCAAAGATTATGAAAACTGGTCAACTGCTAAATCTGATGACCTTAACCAAAGTGAGAATGTTGAATTATCTCATTGGTAATTAACAGATGTGAGTTGACCTGGCACAGGCAAGTGTTGCTGGAACACACCTCTGATCAAGTGATGCTTGAAAGTAGATCTCATACCCAGATGATAAAATACTTCACCGTGGTTTTCCAAAGGTTCTCTATTTATTTCTCTGGTGCTTAGATCATGATATTTGTGTATTTTATGTCAAATTTCAAAGTAGGTTTTAATAATAAAGTTTCATTTTCTTGCAGATATTCACAGTAGAACAAAGAAAAAGTAATAGAATCAATATTAACACCCTGGTTAGGATTTTACTGCAAATGTTGTTGGGTAATTGATTTAATGGTTTTCTGTAGAAACAGTGTGTTCTGCTGGTAGTATTTGGGTTACCGTTAAAGACAGGTTGTGAAGTTCATGCTTAAGAATATTGTGTAATCCAATCAGGATGGTGGAATTGGGAGAAGGTTCCAGATAACATCGGACGGAGAGATTTTTGTGATGGACACTAGGGTGGGTTGAGGTCTTTTTGACAGGAAATGAAGAGAGAAGAAGCTTGAGAGAGCCAGTCATAGGATTCGATCCAATGGGAATGCATGATTGGATGGAGTCCAAGAGGAGAAATCTTACTGGTGATCGCTAAATAGGAGTTGGCACCGTGAGTACATCAGATTCATCAGCTTTTGGAAGATTTGAGCTGAAACTTGTGCACATTTGATTGCTTTAATTATGATGGACCCTGTTGTTTTTTTTTATTCTTGAATAGCAGTTTGGTTAAGTTAACATTCATAAATCTACTTTCTTCACAATTGTATGCAGTGTGTGATCAGTTATTTCTTGCAGACAGGTAATTGCATGGGGGCAGTAGTTACACAGTATTCACACAGATTGGAGTTTGGGTGTACAAGTCCTCCCACCTTCCCGGTTTTGGTGGGACCCAAGTCATATTGACCCTAGAGGTAAGGAGTCTGTGAAAGGTGGTTTTCTCATTGCTGAGGCCAGTGGCTGTTAGTGAGAGGTTAATGAGCTTCATCTCAAGAGATGCCCAGTAAAAAAGGATTTCATTGTGGGGGCTATCATCTATGATCTTATTCCCTAAATACTGTATGCACTATCGTCTGGGAAAGTGATTAAGATGCATGATTATGGACGCCGCAGGGAATAAGCCTTGGTGCGATTCAAAGAGATTACTCGTAACTAAGGCTTGTGTTCTGAGCAGGGTGGACATCTGCAGCCCAGATAAATTAGTGGCTAAGGTTTTAAGTACTGTTAAAGAATTAGTATAAGAGATGCATCTCTAGAGACAACCAGTAAGAAGGGGTTTCACAATGAAAAACTGCACACTAACAAATACAATAGTAAATAATACTGAGAACATGAGCACTGAATATTGGCATTATAGAGCACAATGTCCTTAGGTACACATAGATTTGTTTCTGAGTTGTTTGCTGAGGGAGGTCAGTTCTATTTGCAGTTACAGAATAAAAAATAACACTTTTGTCACTGCATTCGATTTTTCTCAGTGCATCATACATCTTCCCACCTCGTACACACCAGCTGCCACCCCCACCACTTTTCTAGACTTAGAGCTGGGCAAGTATTTTAATGTAATTTTTATGAGTTGGAGTATTTCTTTTGCTCATTTCTCAGATATTTCACTGACTTTTACTTTCCTTTACTTTCCATGCTGCTGAATAGATGGACTGCCCTGGGGGTAAGTTTGTTAAGCTGGGCAACCCCCTCCAAATTTCTAATGAAGCTACCTTTGGCCACATTGGCTCGATTTTTTTTTCTTGTTTATGATTTTATTAACCTCTTTCAATTTTGATTCAACTAGCATTTGCATCAAGATTTAACATCATGATCTTAAGATGCTATTAGCTTGTGTGGTGGCCTGCCATCCGTAAGCTTCTCCTGAGACGACGAGTGAAAATGTCTAATATTCACTTGTCGTTGCTTTCCACCAGGGTTTTAAACTCTGGGGTATACACCATCTGGTCCAGGTGACTTATCTACCTTCAGATCTTTCAGTTTCCAAGAACCTTCTCTATAGTTCTATATTTTATTAACTTACTTAGAGTCTAATACTTTGCTTTATGTGCTGTGTGTGATGTATGTTGAGTGGGTGCACCATGTTCTGGAGTAAAGTTGTTTTGTTTGATTGTATATACTTATGGTCAGATAACAATAAATTTGTACTTGAAGCACAACCACCTTATTAACAACATATTTAATATTTCTTTGGTTAGTGATAGTAAATCTGATTCTGGTGAGCAATCAGATATTTAATGCAAACTTAGTCTGCAGGCATGTTTTAATTACATACTGTAACTCCTTCCATTATAGCCATATGAAATGTATTAGCTGCAAATAATCACAATGTCATTGCAACCAGATGTCCTCTCTCAGTGTCTATCCCACTCTTTACAGAACTGTTATTATACTCCTTGCAAAATCAGATTGTCCACTTGTTTTCCAATTATTGCTTATATCGCTTAATAAACTTAGGATTCCAAATCTGTGAATTGTACTTGGAACAGCAGTGTTTCTGAGCAGAGATGACGGCAGTGCTCACCAGGTCTGAATAGTGAGTTGTACATCCTTTGACATGAATGACAATCTGAGTGCAAAGAAGCACTCAGAAGGTTAGGAAGATGAGATTAAAGTTCAAAGTAAATTTATTGGCAAAATACATATGTGTCACCATATGCAAACCTAAGATTCATTTTCTTACAGACATATTCAATAAATCCATAATAGAATAATACCCATAACAGAATCAATTAAAAACCACAGCAACTTGGGTTTTCAATCCCTGTGCAAAAGACAACAGACAAATTGTACAAATACAAAAAAAAACAAATAAGCAATAAATATCAAGAACATGAGTCGAAGAATATTGAGAATAACCCCATAGGTTGTGGGAACATTTCAGTGATGGGGCAAGTAATGTTGAGAGTGAAGTTTTTTGTTTTGGTTCAAGAGTCTGGTGGTTGACGAGTAATAACTATTCCTGAATCTAAGGCTCCTGAACCTTCTTCCTGATGAGGTTATGCTGATTAAAAATCTGAAATGGTTTAGTTCCTCTTAATAAAAGGGTTTGGATGGACTTTTGCATAGACTACTAAATGTGTCCATAATGGAGATGTATTTAAAATAATTTCCAATATTTTATTATATGATTATGAAATGGGTGAAGGTCATGGAGCATCATAGCACACACAACATCAAATAATGAAGGACTCTCTAGATTGCCTACATGCAGGTTTACTCACCTGTGAATAAACATTTGAATTTAACCAAGAAGGCATGAATAGTTTCCCTTAATAAGCTTTGTTGTGCTTTGAATTATATCAAAATTCAGTGCTGTCCTCCAGTGTTCACCCAGCAGAAGACAAGCTACATCATGTTCGACTGCAGACTGCTGCAACATTCATGGACTCAGGGTCTTGGACTATTTATATTTCGTGTGACTGTATATTTACTGCTATCTTATATGTGCTACATGTGCTTTATGCCATGCATGACTGTGATTTGGACCAGAGTAACAGGGTTTTGTTCAGCTGTATTCATGGATATTCATGTACATTTTAATTGAATGACAATTACACTTGAACTTGAACTTGAAGTGTTAAATATTTTGTTGCCTAATCACAGAAGCTGACTTTCAATTGTATTAATAATGGAGAAATGCATTATTAAGGTAAGCTCCAAAGGCCAACTGCTTAATATGTGCTACAGATCTGGAGATTGATATTTAACATATTTCTAAGTCACAGGAATTGAATAAACACTCCTGTTGCAATCCAAAAAGAAAGGGTTTGTTGACTATGATAAATTAGCATACGACACATTGTACCATTTCTCATGTTTGTTACCTTTCTGGAATTGTTCAAAATACAAGTTCTTATCTAGAATGTACAAGTTGTGTTTAACAAAAGAAAATGTAAAATTAATTAGGTAGTGTTAAAATCAATCCTTTGGTAGGAGCAGAAGTAGGCAATTGTTTTGCCACTAAATAAGATCACAGCTGATCATTTTCTTCAGCATGACTTCTTTGCACTAATCAATATCCATTATTTTTTTTAAAAATCCATTGTCAAATGTGAATATACTATATAGTCTTCTTAGGTAGAGTATTGGAAACAATCACTGGAATCTGTGTGAAGAAATTTCACACGCACATACATCGCTGATTTGTTCCTCTCACCCCTCACTAGCAGGAGAGCCTCACGAGTTTATAACTAATCCCTTCACACCTATGTTTGTGCTTTAACACCATGACAATTTGCATTTCCATCAGGTTATCCAGAAATTATTTCATGTGTTTCTACTTTAAAATTTGAAAACTCACTGCTCAGATGATCAAATCGATTCCTTTGTTCGATTTTTTTTGTGGCAGCAGTATGGTGCAACACATAAAATTACTATAGTATATATATATATTTATATATGTGTGTGCCTAAGGCTTTACACTCAGATGACCTCACTGTAAGTTCTTTACCAGCACTATGATGTCCTTAACCCTAGCACTGGCAGACAAAGTTGTCAAACCTGTGCCTGAAAATAAGAGTTTCTCACTCTGGTTATCATCTTACGTTCATATTAGCATGACCAATGGCTCATACCACTTTCCATCCCCATCTTGTATGGACCCTGTTTCCCAGTCCTGTAGTCAGTTTGCTCATTTGTCCTGCTGTCTCCTCTCTTCCACAGGGTGCGCAAAAACCTTCTACCTGTTGGAGAAGCTAAGTCACCTGCCAAGTAGTGATCTGGATCTCCATAGATGTCTCAGACCTAATTACACCATGATTGATTAATTCTGCACTGAGTTAATGAATATAGTCTACATAATCCATAACATAATTTTTTAACAAGTCATCATTATCATTTTATACCATGTTCTGTGAGGTGGGCGATCAAGGTTTTTTCATGACCATGACTGTACTTGGCCAATTTTTCTACAGAAGTGCGCACTGCCTTCTTCTGGGCAGTGTCTTTACAAAATGTGTGACCACAGCCATTATCAATACACTTCAGAGATGGTTTGCTTGGTATCAGTGGCCACATAACCAGTACTTGTGATTTTCACCAGCTGCTCATATGACCATCATATGACCTGCTCCCATGGCTTCACATGACCCTGATCGGGGGAGAGGGGTTTACTAAGCAGGTGATCTGCAAGGCTAATGGAGGGAAGGAGCGCCTTACACCTCCTTTGGTAGAGACATATCTTCACCTCACCACTTCACTCTCTCCAGGTTAGGATAAACTTGACTATTTATATTGAGATAGAGGGACAAGTATTAATTACAAAATAATGCACTGGTATTTATTGTCATTTATGACATGCAAGGTCATTTGCAGGCTGCAGATTGTCTACAGAGATTTGGATGATCTCCTTGTTACTGGAGTATAGTAGAAGGTTTTACAACTTGCCATTCATTCTCAAGAACAGTAGCAATTGCTCATTTGAGATCCCATTGAAGATTATACACAAACATTAGTTTTAACATCATCAGTCATTGAGACGAATCATTGAGATTCAGAGTTGAGTCTGAAGTAGAGGTACGTCCAGAACAGAGATGAGGAAGAATTTCTTTAGCCACAGCGTGGTGAATCTGTGGAACTCTGCTCCAGACAGCTGTGGAGGCCAAGTCACTGGATGCACTTATGGAGAAGGTTGATAGGTTCTTGATCAGTTAGGGTGTCAAAAGTTACAGGGAGAAGGCAGAAGACTGGACTTGAGAGGGAAATGGATCAGCCATGATTCAAGTGGCAGTCGAGACAAAGTGGGGGGGGAGGGGGGGAGGCCAGCTGAAAGGTGAGAGGTGAAGCCAGGTGGGTGGGAAAGGCCAAAGGCTGCAGAAGAAGGAATCTGATAGGAGGAGAGAGTGGACCATAGGAGGAAGGGAAGGAGGAGGGGACCCGGGGGGAGTAATAGGCAGGTGAGAAGAAGTAAAAGGTCAGAGTGGGAAGTAAAGGAAGTTGTGGTGGGAGGGAAATTTATTTACCACAAGGAGAAATTGATGTTCATGTCATCATGTTGGAGGCTACTCAGATAGAATATAAAGTGTTTCTCTTTCACCCTGAGGGTGACCTTGTCTTGGCACAGGAGGAGGCCATGGACCAATATGTCTGAATGGGAATAGGGATTGTAACTAAAATGTTTGGCCACCAGAAAGTCCAACTTGTGGCGGACGGTGTGGAGATTCTCAACAAAGTGGTCTGCCAGTTTACAACGTGTCTCACCAATGTAGAGGGCTCTGCATTGTGAGTACCGGACATCAAAAGCAGATTTTCAGGTGAAGCACTGCCTCACCTGGAAGGACTGTTTGGGGTCCTGAATGGAGGTGAGGGAGGGGTGTATGTACGAGAGTCCTGGTCCATAACTGTCAAATTGAAATAGTGGTCAAAACCACAATATATCTTAAAATCACTGACTTACTTCTCTGCAGGAGCTTACAGAACTGTATCCTAAGCTTTTTCATTGTCCACAGAAAGATGCACTCACAACAGGTCTGGGACAAGATTCACACTAGTAACCCCAATGTTTCCTGTCTACCAGCTGGTGAATTCAACATTGTTGTAAAAATATTTCCATTTCATCTGAGTTTAAATTATGACACTGAATTTATTTTCATCATGCATGCCTTTTAAATGATATTAAATTGAATAATATTCACTACATTATTTAGCTTCCTAAGGTTGATTCCTTTGTTCATATGCTTGATAAAATTGTCAGAATCAAAATGAAGACAGCCTTACAACAGAAAGAATCATGTTTTTTCTTTGTGTGTGGCCCTGACAACAATAATCATGAGCATCTGTACCTCCAGCAATCACAAATATTGTCAGCAAAGGCATACTTGTAGTTGACTATTGTTTGTCACCTACCCAAGGATACTGTGGATTATTCTCTAATCAAATAGGAATGGGTTGTGATGTAAATTCTTAGAATAGGATATCAGGAAACAGCCTTATTTCTTTCATATGAAGAATACTTTTCATTCTATAATCCCTTTTGTAACATGCTGAAAACTGGCATTACTTTGAAAGCAAACTTCTTATAAAGTAAATGTTTGTCATCTATTGTACGAGCTGATGAAACATTTATTGGTTGATTTATTTATTTGTTTATTTATTGACATACCGCATGGAACAGGCCCTTCGATGCTTGCAACCCACGCTGCTGCCCGGCAACCCTTGTTTTGATCCTAGCTTAATCGTGGTAATTTGCAAAGAATAATTACCCCAGCAACTGGTACATCTTGGACTGTGGGAGGAAACTCAAGCATCTGGAAGAAACCCATGCAGTCAGACTAAACTAGGGTTGTCTGGACCGTAAAGTGGTGTGCTGACTACTATGCTGCCATGCTGCCCTACCATCTGAAACACTAACTTGTGTATTTTCTTCTTTAATGAGGAGTTAATGAAGGTGGGGGTGAAAGGAGCAGAAAAGATGTGATATTGATTATTTCTAGTCAAGTTCAAAGAGCCACAGTTTAGTTAAAAAACGAGTGACAAGTGACAAATTTATTGTCATTTAACTACATTTGTGTATATAGCATATATAATGTACATAGAAACAAGAGAATGTTTCTTCAAACCAGGATATAAAGCACAAAACACACATAAGACACGGTAACTTATGAAGGTAAGGATGAAGCACACATACATAACAAATGAAGGTACATTGATATTAAATATTGTAAAGTACAGAACAGATTAACTAGTGACACTTTGTGTGCGATACAGCTGAAAGTTCAGAAGCCTAACGGCCTGGGGCAAGAAACTGTTTCTC
This sequence comes from Hemitrygon akajei, assembly GCF_048418815.1. Taxonomy (NCBI): domain Eukaryota; kingdom Metazoa; phylum Chordata; class Chondrichthyes; order Myliobatiformes; family Dasyatidae; genus Hemitrygon; species Hemitrygon akajei. Next base: position 192,984,519 of record NC_133128.1, read on the forward strand.
ATCCTGACCATTCTTGTTTTTGTGCATCATAGTCTCCTGTCCGATGGTAGAAAATCCTAAAGGATGCCGGATGGATGGGTCAGATCCTTAATAACACTAATGGCCCTGCATATGCAGTGCTCCTGATAAATGTCTCCAATAGATGGTACTGAGACCCCTATGATCCTCTCAGCTGTTCTCACAGTCCTTTGTAGGGACTTCTGGTCTGATGCTTGGCTGCTCCCATACCAATGGAGATGCAACATGTCAGGATGCTCTCAATGGTGCTCCTGTAAAACATAGTTAAGATGGTGGGGGGGAAGACTAGGATATATTGGAAACAAACTTGATATTTGTTAGTTATTCTATAACAGTTCAGCACAGACTAGATGGGCCACAGGGCCTGTTTCTGTACTGCAGAGCTCTATCACTCCAAATGCAATATTTGCATTCTCCATTTGAGAAACTCCTTCAGCAAAACAAACAATATTGCTGACATTTCTGAAGAATAAATAGCTGTGTGGGAGGTGAGGCGGAGATATGTCTCTGTCTAAGAAGGTGAAAGGCACTCCTTCCCTCCGCTAGCCTGCAGGGCACCCTTGGGAAAACCTGCTTAGGCCATTGATCAGGGTTATGTGAAGCCATGGGAGCAGATGGTGGATGGTCGTATAAGCAGCTGGCGCATATCACAAGTTCTGGTTATGCAAACACTGGTGCCAGACAATCTCTGAAGAGTTTTGATAATGGCTGGGGTGACCCATCTTGTAAAGACACGGATCAGAAGAAGACAATGGCAAACCACTTCTATAGAAAACTTTGCCAAGAACAATCATGGCCATGGAAAGACCATAAATGTGTATGTCGTACAAAGTGGCACATTATGATGATGATGAAATAGTTGAGGAATTCTAGGTTGTGATGAAATGGATGCCTAAATGTTGAAGAAAACGCTGCATGCTGGTTAATTTGATTTACTTCTATCTTCAATTTCATGTCAGGTCTGATTTAATCACACTAGTTTGCTGATTGTGAAGGGATTAAGACAAATGGTTACAAGGAATCAGAATCAGAATCAGGTTTATTATCACCGGCGTGTTTCGTGAAATTTGTTAACTTAGCAGCAGTAGTTCAATGCAATACCTGGATATAGAGTCCAGACATGATTGAAATGATTGAAACTTTCCAGTAGCAGGGGAGAGCTTTTCTTATAGGCTAAGGAGAAATATTTTCTGTGGCTGACTGATTAGGCCCTCGGTTTCAGGTAAAACTAAGCAGTCAACGGTCACTTGAACTTTGCATATTTGCACACAGATTTTTGCATTAAACTTTGTATAATTGGCAAGAGAATCTGATTTGAGTATTTTAGAAGTTTGGCAGGATGAAGAAAATTTGATGTCAAATACAGCTCTTGAATGGTTTGAACAAAGCCTTTGAGCAGAAAATCCTACAAAAGGTAGTGGATTCAGCTCAGAACATCATGGGTAAAGCGCTCCCAACCACGGAGCACATCTACATGAAATTTTGTAGGAAAGCAGCATCCATCGTCGGAGATTCCCATCATCCAGGCCATCTCTCTTAGAAACAAACAAATATAGAAATCCTACAGCACAATACAGGCTCTTAACTAAGAAATTACCCAGGTTTACCCATAGCCCTTTATTTTTCTGAGCTCTTAAAAGACCCTATCGTATCCATCTCCACCACTGTCACCAGCAGCCCATTCCACATACTCACCACTCTCTGCGTAAAATACTTACCCCGATATCTCCTCTTTACCTACTTCCAAGCACCTTAAACCTGTGCTTGCTCATGCTAGCCATTTCAGCCCTGGGAAAAAGCCTCTGACTATCAATGTCTCTCATCATCTTATACACATCTATCAAGTCACCCCTCATCCTTCGTCACTCCAAGGACAAAAGGCCGAGTTCACTCAACTTATTCTCATAAGGCATGCTCCCCGATCCAGGCAACATCCTTGTAAATCTCCTCTGCACCCTTTCTATGGCTTCCACATCCTTCCTGTAGTGAGGCGACCAGAACTGAGCACAGTATCCAAGTGGGGTCTGACCAGGGTCCTATATAGCTGCAGCATTACCTCTTGGCTCCTAAACTCAATTCCATGATTGATGAAGGCTAATGCACTTTCTTAACCACAGAGTCAACCTGTGCAGCAGCCTTGAGTGTCCTATGGATTCGGACCCCAAGATCCCTCTGATCCTCCACACCGCCAAGAGTCTTACCATTAATACTATATTCTGTCATCATATTTGACCTACAAAAATGAACCACCTCACACTTATCTGTGTTGAACTCCATCTGCCACTTCTCAGCCCAGTTTTGCATCTATATAACCATATAACAATTACAGCACGGAAACAGGCCATCTCGGCCCTTCTAGTCCATGCCGACGCTTACACTCACCTTGTCCCACTGGCCCGCACTCAGCCCATAACCCTCTATTCCTTTCCTGTCCATATACCTATCCAATTTCACTTTAAATGACAATACCGAACTTGCCTCTACCACTTCTACCGGAAGCTCATTCCACACAGCTGCCACTCTCTGAGTAAAGAACTACCCCCTCGTGTTACCCTATCAATCCTATCAATGTCCCACTGTAACCTCTGACAGACCTCCACACTATTCACAACAGCCCCAACCTTTGTGTAATCAGCAAATTTACTAACCCATCCCTCCACTTCTTCATCCAGGTCATTTATAAAAATCATGAAGAGTAAGGGTCCCAGATCAGATCCCTGAGGCACTCCACTGGTGACCAACCTCCATGCAGAATATGACCCATCTATAACCACTCTTTGCTTTCCGTGGGCAAGCCAGTTCTGGATCCGCAAAGCAATTTCCCCTTGGATCCCATGCCTCCTTACTTTTTCAACAAGCCTTGCATGGGGTACCGTGTCATATGCTTTGCTGAAATCTATATACACTACATCTACTACTCTACCTTCATCAATGTGTTCAGTCACATCCTCAAAAAATTCAAACAAGCTCGTAAGGCACAACCTGCCTTTGACAAAGCCATACTGACTATTCCTAATCATATTATGCCAATCCAAATCTTCACAAATCCTGCCTCTCAGGATCTTCTCCATCAACTTACCAACCACTGAAGTAAGACTCAGTTGTCTATAGTTTCCTGGGCGAGCTCTACTCCTTTTCTTGAATAAGGAACTACATCTGCAACCCTCCAATCCTCTGGAACCTCTCCCGTCCCCATTGATGATGCAAAGATCATCGCCAGAGGTTCAGCAATCTCCTCCCTCGCCTCCCACAGTAGCCTGGGGTACATCTCATCCGGTCCCGGTGACTTATCCAACTTGATGTTTTCCAAATGCTCCTGCACATCCTCTTAATATTTACATGTTCAAGCTTTTCAGTCCACTGTAAGTCATCCCTACAATCACCAAGATCCTTTTCCGTAGTGAATACTGAAGCAAGTAAGTATCCATTAAGTATCTCTGCCATCTCCTTGGGGTCCACACACATTTTTCCACTGTCACATTTGATTGGTCCTATTCTCTCACATCTTATTCTCTTGCTCTTCACATATTTGTAGAATGCCTTGGGGTTTTCCTTAATCCTGTCCGCCAAGGCCTTCTCATGGCCCCTTCTGGGTCTCCTAATTTCTTTCTTGAGCTCCTTCCTGCTCACTTTATAATCTTCTCTCTATCAATAACTAGCTTTTTGAACCTTTTGTAAGCACTTTTTTCCTTCTTGACTAGATTTACAACAGCTTTTGTACACCATGGTTTCTGTATTCTACCATCCTTTCCCTGTCTCCTTGGAATGTACTTCTGTAGAACTCCAGGTAAATATCCTCTGAACATTTGCCACAGTTCTTCTGTATATTTCCCTGAGAACATCTGTTTCCAATTTATGTTTCCAAGTTCCTGCCTATTACCCCTTACTCCAATTAAACACTCTTCTAACTTGTCTGTTCCTATCCCTCTCCAATGCTATGGTAAAAGAGATAGAGTTGTGATCATTATCTCCAATATGCTCTCCCACTGAGAGATCTGACACCTGACCAGGTTCATTTCCCAATACCAGATCAACTTCCACCTACAGAGACTCCTTAGACTATCCCTCCATGTCTTCCTCCTTTTCTACAGCCATGACACTATCTCTGATCAACAGTGCCACGCCCCCACCTCTTTTGCCTCCCTCCCTGTCCTTTCTGAAACATCGAAAGCCTGACACTCGAAGTAACCATTCCTGCCCCTGAGCCATCCAAGTCTCTATAATGGCCACAACATCATAGCTCCAAATACTGATCCATGCCCTAAGCTCATCCACTTTGTTCATAATACTCCTTGCATTAAAATAGACACATCTCAAACCATCAGTCTGAGCACGTCCCTTCTCTATCACCTACCTATCCTCCCTCTCGCACTGTCTCCAAGCTTTCTCTATTTGTGAGCCAACCGCCTCTTCCTCCATCTCTTCAGTTCGGTTCCCACCCCCCAGCAATCCTAGTTTAAACTCTCCTCAGTAGCCTTAGCAAACCTCCCCGCCAGGATATTGGTCCCCCTGGGATTTAAGTGTAACCCGTCCTTTTTGTACAGGTCACACCCGCCCCAAAAGAGGTCCCAATGATCCAGAAATCTGAATCCCTGCCCCCTGCACCAATCCCTCAGTCACGCATTCATCCTCCACCTCACTCTACTCCTCTACTCACTGTCGCGTGGCACAGGCAGTAATCCTGAGACGACCACTCTTGCGGTCCTGCTTCTCAACTTCCTTCCTAACATCTTCTTGATATTGCCATCAGGTAGAAGGTATATGAGCCTTCAGACCCATACTACCAGGTTCAAGGACATTTTCTACACCTCAGCCATTGCTGAGCCTGTGATTTGTGGTTTGGCGATCGTTTGAGTGATCCTGGCAGGTGAGGAGGCTGCAGGGAGCCATTGCTCGACTCCATTTTTCTGATTAAAGTTTCCATTGTTATATGATTAAAGTGTTAATTAAGATTCAAACATAGAGGTGAAAGTGAATGTTGAGTGTCGGCTGCCTGCCTTTTGATTGCTGATGGGATTGCTGTGCTGCCGGAGAGGGGAGACTGTGTGGCCTGTCACTATGCCACAGGATGTTGCCAAGGTTTTCTGAGTTTTTGGATATGGATTTAGACTATGGACTTTTGTTATCTGTCTTATAGCTTTTTATATTCTGTGTTTTTTTGCCTCGTCTGTCTCGTTTTTTTGTGAGGGGTAGGGATATTTGGGGATTGACGTTCCTGTTCCATTTTTTGTGCGGGTGAGTGGGTATTTGGGGCTGATGATTGTGTTGCCATTTTTTTTCTTGATTTTGTGGCTATCTGGAGAAGAAATTCAGAGCTGTATACTTGGATAATAAATGAACCTTTGACCTTTTTAGATATTTGAATCACCAGGCTGTTGAATTCAAGGGGATAACTACATTCTGTTATTGATATGTTTCCCACAAACATTGATCTCACTTTAAGGACTTATTATCTCATGTTCTCATTATTTATTGCTATTTATTTATTTTCATTTGCACAGTTTGTTGTCTTCTGCACTCTGGTTGATCTTTCATTGATCCTGTTCTGGTTAGTATTCTATAGATTTGCTGAGATTACCCACAAGACAATGAAGTTCAGAGTTGTATATGGAGACATATATGTACTTTGATAATAAAATTTACTTCAAACTTTGAATTTTGCATATTGATTGGAGGTTAAATGCCATTAATTCTAAAAGGGCAATGTTAAATCAAATTCCTTTAATATTTTACTTTGATAATTTTTAAACACATGGACTTTACTCTGAGTTTCCATGACATGTCAGCTGTGAACTGAAGCTGCAAATAATCAGCCAGATTTGTGCAAAGAGAAGACAGCACTGACGATCCAGTGGGATTAGTTTTTGGGTTCCAGTTACCTGACTCATCTGGGAGGGGAGAACTATCAATGGATACTGAATCTGTCCTTAGTCTGAGTGCTCACAAATTGTGTCCATTGGGGTATCATAACAATGAAAGATATTGGAAGACTATAATTTAAAACACAGATTTATTGTTGTGTGTATTCATATCTGTAATGTCATTTACGTGAGATGATTGGATTATGTTAAATCCAGCAGCTGACCACTGTTCTGTGCTGTTTAGTAAAACGGTATTGTCCGCATTCCCTTTAATTTGCCCACTCAGTAAAACTGCAAGATTGAGAATGACTTTGTGAACATCACTTCTTACTTCAACAGGAAGTTTTTTTTTATTTTGTGGAATGAATAACAAAGTCAGTTTGACTTGGAAGAAAAGGGACTCCAAATTTTCAGGCAACACACACAAAATGCTGGTGGAACGTAGCAGGCCAGGCAGCATCTATAGGGAGAAGCCCAATTTTCACCAAATTTTCAATCTGATTTTTCAGAATTTGCAGAAATATTTGTCACCTTTGCACTTGGATGATGGTAGTAGTATTTCAGTAAGCACAAATGATAATCTTGCAAATCTCAAAGACGTGAATTATGTCAGCAAGCCCTTTGACCCAGCTGCCAAGTACAAAGACTTCAGCACAAGCACACAGATTAACCATATATTTTCTTAACTCAATTCAGTATCACACTTACAAAAGAGAGCACATGTAATTGGAATCATTTGACTTAGATTGAAGAATAATTAATGGTTGGAAGTCCAAGAGTCTAGAATTAAATAGGTAATTGTTTTGTGACTGGGGGCGGGGGCTGATACTGATATCAGGTGTTTATTTTCTCTGTCATTTACCTAGCTGAAGGACCTGAGATTACCAAATCCAAACATTGATATTTAAAAGCTAGGAAAGAAAGTAATCTACAAAAAAATTAAGAGAAGAAATTAAGCTGGGAAGGATGTAGCAGTGACATGGTGGCAACAAAATAAATTAAGAATGCAGGAAAATGACAGATCTTGAATAGCATTAGGAAATGTAAAATTATCCACCTTTGTTGTAAAAAGAAGATAAAGCTTTAGGGGATTAGAGGCTAGATAAGCAAAGGCTGGGGTGTCCTTGTAAATGAACCATTGGACATCAGTGTGCAATTACGTGAAGTAGATAGGAAACAAATGCAATGTTAAATTTTATTGCAAGGTGTTTGGAGGATAAAGGCAATGAAGTCTGGATCCAATTATAAAGAACTTTAGGGAGACTGCAGATGGGAAACTATGAATGATTTGGTCCATTACCCAAGCTAAGACATATTGTTTGAGAAGCAATACTACAGAGGTTTACTAGATTGATTTCTAGCATGACAGGACTTACCTTTGAATAAAAATTTAAATAAAAAGAAAGGAAGCAGTTTTATCCTCAATTTATCCATCCCGGATGGGCTCTCTTCTCACTGCTGCCATCAGGAAGGAGGTACAGGAGCTTCAAGACCCTCACAGTTATTACCCCTCAACCATCAGGCTCTTGAACCAAAGGGGACAACTTCACTCAGCTTCACTTACTCTGTCATTGAAAGGTTCCCACAACATAAGGGCTCACTTTCAAGGACTTTTCATCTTACGTTCTCGATATTTATTGCATACGAATTATCATTATTAATTATTATTTATAATTTAGTTTTTTCTCAGCTCAAGCTAAGTATGACTGGTTTTTATGTACTCTGATAATAAAGTTTATTTTGAACTTTGAACTTTATAAAACCTGAGTTATGGGCATAGCCAAGTGTGCTCATTTCTCAATTACTTGGAACTTACAGACCATTTTAGTGGTGTTTAGTATTGTGGGTTTTTGAAGATTTACATAGATATTGCTGTGTAGCCTAATTGTTCAATGCTGTTGTGTAGTTCCTCTTCGATGATACCAGTTGTAGATACTACTATCAGGACAGTGTATACCTTGTTTATATTCTGAAGTCTTTCAATTTCCTCTTAATTCAGCATATTTCTGGTATTTTTCACATTGATTTTGGTATGTGTTTTTGGAATGGCTAAGTAAGTTTTTTTAGCTTGTTTATTCTGTATTATTATATTGGGACAATAATTATGGATTGTTTTATCTGTAATAGTGGATTGGTTGTAATATAATTTGAGGGATTCTGACTCTTAAACAGGATCAGGCTTGTACTTATAGTAAGGGCACATGACACAACACATAACGGTGATGAGGATTGACTGATGAAGTCAAATATCAGAGTTGTATTGTACTTGCATACTTTGACTATAAAATGGACCTTAGCAACATCAGATCCAGACCCACTTGAAAGCATTAGTAGAGTGATGGATACAGAAGCATGATCATAAAGTAATACATGATTAAATGTATCAAAAAGGTTAGTGGTCCCTTTTGAAAAAATGTATTTATATACATATGAATGTTCTCAGACTACCACACTTTGGCTGGCAATGCAGAAAAATGTCATTTCGATCTCCTCTCCACTTGATCAGGAAGCAAAGTTTTGCATGAGAAACTATAGGAGCTACTACAAAGTCGCAACTTTGGAAAATACAGTTAATAATTAGAACATTTGCAAACTTGTGAAATGGGTGTATAATTTGCAGTTTTGTTAATTCATAACGTGTCATATTGTATGACATGTGTGACCATGGTCTTTCGTAATTGTTCTTGGCAGATTTTTCGAAAGAAGTGGTTTGCCATTGCCTTCTTCTGGGCTGTGCCTTACAAGACAGGTGACCCTAAGCTACTGTCGATACTCTTCAGAGGTTGTCTTCTTGGCATCAGAGGTCGCATAGCCAGGACTTGTGATATGCACCACCTGCTTCCATGGTTTCATATGACCCTGATCGGGGTGGAGGGCTAAGCAGGTGCTACACATTGCCCAAGAGTGACCTGCAGGCTAGCAGAGGAAAGCAGTGCCTTACACCTCCTTTGGTAGAGACCCATTTCCACCCAGCCACCCAAAATTTGCAAGTATTTTATCAGAATCAAAAACAAAAAAAATTACAGAGCCTTTATGTCTGCCTCCAGATTATTCTATGGAGTGTTACTTGTTTTTGAATAGGAACTTAAACCAATATGTTACATAAAAATAGGAACAGAATCTGTCACAAAATTGATGCATGTTTGCAGGTACAAATTCAACCATTCGCTGCACTCTCTGTCAGTTCATCAGAGAAAGAACTGTTAGATTTAATACTGTTGTGCAATAAGGGTTGCTCTGAAGGGGTGGGATGGTAGCATAGTGGTTAGGACAACACTTTGCAGTTCAGGTAGTCTGGGTTCAATTCCAATGGGTTTAAACCCATTAGGGGTTGGTATGGTCTCCCTGTGTGTCCGTGGATTTCCTCCCACAGTCCAAAGATGTACCAGTTGGTCGGTTAATTGGTGTTTACAAATTGTCTCCTCACAATAGTGTTAAATAGGGAAATGCTGTGTGGCACAGCTTGAAGGGCCAGAAGGGTCTACTCCGTACCTTATTGCAGTAAATTAATAAATAAAATGGTTCATTTTCTCCCCATATTATTTCATCGATGTTGTTAGTGAGGTAACCATAACTCAGTTATAGAAAAGGAACCAGTGCGTTTTATGTTGCTGCTGATCATTATATTCAAATTCTGAAGTATAAGGAGAGAAATTCCAGCTCCTTTGGTACAGTATCAGCTAAGATAAACACAAGAGTGTCCCACAATGGGTTAGAAACTTGGCATGACTAGAGACAGAAATCAGAGTGTACTGTATACTTTACAGCAGCCTACGAAACGGATTTAAAAATAGCCTCTACAAATGTAGGGAAACAAATCCCTTGACTAAAGCTGTGACATAACTTTATAAAACAGTACAATGCAATGGAAGGTAATTACATACAATTTATGTGCATAAAATCAATCGCAGTCACCTCAAGCAGTGATTGCAAGTGCAACGGACAAGGAAATTATCCAATTTTGTCCAATTTAACGGTGAATAGTGGCTAGACCATGAATTAGGTTGGAGACATTGTAGCAGAGAACATTCTAATCCTTTGAATTCCCTCATTGTCCTGTCCACTTTCCTGTCACATTCATAGCAGAGGTATTGAAAAGACCTCACAATGGGAAAGCTCAAGGCTACATAACCTTTCGAAAAAGATCATAGTAATCTGGACTCAGTTACAATTTTTATTAAATTCAATTCCTGTGGAAGATTTTTGAATAATGAAAAATTATTATAATCTATTCATTTATGAAAATCCAGGTGTTGGCGTCACAATAGCTTGACCATAATATTATTTAAGAGTGCCTAATTGTAAAACTCAGTTATATTCATGTTGCTTTTTTTGCTGGAAGATATATGTGGATCCCTTTATCTTTATCGAAGTTTGCCATTTTTATCATCATCATTATGACATGGATAATCAATGTCTCACAATCATGATAGCTCTTGGCTAATTTTTCTACAGAAATGGTTTAGTGGTTTGTCATTGCTTTCTTCTGGGTAGTGTCTTTACAAGACGGGTGACTCCAGCCAAAAAGTAGGACTACAATGGTAATAATCTCTGGATTACTACCAGTGCCACATGCAGAGTCAGAGTAACAAGGTGGATGAATTGAATGTGCAGATAGTTATTAATGAATATGATATAGTTGGGATCACAGAGACATGGCTCCAGGGTGACCAAGGATGGGAGCTCAACATCCAGGGATATTCAATATTCAGGAGGGATAGACAGGAAAGAAAAGGAGGTGAGGTAGCATTGCTGGTTAGAGAGGAGATTAATGCAATAGAAAGGAAGGACATTAGCCTGGAGGATGTGGAATCAATATGGTTAGAGCTGCATAACACTAAGGGCAGGAAACGCTGGTGGGAGTTGTGTAAAGGCCACCTAACAGTAGTAGTGAGGTTGGGGATGGCATTAAACAGGAAATTAGAAATGCGTGCAATAAAGGAACAGTAGTTATAATGGGTGACTTCAATCTACATATAGATTGGGTGAACCAAATTGGTAAGGGTGCTGAGGAAGAGGATTTCTTGGAATGTATGCGGGATGGTTTTCTGAACCAACATGTCGAGGAACCAACTAGAGAGCAGGCCATTGTAGATTGGGTATTGAGCAATGAGGAAGGGTTAGTTAGCAATCTTGTCGTGCAAGGCCCCTTGGGTAAGAGTGACCATAATATGGTGGAATTCTTCATTAAGATGGAGAGTGACATGGTTAATTCAGAAACAAAGGTTCTGAACTTAAAGAAGGGTAACTTTGAAGGTATGAGACGTGAATTAGCTAAGATAGACTGACAAATGATACTTAAAGGGTTGGCCGTGGATATGCAATGGCAAGCATTTAAAGATCGCATGGATGAACTATAACAATTGTTCATCCCAGATTGGCAAAAGAATAAACCAGGGAAGGTAGTGCACCCGTGGCTGACAAGGGAAATCAGGAATAGTATCAAGTCCAAAGAAGAAACATATAAATTAGCAAAAAAAAGCGGCACACCTGAGGACTGGGAGAAATTCAGAAACCAGCAGAGGAGGACAAAGGGCTTAATTAGGAAAGGGAAAAAAGATTATGAGAGAAAGCTGGCAGGGAACATAAAAACTGACTGTAAAAGCTTTTATAGATACGTGAAAAGAAAAAAGATTGGTCAAGACAAATGTAGGTGAATTGATCATAGGGAACAAAGACATGGCAGACCAATTGAATAACTACTTTAGTTCTGTCTTCACTAAGGAGGACATAAATAATCTTCCAGAAATAGTAAGGGACCAAGGGTCTAGTGAGATGGAGGAACTGAGGGAAATACATGTTAGTAGGGAAGTGGTGTTAGGTAAATTGAAGGGATTAAAGGCAGATAAATCTCCAGGGCCAGATGGTCTGCATCCCAGAGTGCTTAAGGAAGTAGCCCAAGAAATAATGGATGCATTAGTGATAATTTTTCAAAACTCCTTAGATTCTGGATTAGTTCCTGAGGATTGGAAGGTGGCTAATGTAACCCCACTTTTTAAAAAAAGAGGGAGAGAAAAGCCGGGGAATTATAGACCGGTTAGTCTGACATCGGTGGTGGGGAAAATGCTAGAGTCGCTTATCAAAGATGTGATAACAGCACATTTGGAAAGAGGTGAAATCTTCGGACAAAGTCAGCATGGATTGGTGAAAGGAAAATCATGTCTGATGAATCTTATAGAATTTTTTGAAGATGTAACTAGTAGAGTGGATAGGGGAGAGCCAGTGGATGTGGTATATTTAGATTTTCAAAAGGCTTTTGACAAGGTCCCACTCAGGAGATTAGTGTGCAAACTTAAAGCACATGGTATTGGGGGTATGGTATTGATATGGATAGAGAATTGGTTGGCAGACAGGAAGCAAAGAGTGGGAGTAAACGGGACCTTTTCAGAATGGCAGGCAGTGACTAGTGGGGTACCGCAAGGCTCAGTGCTGGGACCCCAGTTGTTTACAATATATATTAATGATCTAGATGAGGGAATTAAATGCAGCATCTCCAAGTTTGCGGATGACATGAAGCTGGGCAGCGGTGTTAGCTGTGAGGAGGATGCTAAGAGGATGCAGGGTGACTTGGATAGGTTAGGTGAGTGGGCAAATTCATGGCAGATGCAATTTAATGTGGATAAATGTGAGGTTATTCACTTTGGTTGCAAGAACAGGAAAACAGATTATTATCTGAATGGTGGCCGATTAGGAAAAGGGGAAATGCAACGAGACCTGGGTGTCATTGTACACCAGTCATTGAAGGTGGGCATGCAGGTACAGCAGGCGGTGAAAAAGGCAAATGGTATGTTGGCATTCATAGCAAAAGGATTTGAGTACAGGAGCAGGGAGGTTCTACTGCAGTTGTACAAGGCCTTGGTGAGACCGCACCTAGAACATTGTGTGCAGTTTTGCTCCCCTAATCTGAGGAAAGACATTCTTGCCATAGAGGGAGTACAGAGAAGGTTCACCAGATTGATTCCTGAGATGGCAGGACTTTCATATGAAGAAAGACTGGATCGACTAGGCTTATACTCACTGGAATTTAGAAGATTGAGGGGGGATCTTATTGAAACGTATAAAATTCTAAAGGGATTGGACAGGCTAGATGCAGGAAGATTGTTTCTGATGTTAGGGAAGTCCAGAACGAGGGGTCACAGTTTAAGGATAAAGGGGAAGCCTTTTAGGACCGAGATGAGGAAAAACTTCTTCACACAGAGAGTGGTGAATCTGTGGAATTCTCTGCCACAGGAAACAGCTGAGGCCGGTTCATTGGCTATATTTAAGAGGAAGTTAGATATGGCCCTTGTGGCTAAAGGGATCAGGGGGTATGGAGAGAAAACAGGTACAGGGTTCGGAGTTGGATGATCAGCCATGATCATACTGAATGGTAGTGCAGGCTCGAAGGGCCGAATGGCTTACTCCTGCACCTATTTTCTATGTTTCTATGTTTCTATTATCAATACTCTTCAGAGACTGTCTGCCTGCATCAGAGGTTCCATAACTGGTATTTGTGATCTGCACCGGCTGCTCATACGACCATCCACCACCTGCTCCTATGGCTTCACATGACCCTGATCGAGAGGCTAAGCAGGTGCTACACCTTGACCAAGGGTGACCTGCAGGTTAGCAGAGGGAAGGAGCACCATACACTTCCTTTGGCATAGATGTATATCCACTCTACCACTTAGCCATTCATGTAATAAGGTTTTTAAATCAAAACACTAGAGCTAACAATACACAGATGATAAATAACTCACACAAAACCCTGGAGGAACTCAGCAGGTCAGGCAGCATCTATGGAAATGAATAGATAGTTGATATTTCAGGCTGAGACCCTTCTTCTGGGCTGAGAAGGAAGAGGGAAGGTGCCAGAGTAAAAAGGTAGGGGGAAAGGAAAGAGGCTAGTAGGAAAGTGATAGGTGAAGCCAGGTGTGTAGGAAAGGTCAAGGGCTGGAGAGGAAGGAATTTAATAGGAGAGGAGATTGGACCATAGGAGAAAGCAAAAGAAGAAGGTCCCAGAGGGAAGTAATAGGTAAGTAAGAAGAGGAAAAAGGTCTAAGAGGGGAATAGAAAGGGGTGGAATTTGTTTAGCAGAAGAACAAATCTATATTCATGCTATCTGGTTGGAGGCTACCCAGATGGAATATAAGGTGCTTCTCCTCCACCCAGAGGGTAACCTGATCGTGGCCCAAGAAGAGACCATGGATCGATACATACATGATATGTGCTTTTAACTTCCTATTATCATAAATTAATTTTTTTGTTTTTGGGAGATAAAATAACATTATCATTCTGTATAATGTTATATTTTTTCCATAAAACAAATGTTTTTATGATCATGGAAAGTTAAAATATAAATATTTCAAACCCAATTCAATCTCAGTTCCAACTCAAACTGAAACTGAATTCATCTTGAACCGGCAAGAGACAAAGAAACAACAAGGATGGTCAAATAATCATCTGATAATTTTAACAAAGCCATATCAATGTGTTCACTGTTTCAACTTCAAAAACGGCTACGTATTTAAATGATAGAAAAAAATGGCGCCAAAGAGATTTGGGGTAAAACAATTAATTGACTCTAGAATTTCTTGTAAACTGGCAAGAGCAGAAGTGTTTCCCTTTAACTCATCATTACCTTGTTGAATATCAGAGTGAACACATCCCTCTTTCCCAGACTTCTGTTATGCTCCCTGCATAGTTCATGGCCTGTTCCCTGTCAACCCCTCCCCACCCTTTATCTGCATCCATCATGGTAGTCTGCCATCTCCTCCTCAAGAATTGCCTTGCAATCATTTTCCCTTCTCTAACATCTCAAAGCAATGTTGCTCTCCCTCTTACCTCCAAACTCTCCCCTGCATACAATAGCTGGAGGTAAAATCCAAGAAGGGTCTCACCAAATTGCATCACATCACCTTTACTGACTCTTCACTACCACATCTAACTCGAGATGCTTTGCTTTAATCAGGTCAAGTAAATCTGCCATGAGATGCAATGCAATAAATATTACAGCAGACAATGTGAAATGCAAAATCATGCATAACAGCATGGCTCGTTACTCATGTAATTGATCCCTTGACAAATAATCTGCACATTGCAAAGTACTCTGAGGAATAATTTCTTTGAATTTCTTAACAAATGATCAATTTGCTTAATATTTTTGCATTCTGTGAAATTAATTGCTTTACTCGCACTGAACTCCAGTCAGTCAGTTTTTTTTGTACTCAGAACAAAATAAAATTAAGAACGGGTTTCTTAATGTAATTTAATTGTTTGTTACTTGCTAAAGAAATACATAAACTTCCTTCTTTCCCTATATACACTAATTAGCAATTCCTTAATAGCAAATTTTTACCTCAGCATCTTATTCAGCCCAGAACAGCACTTTCAACTATTCAGCTTCTCTGTCACAATTAAACACCATCGTTCACCTCAACAGTATTATCTGCTTCATTTAAACACAGAAACATAGAAAGTAGATGCAGGAGTAAGCCATTCAGCCTTCGAGCCTGCACCGCCATTCAGTATGATCATGGCTGATCATCCAACTCAGAACCCTGTACATGCTTTCTCTCCATACCCCCTGATCCCTTTAGCCACAAGGGCCATATCTAACTTCCTCTTAAATATAGCCAATGAACCGGCCTCAACTGTTTCCTGTGGCAGAGAATTCCACAGATTCACCACTCTCTGTGTGAAGAAGTTTTTCCTCATCTCGGTCCTAAAAGACTTCCCCTTTATCCTTAAACTGTGACCTGAAGCAAAACCATTTTCCATGCTGTTGCTGTCTCTTCAATTTCCATTGTTCTCATTCCCAACTATGGCTATTTCACCAGACATAAACTCAACTTGATTCAATAATCTGTTGTTGTTATTCCTTTTTGCCTCTTGTGGCGTTTCTTCTATTTCTGCAGAACTTGACTGTTTTTTATGAAGCCGAGTTGCTAGCTCGACACTCAACTCAGCACAGATGGAAAGTGTGCAAGGAGTGAGCCGGATTCAAACTGGGGACAATTTGCCTCGAAGCCCAGTGCTGATACCATTACACCATCGGCCGGCTACAATAAACTGTTACTTACAGCTTTATTTAAAATGTTCCATTCATAATTCACCTTCACTGTCACTTAACAAGTCCAGCAATAATTCAGATCGATACATAGTCTCATCCTTCCCTTTCTGTAGGTCTGATACCTTCTCTGCATCCAAAACTTTTCCTTTCCTGATGTGATCTCCTTGACTCAAGTTTAAGTTCAAGTTCAAATTTATTGCCATACAACAGTATACATTATATAAAACAGAAGAGAATAGAACTTTGTTGGCATTGTTCAAGACAACACAACTACAGTGTTGTCATATAACCATATACATATAGGGTTGTATACGGTGACATAGATGTACTTTGATGATAAAATTTACTTTTGAACATTATTGTCATTGCTGAAGACAATGACATTGCGTACTACTTCAGTCTGTGCAAAACAGACATTTACAATACATGCGATACAGCATAATTTAAAAGAAATTCCCATATTTAAATGCAACAAGTGACTTTGACAGTCTATAATAATCAAATGCCATTGGCAAGCCAGGTGCAGCATTATTCAGCTGCAAAATAGCCATCAGGAAGAAGTTGTTTTTCAGTCAACTGTCTTGGCTAAGATGTTTCTGCATCACCTACCAGATGGCAGGAGATTGAACAGTGTCCGGGATGGGATGGGTCATTAATAATGTTACAAGCAAGCCATGGGCATCAAGAGTTTTAGATTGTCTCCCGGTCCAATAGTTGATATGCTATCAAATGAAACAATGTTTCTCTGGACCAAGATGCACAACACAGTACCTAGAACTCACACACAACACAGAGGAATGAGTTATATGTACTGATAATTGGACTTGCCAATTGCTGCTTCTTGTCTACTCCAGATATTCATCATTCCACTGTTGCTCGCACACTAACATTCTCTCCCTCAGCTTGCTCCTCAGGTGAAATCATGGATTTTAGAAACAAAGTGACATAGAAAACCTACAGCACAATACAGGCCCTTCAGCCCACAAAGCTGTGCCAAACATGTCCTTTCCTGAGAAATTACCCAGGGTTACCCATAGCCCTCTATTTTCCTAAGCTCAATGTACCTATCCAGGAGCCTCTTCAGACCCTATAGTATCCACCTCCACCACTATCGCCGGCAGCCCATTCCACGCACTCACCACTCTCTGTGCAAAAAACTTACCCCCGATATCTCCTCTGTTCCTACTTCCAAGCACCTTAAAACTATGCCCTCTCGTATTAGCCATTTCAGCCCTGGGAAAAACCTCTGACTATCCACACGATCAATTCCTCTCATTGGCTGAGTTCACTCAACCTATTCTCATAAGGCATGCTCCCCAATCCAGGCAACATCCTTGTATATCTCCTCTGCACCATTTGTATGGTTTCCACATCCTTCCTATTGTGAGGTGACCAGAACTAAGCACAGTACCCCAAGTATGATCTGACTAGGGTCCTATATAGCTGCAATGTTACCTTTCAGCTACGAAACACAATCCTACGATTGATGAAGGCCAATGCACCAAATGCTCTCTTAACTACAGAGTCAATCTACACAGCAGCCTTGAGTGTCCTATGTCATGTTTGACCAACCAAAATGAACCACCTCACACTTATCTGGGTTGAACTCCACCTGCCACTTCTCAACCCAGTTTTTCACCCTATCAATGTCTCACTGTAACCTCTGACAGCCCTCCACACTATCCACAACACCTCCAACCTTTGTGTCATCAGCAAATTTATTAACCCATCCCTCCACTTCTTCATCCAGGTCATTTATAAAAATCACAAAGAGTCAGGGTCCCAGATCAGATCCCTGATGCACATCACTGGTGACTGACCTCTATGCAGAATATGACCCGTCTACAACCACTCTTTGCCTTCTGTGTGCAAGCCAGTTCTGGATTCCCCTTACTCCAATTAAACTCTTTCCTAACTTGTCTGTTCCTATCCTTCTCCAATGCTATGGTAAAGTAAATCGAGTTGTAATCACCATTTCCAAAATACTCTCCCACTGAGAGATCTGACACCTGATTTCCAATACCAGATCAAGTACAGCCTCTCTTCTTGTAGGCTTATCTACAGATTGTATCAATAAACCTTCCTGAACACACCTAACAAACTCCACCCCATCTAAGCCTCTCAGTCTAGGGACATGCCAATCGATATTTCGGAAATTAAAATCTCCCATCACAACAACTCTGTTATTATTACACCTTTCCAGAATCTGTCCCCCTGTCTGCTCCTCGATGTCCCTGTTACTATTGGGTGGTCTATAAAAAGCAACCAGTAGAGTTATTGACCCCTTCATGTTCCTAACTTCCACCTACAGAGACTCCTTAGATTATCCCTCCATGTCTTCCTCCTTTTCTATGGCCTTGACACTAACTCTGATCAACAATGGCACACCCCCACCTCTTTTGCCTCCCTCTCTGTGGTAAACTATGTATGCCTGTCTGGACACGCCCCTCTGCTCCTGTGGTTCCTCCCACAGACCCCTGTATAAAGGCGATTGGGGCACTGCTACTCCCTCAGTCTCCGAGATGTCATGCTCCCTTTTTGCTGCTAATAAAAGCCTATCGTTCACTTCCCGTCTCCAAGAGTTATTGACCGTGCATCACTCTCTATCCCTTCTGAAACATCTAAAGCCTGGCACTCAAAGTAACCATTCCTGCACCTGAGCCATCCAAGTCTCTGTAATGGCCATAACATCATAGCTCCAAGTACTGATCCACACTCTAAGCTCATCCGCTTTGTTCATAATACTCCTTGTATTAAAATACACATTTCCAACCATCGGTCCGAGCACTTCCCTTCTCTATCACCTGCCTATCCTTCCTCTCGCACTGTCTCCAAGCTTTCTCTATTTGTGAGCCAACTACCTCTTCTTCCGTCTCTTCAGTTTGATTCCAACCCCCCAGCAATCCTGGTTTAAACTCTCCCCAATAGTCTTAGCAAACCTCCCTGCCAGGATATTGGTTCCCCCTGGGATTCAAGTGTAACCCATCCTTTTTGTACAGGTCATTCCTGCCCCAAAAGAGGTTAAAATGATCCAGAAATCTGAATCCCTGCCTCCTGTTCCAATCCCTCAGCCATGCATTTATCCTCCACCTCACTCTATTCCTATACTCACTGTCACGTGGCACAGGCAGTAATCCTGAGATTGCTACCTTTGTGGTCCTGCTTCTCAACTTCTTTCCTAACTCCCTGTAGTCTGCTTTCAGGGCCTTCTCACTTTTCCAGTCTATGTCGTTGGTACCAATATATACTACGACCTCTGGCTGTTCTGCATCCCACTTCAGAATATTGTGGACACGATCAGAACCCAGGCTGCACCTGGGAGGCAAACTACCATCCGCACTTCTTTTCTGCATCCAGAGAATCACCTGTCTGACTCTCTGACGATAGAGTCCCCTATCACTGCTGCCATCCTCTTCCTTTCTCTACCCTTCTGAGACACAGGGCCAGACTCTGTGCCAGAGGCACGGCCACTGTTGCTCCCCCCAGGTAGGCTGTCCCCCCAACAGCACTCAAACAGGAGTACTTATTTTGATTATTTTTTTTCACATTATCTTTCTCTGTAACTTGGAGTTAGGTTTTGCCTGAATTCTGCAATGAACTCTGGGTTTTTATTGTAGATGTTGCAGTATTAGCAATCTTTTATTTGAATTTATCATGTATTATATATAAAAACCACAACATAGTGGATTTTTACCAGTTAACACATTATGGGCAAATCAGATTCCAGTTCTGGACCATGCGGTCTGCAGACATAAGAGCTATTGCTTTCAGTCTCAGTAATGGTTACCCATTTTTGTCCTTCATAAATCTTCCTCAGAATCTGCCTGACAGCTGCTTTCTATCAGAATCACTTCCTTGATTTTCAGTTCTAATTCCCTATTACCCAAGAGATCTCGACATGCTCTCTTTCTCTTCCAAGAGCCCTAACCTTAGACAGAAAATGCTCAAGACACAAGAGATTGTGCATATGGTGGAAATTCAGAGTAACACACACAAAGTGCTGGAGGAACTCAGGAGGCTAGGCAGCATTTATGGAAATGAATAAACGGTTGATGTTTCGGGCCAAGATTGATTTTGGTATGATTATTAATCAATGGATTTATTAAGTATTCCACAAGAAATGGAATCTCAGTGTTATCAATGGGGCATAAATGTACTTTGATAATCAATTGACTTTGAACTTTTTGTTTACAAGTTTCCAAATACAGTAATTCTGTACTACATAAAGTTTAGGACATTATCCATTGTAACATCAGTCTTATAGTTATAAAGGCTTTTGTGTGGAGCAATCATGGTTAGGCCCAGGGTGTCAGTTTGAAATTCAGAATCTTGATGTTTGACAAGGTTCATCTGAGTTAGCCGGATTGGGATAAATTTCTGGAAGTCGAGCAATAGATTAGTAGGATTTGGGTGAGTTATGTTTTGCAAGGATTAGGTAACAGATCAGTGGTAAGAATCAGTACAAGATCAATGGTAGATGTACAAAGAGGCAGAAGAAATTTTAATTTAACATGGCACTGGGCTTTTTGTGTTATAATCTTTATTGTTAAGCGGGGGTTGATTTGATAGCAACAAAAAGGTATATTTAGGTAATTCCCTCCCTCTCCCTTCCCCCATCCCAGTTTCACTCTACCTCCTCTTCCAGCTGCCTATCACCTCTCTCATGATACTGTCTTTTTCTACTACACAAAGTGCTTTCCCCTCACTTTCCTTCTTCACCTTTCCTGCCTTCCCCTCCCCACCCCTTGATCTTTCCTCAGATTGGTTTTTCACCTGGCACCTACCAGCCTTCTCCCTCCCACCCTCCCCCCACCTTCTTTATAGGGCCCCTGCCCCCTCCCTCTTCAGTCCTGATGAAGGGTCTTGGCCCGAAATGTTGACTGTTCGTTTCCACGGATGCTGCCTGACCTGCTGAGTTCCTCCAGCGTGTTGTACGTGTTGCTTTGACCACAACATCTGCAGAGTACTTTGTGTTTATATTTAGGCAAGCTCTGTCGTCAAGTGTGTTCCGGATCATGATTTGGTCAGTGATGCACCATCAATAACTCTCTCTGAGACGTGATGGCGAGATATCGGCTTTTATTGACTGGAAGAAAGAACAAGCAGTGGTTGATCACCATACTACATCCTGGAGACAGAGAGGCCGGGCTCAGGCCTCAATCGCATTTATACCGGGGTCTGTGGGAGGAGCCACAGGAGCAGTCTGCAGGGGGCATGTCCAGACAGGTATATGTAGTTCACCACAGTCAGCGATGGTGTAGTGATTGGTGCCAGAGTCATGCTTCAGGTAGTGGTCAAGAGTGGGAGCAGAGAACTGCAAAGATGTAGGTGATAAATAGTTTACCTAAAAGGAACATACATAAAACAGTACATCATAGCGCTGGTTCTTCAGTCGATGATATTGTGCTGACCCTTTAACCTACTCCAAGAGCAATCTAACATTTGCCTCCTACATAGCACTCCATTTTCTATCACACATGTCTATCTAATGTCCTCAATGAATCTGCCTCTGCCACCACCCAGAGCACGCATTCCATGCACCCAGCGCAAAAAAACCTCACTCTGACATCACCCCTAGAATATCTTCCTCACACTGTAAAATATGCCCCACTGTATCAGCCATTTCACCCTGGGAAAACAGTGTTAGCTGTTCACTCTATCTATACCTCTTATCACCTTGTACACTTCTATCAAGTCACCTCTCATCCTCTTTCACTCTAAGAAGAAAATCACCTAGCTCTCTCAACCTATCATTGTAAGACATGCTCTCTCATCCAAGCAGCATCCTGGTAAATCTCCTCTGCACCCTCTCTAAAGTTTCCACATCCTTCCAATAATGAGGTAACCAGAGCTGAACACTGCATTCCAAGTGAGGTTTAACCAGGGATTTATAGAACTGCAATTATACCTTGCAACATTACTGCAAAAACTCCAATTTATGCTCTTGAACTCAATCCCTTGACTAATGAAGGCCAGCACACCATATACCTCAGAATCAGAATCAGGTTTATTATCACCGGCATGTGACGTGAAAATTGTTAATACATAATCTAGCAGAGAGAAAAAATATATAATAATACATAAACTAAAAAATAATAAATAAACAAGTAAATCAATTACATATATTGAATAGATTTTTTTTAATGTGGAAAAACAGAAATACTGTATTTTTAAAAAAGTAAGTTAGTGTCCAAAGCTTCAGTGTCCATTTAGGAATTGGATGGCAGATGGGAAGAAGTTGTTCCTGAATCACTGAGTGTATGCCTTCAGGCTTCTGTACCTCCTACCTGATGGTAACAGTGAGAAAAGGGCATGCCCTGGCTTCTGGAGGTCCTTAATAATGGACGCTGCCTTTCTGAGACAGCACTCCCTAAAGATGTCCTAGGTACTTTGTAGGCTAGTACCCAAGATGGAGCTAACTAAATTTACAATCTTCTGCAGCTTCTTTCAGTCCTGTGCAGTAGCCCCTCCATACCAGAAAGTGATGCAGCTTGTCAGAATGCTCTCCACGGTACAATTATAGAAGTTTTTGAGTGTATTTGTTGACATGCCAAATCTCTTCAAACTCCTAATAAAGTATAGCCACTGTCTTGCCTTCTTTATAGCTACATTGATATGATGGGACCAGGTTTGATCCTCAGAGATCTTGACACCCAAGGAACTTGAAGCTGCTCACTCCCTCTACTTCTGATCCCTCTGTGAGGATTGGTATGTGTTCCATCATCTTACCCTTCCTGAAGTCCACAATCAGCTCTACCGTCTTACTGACATTGAGTGCCAGGTTGTTGCTGTGGCACCACTCCACTAGTTGGCACATCTCACTCCTGTACACCCTCTTGTTGCCACCTGAGATTCTACCAACAATGGTTGTATCGTCAGCAAATTTATAGATGGCATTTGAGCTATGCCTAGCCACACAGTTAAGTGTATATATAGAGGAGAGCAGTGGGCTAAGCACACAGCATTGAGGTACGCCAGTGTTGATAGTCAGCGAGAAGGATATGTTATCACCACTCCGCACAGATTGTGGTCTTCCGGCTAGGAAGTCAAGAATCCAATTGCAAAGGGATGTACAGAGGCCCAGGTTCTGCAACTTCTCAATCAGGATTGTGGGAAAGATAGTATGAAATGCTGAGCTATAGTCGATGAACAGCATCCTGACATAGGTGTTTATGTTGTCCAGGTGGTCTAAAGCCCTATGGAGAGCCATTGAAATTGTGTCTGCCATTGACCTATTGTGGTGATAGGCAAATTGCTGAGGTAGGAGTTCAGTCTAGTCATGATCAACCTCTCAAAAATTTCATCACTTTCAATGTGAGTACTACCGGGCAATAGTCATTAAGGCAGCCCACATTATTCTTCTTATCACCCTATCAATCTACACAGGAACTTTGAGGGATCTATGCACATGAACTCCAAGATCCCTCTGTTCCTCACACTGTTAAGAATTATGCCATTATCCCTGTCTTCAGGGTCAACCTTCCAAAGTGAATCACTTCACACTTTTCCGATTGAACTCCACCTGTCACTTCCCAGCCCAGCTCTGCATCCTATCAGTGATGCAGTGATAACCTTCTACACAATCCATAACACCAACAATCTCTAAGTCATCTGCAAACTTACTAACTCAACTTTCCACTTCCTCATCCATGCCATTTATAAAAATTACGAGTTTCCCTACAAAAGTTACCATACACTCCAAGACCAGGGACTAGTCAGGAAAGTGGCATTTAGTAATGATAAAAAAGTCCTGTGAAGAGCTGCATCTGTAAGTAGCTTGCACCGGCAATGGGCCATGTCTGTGTGGCACAAAGCTGCAAACAGGCATGCAGTTAGGTTTTGTTTGGCAAAAGACATCATTGTGCACATCCTAGTTAACAGAGAAAGCAGAGGAAAGTGGCAGATTTTAGGGAATTTATAGTTAGTTCACATGTTTCCTTTGGGATTGACCTTTTTATTTTAAAGTAAATGTTGTTATACCCAAAGACCTCATATCGTCCTGGTAAATCTATGCTAAGATCACTTAAGACCATTCTGAGGACGTCCTTCTGAGGTGTTGTCCACTCCACTTAACTATGCAAAACCAAATCAAGTCTTATCTATATAGCAGCAAGATAACTTCCACTTGTTTTTATTTCAGTTCTCTTGAGATAAAGACCAACTTTCCATTAGTGTTTTAAATTACTTTTGAGATCAATTCATTAATGTTCAGTGATTTTTATAAATCTCTGCTGACAATTCCAAACACTCTCCGCTTTGTCAATATTCTTTTACATGATTTTCTGATGAATGTTCTCTAACATAAGAGTAATATATCCATTAAAATACCACAGATAACTCAAATTTCTCTTTTGGCATTGTGATCTCCATTGGGTTCTGGTAATAATTTTATCTTCAATAACATTAGTTATGCTGTCACTATTTGTAATATTTCCTGTTACTAGTGAATCATGTTTAGTTCTTTTGTTGTAACTGGTATTTTATTCTCATTTCCTGAGCAATTATAATTTCCAGTTAGAAAACAAAATTGTGATTCCTTATATAACCATATAACAATCACAGCACAGAAACAGGTCATTCTGGCCCTCCTAGTCCGTGCCGAACTCTTAATCTCACCTAGTCCCACCTACCCGCACTCAGCCCATAACCCTCCACTCCTTTCCTGTCCATTTACCTATCCAATTTTACCTTAAATGACACAACTGAACTGGCCTCTACTACTTCTACAGGAAGCTCATTCCACACAGCTATCACTCTCTGAGTAAAGAAATACCCCCTCGTGTTTCCCTTAAACTTTTGCCCCCTAACTCTCAAATCATGTCCTCTCATTTGAATCTCCCCTACTCTCAATGGAAACAGCCTATTCACGTCAACTCTATCTATCCCTCTCAACATTTTAAATACCTCGATCAAATCCCCCCTCAACCTTCTACGCTCCAATGAATAGAGACCTAACTTGTTCAACCTTTCTCTGTAACTTAAGTGCTGAAACCCAGGTAACATCCTAGTAAATCGTCTCTGCACTCTCTCTAATTTATTGATATCTTTCCTATAATTCGGTGACCAGAACTGTACACAATATTCCAAATTTGGCCTTACCAATGCCTTGTACAATTTTAACATTACATCCCAACTTCTGTACTCAATGCTCTGATTTATGGTTGATATAATTAGGAGAGGTTGTGGTGACCAGCTCCTACTGCCTATTAAATGCTCCCAATAGTGTGTATCTCAAATAGCCTCTGGCAACCATGTCCAGCTCCTGGCCTTCACATGTGGCTTAGCTACTAAGCTTGACGGAACCATTTCTACTGAGAGGAGAAGGGCAAATGCATGTTACTGGCACCTTAAAACCAGTTGTTTCAGGCAGGTGGGGCTTGTTAGCAGCTCATCTTGGAGAAGGAAAACTCTGATCTCAAACCTCCGCTGCCTTGTGTCTATACCCACTCATGGGAAAGGCTTCTGGTGTAAACCCTGAAGGAAAACCCCTGAGCTGGAATCCTATGTTTAGCTTAATCATGACTGGCAACTCCTATGATGCCGCTGGTGCCAAACGGTATTGGTATCTGCCATTCCTTTAGAACCATCAGCTGCATGGAGAGGAGGGCTTGCTACATGGGGAGCAGCTTGCTTTCTATATTGTATTGCCCTGGCTTGTGTATCTAGACAGCAAGGGTTCGATATCCATGATAAACCTTGACCAACAGAGGCCTACACATACCGAACAAAACTGAAATATACAAACGGATAGATCAATAATAGGAAATGCAAAGGTGCGTATACAATAACATTTGTATATTTTAAAAAGAAGCTGAAGTACTGGTAGGAAGGATTCATAAAATAAGAAAACGTGAGTAAATAAGTAGAAAACAGAAAACAGTTTTATGCAGAAAGATAGGTTATTATACAAACAGAAGATACAAAGAACCGCTGCAAATTTACAGATTAAAAAAAAACAAAATAAGTTTCAGGGAGAGTTATATTCTTCAAAAATTATTCCTGCACCTTAATAACACTAATATGAATAAAATAGAAGTACATAGTCAGTATTATTAATGTTAATGTGAATATTGATTTGTTCTAAATTATTATATCCATTCAAATAATACATTACTAGCACCTGCAGGAATACATCCCATCCACTTCCAGGAATATATTGTGTCTGTTTGTCCATCAGTCAGTGCAAATGTGTGTGCTGCTGCATTTGCCTGACAGAACACAGGATAACATCTTTGCCATCTTCCATCATTGCACCTTTCCAGGGCTTTCATTGATCACGTTGGAATGGGAAGCCTGTGACAACTGAGCATGTGTTTGTGGTCTTCTGCTGCTGTGCCCATCCTCCTGACATTCTGTACATTCAGAGATGCTCCTCTGCCCTGCATGTTGTACTGCATGGTTATGAGACTTGCAGTCACTTTCCCTTCAGCTTGAACCAGTCTGGCCATTTTCCTCTGACCTCTCTGCTGCTCACTGGATATTTTTTGTTTATCACACCACTAAACTCTAGAGACCATTGTGTATGAAAATCCCTGGAAAACAGCAGCTTCTCGAGCCACCCATCGGGCACCAACAATCATTCTACCGTCAAAGTTACTTAAATTATATTTTTCTAAAACATTCTAACGTTTGGTCTGAACAACAACTGAACCTCTTGTCAATGTCTGCATGCTTTTATGCATTGAGTTGCTGCCACGTCATTGGCTGATTAGATATTTGCAGTAACAGGCAAGTGTACAGGTGTGTCAAATAAAGTGACCACTGAGTGTGTTACTAAATTGATCAAAATGTTCTTGTTTGACCTGATTACATTTCTGACATTTCTATTAATAGATTGGATAAAGAAACCTTATTTTCATATCTGTTTTCTTAATTATTTTACACAATTTATTTAGACATGATTTGAACAAAATAATTTATTAATCACAATATTAAACAGTTATTCATTTCACTTAGGTGAAACTGTAGCTTGAAGCTAAAATATATGAAATAGTTATAAATTACAAGATTATAAATTCCTACCACTGTCTGTAAGGAGTTTGTATATTCTCTCTGTGACTGCATGGGTTTCCTCTGGGTGCTCCAGTTTCCTCCCACGGTCCAAAGCCGTAGCAATTGACAGATTAATTGGTCACTATAAATTGTCCCGTGATTGACTAGGATTAAATTGGGGGTTTCAAAGGGCCAGATGGGGCTAATCCGTGCTGTATCTCAATAACAAAACAAAATAATGTAAACGGTAAAGGAATAATGCAGCTAAAAATGCCACCATCTTGTTAAAAGTTTCATGGTCACATGTTTAATATTGAACAGAAATGCCATTGAGACAACATAACAAAAGTGTGCAAACTAATAATAATTCATTAGGCATATCATCGGATGAAAGTAAAATTTGCAATACCGCCACTGCAACACAAATAAATCAATTCAACACATTGAAATATTTCATTTTGTTATTATGATTTGTATGATCAAAGGCAAAAATACAATAGAATATCACTTGAGAGAGATAAAGAATCAGTAACGCCGACCAGAAATTAATGGATAAGATACATGTGTCTTTGATCACATTCATTTCATTGTGCATTAGAAAGAGATGATGTATGTCAGAAGAAGCCAAGTGAATTTGATCTATTGACAAAGGACAAGAGAAAAACAGCACTGCTCACGATAAACGTCTGGAACTTGGGCTGAAATGTAGTATGGATTGAGAACCAAAATCTAATTACTTTGATAATGATAAGGGTCCCCTGGTGAAATGAGTATTAGCAAGCTCAGATCAACACTTTCTGGTTGAAAGTTCGCATGCAAAGTTATCCATGACTTGATTTTGAGCATGGCCGTTGTTACATACCTCGTGGGTATCTTGTGATTGTCTCATGACCATGATGTAATTGAGTATCTGGTGAGTACGATGTAATGGTCTTGTGATGTGGGATGATGTATTTTCCCACCAGTGTGAGGTCACATGATGTAATTTTCCCGCCAGTGTCAGGTCATGTGATGGCCTGTTCCAACAGGTATAAAATGGGGAAAAGCCTGCTGTGACGCAGGAGTCTTTGTTGGGATGTCATTTAAGTCGTCCATTACTCCGTTATGCTGCGTATTTGGTTTCGTGACACAGTTTTGTTTAAAGGTGGAGTTTTAATTCTTACTGTAAGGTACATTGTCGTTGTGCTGGCAGTTTTGAAAATCACTGCCAGTTATGTTTGATGTATCTTTGATTTAATTTTAAAGTCTAAGTATTGGAGAGTGAAGATTTACCGAAGTACAGAAACCCAAAGGATCAAGTAAAGTTGGTGTCGTCAGCAGTTTAATACAGGATCGACCTTATTGGATCTTGGTTCCGGAAATAGTAACCTGCATCCAAGATAGCCCCTGCATTGTAAGAGCAGAAAGGGTTGGGTGCAGTGTTATTCACCAAGGATAAGGTCAGTTCCTTCAAGCCATTTTTTATTTCCTTCATCGTGAATCCTTCGGACAAAGCATATTTCGGCTGGGATCAGCAGTAACGTCACATCATCGAGGAATTCGTTACTTCAGGAAAGTCTCTCCTAATTGACTGTATAAATCATTTGGACTTACACATTTATCACTTTAAGAACTGTGTTCGCATTTATTGCTTTAAGAACTGTTTGAGTTGCCGTACAGCAGTTAACTTCCAGTAAAGTTAGTCGTTTGTTTACTTTTCATTTTTATTGAGCAGAGTTTAAACAAATGTTTATTTGTTTATCAAAAAATCTGTCTCAATTCTATATTCATTGTTGCCGTATCGTAACACAATGTTGAGTCATAAAGTTATAGAGGCATGAAGTCATAAGGACTGAAACAAGTCACCAGTACTTTGTGTTGATGCTAGCCACCAAGGACCTGTTTACCTGCACTTGGTCCATAAACTTCCCTTTCAAGTGTTTGTTCAGGTGCTTCCTTAATGTTGTGAGAGCACCAGCTCCCAAGAGCCACTTACAGAATGCATGCCATATTCCAGACTGTATGAAAAAATCTTCTTACATATCTACTCCAAATGTCTTACCCTTACCCTAGTCATGGCCCCTGTGATTTTAGCAACACACACAAAATACTGGAGGAACTCAGTGGGCCAGGCAGCATCTAGGAAAAGAGTACGGTTGATGTTTCGGGCTGAAACCCTTCAACAGGACTGGAGACAAAAAAGTTGAGGATTTAAAAGGTGGGGGAGGGGTGAGAGAAACACAAGGTGATAGGTGAAACCAGAAGGGGGTGGGATAGAGTAAAGAGCTGGGAAGTAAATTTGACAAGAGACAAAAGGCCATGGAAGAAGGAAAAGGGGTGAGGAGCACCAGAGGGAGGAAATGGGCAGGCAAGTGAGAGAGGGAAAAGGGGATGGGAAAAGGTGAAGAATGATGGGGAGCATTACTGGAGGTTTGAGAAATCGATGTTCATGCCATCAGGTTGGAGGCTACCCAGACGGAATATAAGATGTTGTTCCTCCAACCTGAGTATGGCCTCATCACGACAATGTGGGAGGCTATGGATAGACACGTCGGAATGGCCTTGGGAAGTGAAATTAAATTAGGTGGCCACTGGCTTTTTCTGGCAGACAGAGCATAGATGCTGGGCGAAGTGGTCTCCCAATCTACGTCAAGTCCCACTGATATACAAGAGGCCACACCAGCAGCACCAGACACAGTATGTAAATCCAACAGACTCACAGGTGAAGTGTTGCCTCACCTAGAAGGACTGTTTAGGGCCCTGAACGGTAGTAAGGGAGGAGGTGTAGGGGATAGTGTAGCACTTTTTCCGTTTGCAAGGATAAGTGCCAGGAGGGAGATCAGTGGGGAGGGTCGAATGGACAACAGCAATTTCTGTGGATAGCAGAAAGTGGGAGTGAGGGAAAGGTGTCCTTGGTGTGGGATCCCGTTGGAGATGGTGGAAGTTTTGGAGGATTATGTGCTGGACGTGAAGGCTGTAGGTGGTAGGTGAGGAGAAGAGGAACCCTATCTCTGGTAATGTGGCAGGAGGATGAGGGAAAAGCAGACATGTGTGAAATGGAAGAGATGTATTTGAAGGGAGCATTGATAGTGGTGGAAGGGAAGCCCCTTTCTTTGAAAAAAGGAGGACATCTCCTTCATTCTAGGATGAAAAGACTCATCCTGAGAGCGGATGTGGCAGAGACAGAGGGATTGAGATAAAGAGATGGCATTTTTTTAAAGTATCAGAGTGGGATGAGGTATAATCTAGGTAGGTGTGAGAGTCCGTAGGTTTGTAATAGACATCAGTGGATAAGCTGTGTCCCGAGATAGAGACAGTGAGATCGAGAAAGGGGAGGGGGGTGTTGGAAAAGGACCAGGTAAATTTGAGGGCAGGGTGGAAACTGGAGACAAAGTGGTTGAAGTCCATGTGTTCAGCATGGGTGCAGGAAGCAGCACCAATGTAGTCATCGATGTAGCAAAGGAAAAGTGTATGACAGTCACCAGTGTAGGCTTGGAACATAGACTGTTCTATATAGCTGACAAAAAGGCAGGCAAGCTGGGACTCATGTGAGTGCCCATGGCTACACTTTTTGTTTGAAGGAAGTGGGAAGAGCCAAAGGAGAAATTATTTAGGGTGAGGATAAATTCAGTTAGGCAGAGGAAGCTGATAAATTGAATTATTTGGAATAATCTTCTGTAATAGAGTCAAAGAACAATACTTTGTTAGAGCTTCCTTTATTGAATGCATGTTGGGTTCTCAACCCAAGGGGCACAAATGGTTTATACCTCCAAATAATGCATCAGTCAAACGGTTCTGTCTGTTCATCGAAGTGTGAGCAAGCTATCAGTGGAGCCAATGGTTAAGGAAATGTCTCTGCATCTCTGTTTGAAATGGACACCCCTTGTTTGAAATGTGCCCCCTTGTCCAAGACTGTCCCACCACGGGAAACATCCTTTCCACATCTACTCTGTCTAGGCCTTTCAACATTCAAAAGGTTTCAATGAAATCCCTCCTCATCCTTCTGAATTCCAGCGAGTACAGACCAAGAGACATCAAACACTCTTCATATGATAATCCTTTAATTCCTGGATCATCCTTGTGAACATCCTCTGAACCCTCTCCAATGCCAGCACATCTTTTCTTAGATGAAGGACCCAAAATTGTTCACAATACTCAATGTGAGGCCTCACCAATGCCTTATAAAGCCTCAGCATCACATCCTTGCTCCTATATTCTAGACCGACCTCTTGAAATGAATGCTAACATTTGTGTTCCTCATCACCTACTCTGCCTGCAAGTTAAACTTTAGGAACTCCCAAGTCCCTTTGCATCTCATTTTATGAATTTTCTCACTGTTTAGAAAATAGTCTGCACATTTATTCCTACTACCAAAGTGCATGTCCATGCATTTTCCAACATTGTATTACATTTGTCACTCTCTTGCCCATTCTCCTAATCTGTTTGAGTCCTACTGCCACCTACCTGTTTCCACAAAATTACCTGCCCCTCCACCAACCTTCTGCATACTTAGCAACAAAGCCATCTATTCCATCAGTTATATACAGCATAGAAAGAAGTGGTCCAGCACCAGCCCTTGTGGAACACCCACCTTTTTGAAAAATAATTTCTAGGAGTTCCAGTGACATCATCATCGAGAATGGCAGCTTAAGTCAATAGCTCCTCCAGAAAAACACATATTTTGCCCTGTTAACCCATCAAATATAGGATTTTCGAAAGTATTTGAACTGATAAGAGGGGCAAGAATGGGGAAAAAGAAAGGAAATAAAAAATGCGACACTGCGGAGCCTGCGCCGAGAGGAGTGCAGCGAGCAGCTCTCCTACTCGACCGCGTGCTAGCGAGGCTGACGGCAGGTGAAGCGGCAAATATGATCAAAATTTTGAAAGAGATATGGGAGTTCCAAAAAGATATAAAACAGCAGCTACATGATATTAAGTCAGAGCTCGCCAACGTCAATCAAGAAATAACAGTGGCAGAGACTCGTATCAAGAAGGTGGAAGATCGTGTGCAAAACATGGAACAGATGCTAAGTAAGATGATAAAAATATTAAATCAACAAGAAGGTAAACTGCTTGACCTGGTGGGAAGATCACGGCGGAAAAATATCAGAATATACAACGTTCCCGAATGAGCGGAGTGTTTGTCTATGACGGAGTTTGTCGGAAAGTTGCTGCAAGATGTGCTGGAGCTTCCCTCGACTATGGAGCTGGAAATTGAGAGGGCATATCGCACGATCGTCCCAAGGCCTACCCGAGGCAAAGAAGATAAGCCACGCTCAATAGTAATTAAATTCCTTCGATACAGTACCAAGGCGGAGATTCTAAGAAGGGCCTGGGGTAAGATGAGGGTGTTTTTAGATGGTAAATTAATATATTTCGATCAAGATTACCCCCCCCCCCCCGCACGGTCCTGCAGAAACGTAAAAAATACTCTGAAGTAAAGAGAATACTAAAGCAAGAAAGGATTAGATTTCAAACTCCATACCCTGCTAAACTTTGAGTGTTTTATCAAGATGGGATCCAACTGTATCAGACAGTGGAAGAGGCGACTATAGACATGAAGGCCAGAGGGTTCCCGGTCAGCGTGATCAAACCAAGGGAAAGCCTGGCAGTGGAATTATCCCGCTTTGCTTAGGAAATAGTGCAAGAATTGGGAAAGCAGGAGACGGGAGGAGGCTGAGAGAAGTATATCAGGAAAAGACCGGGAGTTTTCCAAAGACAGCACTCACCCCCTCCAGAAGAGCCATAAGGTTTGGCTAACTTTAAAAATGTTGAAAAGCTAAATGGAAGCAAAAGTAGACGGTGATATACCTATCTCGAGAAATACTTATTATAATGTGGATTTTATATTACTCAGTTATTCTTCTTTATTCGCTTACTTACTCCTTTTTCCCCACCAAAATGAGAATATACATATATGTGCGTGTATATGTGTATGTATGTATGTGTGTGTGTATATATATATATATAGGAGTACACAGGGAAATCTTTTCTGTGTAATGGATTTGTTCACTGACTTTTATGGATACTGTAATGGGGGCCCTCAACTCACAAGTTATCCCTCACAGCTAGACATTTCCTCTAGTTCAACCCAGGGTCACCTACTAGAGACCTCAGCCTTGGAATCACACCTTTGTTGCCTTTTTTGTTATTATTTGTGTTTCTTGGTTCTTATTCAGGGAGTAGATTGATTAAGTTTTATTCTGCTAATTTCAATGATACATTGACAGATAAATACAGATGGCTAAGGACAAAGTAAAATTCATTTCTTTTAATGTCAATGGGCTATTAAATCCAATCAAATGTAATAGAATTTTATCCAAAATGAAGAAAGAACAAGCCCATGTAGTATATTTACAGGAAACTCACTTGAGTGATAATTAGCATAAAAAACTAAAGAGAATGGGCTTCAATAATTTGTTTTTCTCCTCAGATATATCAGGACATAGGAGAGGAGTTGCTATTCTTATCTCACAGAAGCTAAATTTTGAAAATGTATTCAAAGTGGGAGATAAGGAAGGCAGATATATTCCAGTAAGTGGGAATATAAATGGAAATTCAGTTACTCTATTGAATATATACACACCCCCGGGAAGTGATATTGGTTTCTTTCAGAAGATTACTGATATTATGGTAGCAGAAACAGAAGGTCTCCTGATATATGGGGGAGACTTAAATTTACAATTACAACCAAAGTTAGACTCTTCCAATAGAAAAACCTATGAAACAAAATCCGTACATAAGGAAGTTAATACACTTTTTGAGGATGTTGGTTTAATTGATATATGGAGGGACCTTTTCCCCGATAGAAAGGATTGCACTCATTATTCTGCTCCCCATTCTGTATATACAAGAATAGACTATTTCATAACATTTGGAAAAGTCAAAGACAAAATAAACACCTGTATGCACCTATATATTTATCTGTTGATTTTGACCTACAACCAAAGAATACTATTTGGAAACTAAATTCAAGTCTATTCAATGAACCGTACTTTAAGGAACAAATTAAAAATGAAATTGGTCTCTATTTAGAATTCAATGATAATGGAGATGTTTCAGCTCCCATTTTATGGGATACTCTGATGGCTGTCTTAAGAGGGAAAATTATAGCGATATCTTCATATAAGAAAAAAATAAGGAATAAAACATTAGAGGAATTACAAAATAGGCTGAAGGAACTAGAGAAAAAACACAAATTGAATTTGGCACAGAATACATTAGAGGAAATTAAGAAAATTAGGACTGAAATTAATAGTTTGGCTATGCAAGAAATCAAAAAAAATTAATGTTTCTGAAACAGAGACATTATGAAAGTGGATCTAAGTCTATGAAAATACTGGTGTGGAAACTGAAAACAAAGATAGCAGAAAATACAATTCATTGATTAGGGATCCAAGAACAAAAATGATAAAAAAAAAGGCTAAGTGAAATTCAAGAAGCTTTTGAAGTGTTTTACAAAACTCAATATTCCAAAGTTCCAGGGGGAAGCATAACCCAAATTGACAACTTCCTGAATTCTCTGGAGTTACCCACTTTAAGTGAAGAACAAAATAGAACGATGACTGCTGACATAACTGAAGTTGAATTAAAAGCTGTAATTAGTAGGCTTAAATTAAGCAAGTCACCAGGATCAGATGGGTATACAGCAGAGTGGTTCAAAGAATTTAGAAATGAGTTAATTCCTGTTTTACTCCCCACACTGAACTGGGCTCTAAAAAGGGCACAAATGCCACCCAGTTGGAAGGAAACGATAATCTCAGCTATACCGAAAGAAGGCAAGGATAAAATGGAATGTGGGTCATTTAGACCAATATCCGTTTCTAATGTAGATGATAGATTATTTACCTCCATCATGGCCAAACGATTAGAGGAGTTTCTACCCATACTGATATGTAATGATCAGACAGGTTTCATACGACAATGCCAAACACAGGAGAATATACAAAGGACACTTCACATTATGGATCATATACCAAAAAACAATATCAAAGCAATAGTGATAAGTGTGGACGCTGAAAAGGCATTTGATTTGGTTCATTGGAATTTTCTTTACAGAGAATTTGGTTTACATAGATTTGGTTTCCAAGACACAATTATTAAAACTATACAGACACTATATGACAATCCTACTGCTAGGATTAAAATCAATGGATAGTTATCAAATAGTCTTACCCTAGAAAGGGGCACGAGACAGCATTGTGCATGGTCACCACTACTCTTCGCATTATATCTGGAACCATTAGCTCAATACATCAGACAAAATGAAGATATCAGGGGAATTACTATTAAAGGGACAGAGCATAAATTGGCTTGTTACACGGATGACATTTTGATCTATCTAGGGCAACCAACATACCCTTTACCTAAATTGATGCAATCCTTTGAACAATATGGTCAATTATCAGGATACAAGATCAACATAGTTAAAACCCAATTACTTTCATATAACTATATAACTATAACTATATAACTATAGCCCACCAAGAGAAATTGAAAGTAGATATCCCTGGGCATGGCAAACAAAGTCTTTTAAATATTTGGGCATCATTATGCCAAAAGATTTGGCAAAATTATCAAAATGTAATTATCAGCCTTTATATAAAAAATTAAAGAAGATATGGCAAGATGGAACCTGATTCCTTTTTTTAGTCTCAGTTCAAGGATTGAGTCTATTAAAATGAATATACTGCCCAGACTGTTATATCTCTTTCAGACCCTACCAATAGAGATTAATCAAAATCAATTCAATGAATGGAACAAGATGTTATCAAGGTATATTTGACAAGGTAAAAGGCCTAGAGTTCGTCTCAAAACTTTGCAATTAGCAAAGGAAAAGGGGGATGGGGCCTACCTTCTCTTAGAGATTATTATTTTGCAGCACAGTTGAGAGCTGTGATATGTTGGTGCAACCCATCATATGACACTCAATGGAAAAACATTGAGGAGCGGGTACTTCTCATCCCCATACAAGCAATTTTGGCTGATAACAACCTGCAAAGGTACATAAATACTATTGATAACCCATGGGTGAAATTGACTCTTAAAATATGGAAAACTACTATAAAAGAATATAATCTAGAGGGAGATATTGCAATTCTTAAATGGTGTGCATATGACTCGGATTTTACACCGAATAAACTGGACGCTAGATTTAAGGACTGGACAGCTAAAGGAATAACAGTTCTTTGCAACATAATGAAAGAAGGAACACTGTTCATTTTTGAAATGCTTAAAGAGAAACACTTATTAGAAAAACAAGATTTTTATTGGTATTTACAGATGCGACAATATGTTAATAAGACACTTAAAAATGTAACCAAGGCAAGTACATGCTTGATAGAGCTATTTAGAGAAGCATATAATTCAGAATCATTTCAAGCATGTATAAGGGTTTGTCAAATCTTAAAATACATTCGATTTCATACATTAAAACAAAATGGGAGAAGGAAGGAGGGATGATTATATCTGAGGAAGAATGGACAACGATATGGAGATACCAGTGGAAGTGTACCAGTTCACAGAAATGGAGGGAGTTTGGATGGAAAAACTTTATAAGTTTTTCTCAGAAATCCCATTATGATAGTAACCTCCCTGTTTGCTGGAGAAATTGTGGAAATAAAAATGCAAATCATTATCATATTTTCTGGGACTGCCCCGTTATCAAAGACTATTGGAGGGGGATACACAATGCCCTACAGGACATCTTTAAATGTGAAATACCCTTAGAGAGTAAGACCATATATTTCGGGTATGTACCTCAAGAATGGTTGAAATGAGATAAATAATTAATGAATATACTGTTGGTGGCTGGTAAAAAGACTCTTACTAGGAAATGGTTATCACAGGAGAGCCGAATTTTAAAGGCATAGATGGAAGTTACAAAGGACATTTTACAAAATGGAGAAGGTAACAGCATCTGTTAATCATAATCTGGAACAATTTGATTCAAGCTGGGAGAAATGGTTTAACTACATAATACCTCATAGGGCTGATTTTATTCTCACAAATCAATGAATATGTTGTTAAAAAAGATCATTCCCTACTTGTACATAGTTTTTTACTTTTGCTTGTTTTTTCTCTCCACTCTTTTCTATGTGTATACCTCAGATAAATACTATGTTGAGATTTGTGACATATATGATTATATGATATATATGTAAATGTCTGAAATGTCTGATATATATATATATAAATGTCTGAAATACATCTTATGGACATGTTTGTTTGATGATGAACTTCAATTAAAAAAAAGAAAAAAAAGAAAAATAATTTCTAATGTCTCCACTATCTCTATCATTACCTCTTTTAGAACCCTAGGGTGCAGTTCATCTCGTCTGGATGACTTATGAACCCTTAGGGCTTTCAGCCTCTTGAGCACCATCTCCTTTCTAATAGTAGCTGCAACATGAACAAAATGCTGGAGGAATTCAGCAGACCAGGCAGCATCTAGGAAAAGAGCACAGTCAACGTTTGGCCACTCTCATCGCTCTTATTTTTTACAGCTTTTTACTGTCCACCTTGATATCGTTAAGTGGGTTAAAAGTAAGGAATACCTACACAAGTACCTACATTTCAGATTATTGACCTGGAATAAAGAATAAATTAAAAAAAGAAAAATTTTCAAAGCTATTGTTGTACATGAATGAGCATTTAATTTAATGAATCAGGAAGCCTTTGACTACTTATTTAAACTTTGTAAAAATTGGCTTAAATCCAGACAAAATTTGTGTACAAAAAAGAACAATGGGTTATATACCATCATAAAGGAAGTGTCAGGCATTCCTTCCTTCTGCTAGCCTGCAGGTCACCCTTGGGTAAGGTGTAGCACCTGCTTAGCCCCCAGATCAGGGTCATGTGAAGTCATGGGAACAGGTGGTGTATGGTCATATGAGCAGCTCGTGCAGATCATAAATTCTGGTTACATGACCATTGATGCCAGGCAGACAATCTCTGAAGAGAGTTGATAATGGCTAGGGCCACTTGTCTTGTAAAGACACTGCCCAGAAGGCAATGGCAAACCACTTCTGTAGAAAAATTTGCCAAGAACAATCCTGGTCAAAGTCCATAATCAATCGCATCATACAACATAGCACATGATCTTAGAGTCATAGAATCATAGAAAAATACAGCATAGAAACAGGCACTTCATCACATCTGGTTCCTACTGAACAATCTAAACTGTCTATTCCTATTGACCTGCACCAGGAATATAGCCCTCTGTACTCCTACCATCCACGCATCTATCCAAACTTCTCTGAAATGTTGAAATCAAACTTGCATACACCACTAGTACTGGCAGCGTATTCTACACTCTCATGACCCTCAGAATGAAGAAGTTTCACCTGATGTTTCACTTAAACTTTTCACCTTTAACCCTTAACCATTGGCCCTTAGTTGTAGTCTCACCTAATCTCAATGGATAAAGCCTGCTCACATTTACCCTATTTATACCCCACATAATTTTTTATACCTCTATCAAATCTCACATCAATTATCTAAGTTCTAGGGAATAAAGTTCTAATCTATTCAATTGTTCCTTAAAACTCAGGTCCTACAGTCCCAGCAACATCCTTGTAAATGTTCTTGGAATTCTTTCAACCTTATTTATATCTTAGAAAAAGTACAGAGATAATAACAATGATGATGATGAAAGGAGAACTGGTGGAGAAAAGCATAATCATTTTCAAGCAAGAACTTCATTCCTGTGAGGCTACTTTGGCTGGATTGTAGGATCGAGGTGCCTTTCAGTTTATGCAAAAAACAGTTATTCTCAAGAACAAATGACAGAGAGGAATTAAGAGTGATGTCAGGAATGCAACTGCATAAATTGATAAGTGTTTGGACCGAAAGCAAACCATTCTTCTAACTGAAACTGTTCTTTCAAGTCAAGTCAAGTCACTTTTTATTGTCATTTCGACCATAACTGCTGGTACAGTAGACAGTAAAAATGCGACAACATTTTTCAGGACCATGGTGCTACATGAAACAGTACAAAAACTACAAAATATATATTGCTATATTTCTATACTTGGTTGGTGCGACTGTACCAAAACCCAATTTCCCTCGGGATCAATAAAGTATGTCTGTCTGTCTGAACTACGTGGAAACAACACAGAAAAAAAGAAACCACACTAGACTACAGACCTACCCAGGACTGCATAAAGTACAAAACCAATGAAGGCATTACAATAAATAATAGACAAGACAATAGGCACAGTAGAGCGCAGTAAGTTGGTGTCAGTCCAGTCTCTGGGTATTGAGGAGTCTAATAGCTTGGGGGAAGAAACTGTTACATAGTCCAGTCAAGAGAGCTAGAATGCTCTGGTGCCTTTTCCCAGATGGCAGGAGGCAGAAGAGTTTGAATGAGGGGTGTGTGGGGTCCTTCATAATGCTGTTTCCTTTGCAAATGCAGCGTGTAGTGTAAATGTCTGTAATGGCGGGAAGAGAGTCCCCAATGATCTTCTCAGCTGACCTCACTATCCATTGCAGGGTCTTGCGATCCGAGATGGTGCAATTTCTGAACCAGGCAGTGATGCAGCTGCTCAGGATGCTCTCAATACAACCTCTGTAGAATGTGATGAGGATGGAGGGTGGGAGATGGACTTTCCTCAGCCTTCGCAAAAAGTAGAGACGCTGTTGGGCTTTCTTAGATATAGAGCTGGTGTTGAGGGACTAGGTGAGATTCTGCGCCAGGTGAACACCAAGAAATTTGGTGCTTTTTACAATCTCTATTGAGGAGCCATCGATTTCAATGGGGAGTGGTCACTCCCTGCCCTCCTGAAGTCAACAACCATCTCTTCTGTTTTGTTCACATTCAGAGACAGGTTGTTGGCTCTGCACCAGTCTGTTAGCCGCTGCACCTCCTCTCTGTATGCTGACTCATCCCACCACGGTCGTGTCATCGGCGAACTTGATGATGTGGTTCGAGCTGTGTGTTGCAGCACAGTCATGGGTCAGCAGAGTGAACAGCAGTGGGCTGAGCACGCAACCCTGGGGAGTCCCTGTGCTCAGCGTGATGGTGTTGGAGATGCTGCTCCCGATCTGGACTGACTGAGATCTCCCAGTCAGGAAGTCTAGGATCCAGTTGCAGAGGGAGGTGTTCAGGCCCAGTAGGCTCAGCTTTCCAATTAGTTTCTGAGGGATGATTGTGTTGAATGCTGAACTGAAGTCTATGAACAGCATTTAAACATATGTGTCTTTTTTGTCCAGGTGGGTTAGGGCCAGGTGGAGGGTGATGTTAATGGCGTCGTCTGCAGAGCGGTTGGGCCGGTACGTAAACTGCAGGGGGTCCAGTGAGGGGGGCAGCAGGGTCTTGATGTGCCTCATGACGAGCCTCTCGAAACACTTCATGATGATGGATGTAAGTGCAACAGGACGGTAGTCATTTAGGCAGGACACTGAAGACTTTGGCACGGGGACGATGGTGGCGGCCTTGAAACACGTTGCAATGGTGGTGCTGCTCAGGGAGATGTTGAAGATATCAGTGAGAACATCTGCTAGCTGGTCTGCACATCCTTTGAGCACTCTACCGGGAATGTTGTCTGGTCCAGCAGCCTTCCGTGGGTTGACCCTCCACAGGGTTCTTCTCACATCAGCCATGGTGGGACATACTGAAAGCAATATGATGCTCTATAGAGAAACGAAATACTAAAGTAGCAGGGTTTGTCCATTTCCAAACCTTTACAAATTCTGGAGAACTAAGAATTAGAAGTCAGACAAATCTGTCAGTGTATTTTGCTTGCAGAAGTGCCTGGCTCAACACTGCAAACTTGGTGCTTCTGTGGAGCATGTTGCTTCATGACAACTGGATTAACTGATAAGAGAATTTAATCAAGATTATTAAACACTTGTATCTCACATTTAATCTTCTTTGCAAAATTGCAAAGTACATGGAACGGCTTCAAGTAATGATAAAGAACCTTGTCCAATGGAAGCTGCACTCAAGTCTGCAATTTATATTCATGGGGTTATAATTAGGGACGAAAAGCTTTCAGATGAGCTGGTGCAAATTGCCGTTATATATGGGAGCGAATCCATCCAACACTTCAAAATGGTCTGTTGATCCATTAGTGTTCCTTTGATGCCAAGACAGAAGTTAAGAACTGTGAAAACAAATATTCTCTTGACAATCCCACCAATTCCATTTCAAAATGATAAACTATTCCTTGCGAGCAAGTGGTGGATGGTTGTATGAGCAGCTGGTGCATATCACAGGTCCTGTTTATATGACAATCTCTGAAGAGTATTGATAATGGCTGGGTCACCCGTCTTGTAAAGACACTGCCCAGCAGAAAGCAATGGCAAACCACTTCTGTAGAAAAATTTGCCAAGTAGAATCATGGTCATGGATCCATAATCATCCACGCTGTACAATACAGAAGGTAACAATTAAGCTAATGAAAAGCAATTGGAAGAATTGAATTGAATTGACTTCATTCCTTATATCCTTCACATACATGAGGAGTAAGAATCTTTACGTTACATTTCTGTCTAAATGTGCAAAGTGCAATAATAATAATTTATAATAACTTATAATAAATATAACAGTCAACGTAATATAGAGTACACTCAAATCAGTGTGAGTTCAGCAGTCTGATGGCCTGGTGGAAGAAACTGTCCCGGAGCCTGTTAGTCCTGGCTTTTATGCTGCGGTACCGTTTCCCAGACTGTTGCAGTACTGCATTCAGTTCTGGTTGCCTCATTATAGGAAAGATGTGGAGGAATTAGAGAGGTTTGCCAGGATGTTGCCTGGATTAGAGAATACAACTTATGAGGAAAGGCTGAGCAAGCTACATTCTTCTCTTTGGAGTGAAGGAGGATGAGAAGCAACTTGATGGAGATGTATGAGATGATAAGAGGCACAGAGTGGACAGCCAGTGACTTTTCCCAGGGCATCAATGGCTAACACCAGAGAACATCCTTTTAAGTTGAGTAGATGAAGCTTTAATGGAGATGTCAGCGGTATGTTTTTAACACAGAGGGTGTTAAGTGTTTGAAATGCACTCCTGGGGTGGTGACAGAGGCTGACACATTAGGGATATTTAAGAGACTTTTAGATAGGCATATGGATGTATGAAAAATGAAGATTAATGCGGTGTAAAAGGGAAGGATTAGATTGGTGCTGCTATATTTTAATGAACCTGTGCATGCATGTGTTTGCGCATTTGGTAATAAACTTGACTTTGAAAAGTGAGGCTGAGTTTCCAGTTGCTCATCACTTTGATTCTCCATTCCCTTCCCATCCCACTTCTTCATCTTTGGTCTCCAGCAAGGTCCAATATAAAGTTAAGGAATGAGACTTCATCTCAGTTGATGTACAATATCGAGGCCCTTAGGATTCAGTATTGAATTCAGCAATTCAGAATATCTGATGCTATCTGACCAGTTCTGTATTTTTATCATTTTTGAAATGAAGTCAAAGTCAAAGTTAAAATGAAAATTATTGCACAAGTTACACACATGCACAGAGCAATGAAACATTACTTCAGCAACATCATAACCACACAGCATTGGATATCCAATGGTAACATTAACGAGGGTGTTCTCTCTCCATACATCCTACTTCATGATCTGAGTATATATAGCAATCTACTTTATTTCAAATTTCCAGCCACTGCTGTAATGGCATCTCAAACTTCCAGTATACTGATTTCTTTTTGCTTTCCAATTACCCTCATCCACCTTACTGTAATTACATTGCCAGAGACAGATGAGATGTGATTAACATTCATCCACTCTCTTGGCAAAAGCAATTACATCACCATGCCAATCTAACGTCTCCACCTTACAGACAATTCTTTCTTACTCTCCACTCAGTGCCCTGTCTGCAGTTATTTACTCGGTTCATCAGTGAAAAGAGCCACTGACCTACGACAATATCTGATTCTCTCTCTGTAGATGCTCCCTGACTTGCTGGGTGTCCCTACTATTTCCTGCTTTTACTACAGACTACCAGTATCTGTAGATTTTATTTTGCAGCTAAGGTCTTCTGAGACCTAATCAATTGAGAGACGGAGCACTGGAGATCTCATCATGCACTCACTGGAACTGTGTAATGAGAGTATCTCAATGCAGCATGACTTAATTGTTACATTCTGGACTGCACTGGGCAAGGGACAAACCAAGATGTGCCATTCAATTACTGAAACAATTGCAATTCACAAACAAGTCTTGAAGCACACATATAACAGACTACAGAGACCAGTTTTAACACTTCAGCTTCAGAAGGGGCGGATAATTTTTCAATATCAAATTCTGCACAATGCAAAATGTAAAATGTGGTGTGTTTTGGTATATAGAATTAATTCAAGTTTGAACCCATCAATGAACTCTAAGTATGATTTAGGTAAAGCTGGCTGGTGCTGTAGTGTCATCAGCACTGGCCTTTGGGGTAAGTGGTCCAAGGTTTGAATCCTACGAGTTCTCATCCGTGCTGGGTTGAGTGTCCAGCTAGCAACTCTGCCTTGTAAAAAACAGACAAAATGCTAAAGAAATTGCAAGTT
This sequence comes from Hemitrygon akajei, assembly GCF_048418815.1. NCBI lineage: Eukaryota > Metazoa > Chordata > Chondrichthyes > Myliobatiformes > Dasyatidae > Hemitrygon > Hemitrygon akajei. Next base: position 193,027,925 of record NC_133128.1, read on the forward strand.
GTCATACAGTGCACCACAAAGCATGAAGAGAAAGAACAAGTTTTTGGAAAATTGAAATTTACTACGGATTGATTGTCAAAAAAGTGTATTTCCAAAATATTTTTCCATTGACTTATCTTCCCTGCAAGTGATGAAATCACGTGACACTCTTGGCTGAGGTGAGTTTTATTAATATAAAGTCATAAGAACATAAGAAATAGGAGCAGGAGCAGGCCATCTGGCCCATCGATTCTGCCCCGCCATTCAACAAGATCATGGCTAATCTGTCCATAAACTCAGCTGCATCTACCCTGTCTTTTCTCCATAACCCTTAATTCCCTTACTATGTAAAAAAAAAACTATCTAGCTGTTTCTTAAATATATTTAGTGAAGAAGCCTCAACTGTTTCCCTGGGCAGAGAATTCCACAGATTCACCATTCTCTGGGAAAAACAGTTTTTCCTCAACTCCATCCTAAATTTTCTCCCCTGAATCTTGAGGCAATGTCCCCTAGTTCTACTCTCACCTACCAATGGATACAACTTTCCTATTTCTATCTTACCTATCCCTTTCAAAATTTTGTATGTTTCTATAAGATCCCCTCTCACTGCTCTGAACTCCAGGGAGTATAGCCCCAGGTGACTCAATCTCTCCTCATAGGTTAACCCCTTCATCCCTGGAATCAACCTCGTGAACCTCCTCTGCACAGCCTCCAAAGCCAGTATATCCTTCCTTAAGCATGGACACCAGAACTGCACACAGTACTCCAGGTGTGGCCTCACCAGTACCTCGTATAGTTGCAGCATGATCTCCCTGCTCTTGAATTCAATCCCTCCAGCAATGAAGACCAACATTCCATTTGCCTTCTTAATAACTTGTTGTACCGGCAAGCCAACTTTTTGCAATTCATGCACAAGCACTCCCAAGTCCCTCTGCACAACAGCATGTTACAATCTTTCACCATTTAAATAATAATCTGCTCTTATATTATTCCTTTCAAAGTGCATGATCTCGCATTTACCAGTGTTGTATTCCATCTGCCAGACCTTGGCCCACTCACTTAACCCTCTGCAGATTCTCCACATCATCGAGACACAGAGAATTACAGCACAGAACCAGGCCCTCTGGCCCATCCAGTCCATGCAGAAACCATTTAAAATGCCTATTCCCAATCACTTGCACTTTGCACTATGGGATTAATGGATTTGTGGCTAAATTTGCTGATGATACAAAGATAGGTGGAGGAGTAGGTAGTGTTGAGGAAACAGAGAGCCTACAGAGAGACTTAGATAGTTCAGCTGAATGGGCAAAGAAGTGTCAAATGAAATACAATTTTGGGAAGTGTATGGTTATGCACTTTGACGGAAGAAATATATGGGCAGACTATTATTTAGAAGGGGAGAGAATTCAAAATGCAGAGATGCAAAGGGACATGGGAGTCCTTGTGCAGGATACCGTAAAGGTTAACCTTCAGGTTGAGTCAGTGGTGAAGAAGGCAAATGCAATGTTGGCATTCATTTCTAGGGGTATAGAATATAAGAGCAGGGATGTGATGTTGAGGCTCTATATAGCACTCATGAAAAAACAAGGTGTATTGTATGCAGTTTTGGGCTCCTTATTTTCAAAATTATTTTTGACATTGGAGAGGGTTCAGAGAAGATTCATGAGAATGATTCCAGGAATGAAAGGGTTACCATATGAGGATCATCCGGCTGCACTTTGGCTGTATTGGGAGTTCAACCCAGATAAGAGTGAGGTGGTTCAGTTTGGTAGGGTCAAATATGATGACAGAATATAGTATTAATGGTAAGATTCTTGGTAGTGTGGAGGTTCAGAGAGATCCTATGGTCCGAATCCATACAACACTCAAATCTGCTATGCAGGTTGACTCTGTGGTTAAGAAGGCATATGGTGTATTGACCTTCATCAATCGTGGGATTGAGTTTAGGAGCTGAGACATAATGTTGCAGCTATATAGGACCCTGGTCAGACCTGGTCAGACCCCACTTGGAGTACTGTGCTCAGTTCTGGTCACCTCACTACACGAAGGATGTGGAAAACTTAGAAAGGATGCAGAGGAGATCTCGGCCTTTTTTCCTTGGAGTGACAGAAGATGAGAGGTGACCTGATAGAGATGTATAAGATGATGAGAGACATTGACCATGTGGATAGTCAGAGGCTTTTTCCCAGGGCTGAAATGGCTAGCACAAGAGGGTACAGTTTTAAGGTGCTTGGAAGTAGGCACAGAGGAGATGTCAGGGGTAAGTTTTTTTATGCAGCGAGTGGTGAGCGCATGGAATGGGCTGCCGGCAACGTTGGTGGAGGCGGATACAATAGGGTCTTCTAAGAGATTTCTGGACAGGTACATGAAACCCAGAAAAATAGAGGGCTATGGGTAACCCTAGGCAATTTTTCAGGTAAGGACATATTCGGCACATCTTTGTGGGCTGAGGTGCCTTTATTGTGCTGTATGTTTTCTATGTTTCTATTCTCTGGAGTTCAGGAGAACGAGGGGGATATCTCATAGAAACATTCCAAATATTAAAAGGCCTGAACAGATTAGATATAGCAAAGTTATTTCCCATGTAGAGGAGTCCAGGACAAGAGAGCATTACTTCAGGATTGAAGGACGTCCGTTTAGAACAGAGATGCAGAGGATGGTAAATCTGTGGAATTTGTTGCCACGAGCTGCTGTGGAAGTCAAGTCATTGGGTGTATTTAAGGCAGATTTAGACAGGTTCTTGATTAGCCAGGACATCAAAGGGTATGGGGAGAAGGCAGGGGAGTGGGGATGACTGGAAGAATTGGATCAACCCATGATTGAATGGCAGAGCAGACTCGATGGGTCAAATGGCCTAATTCTGCTCCTATATCTTATGGTCTTATGGATCATAGCTCTCCATATCCTTACTATTTATGTACCTATCCAAACCTCTCTTAAACTTTGAAATCAATCTTGCATGGACCTCTTGTACTGCCAGTTCATTCCACACTCTCACAACCCTCTGAGTGAAGAAGTTTCCTCTCATGTTCCCCTTAAACCTCTCCATTCACTTTTAAGCCATGACTTCTAGTTGTCATCCCACCAAAACTCAGTGATAAAGGCCTGCTTGAATTTATTGTATCTATACTCCTCATAATTTTGCAATGCCCTTTCAAATCTCCCCTCAGTCTTCTACATTCTAAAGTTTATAGTTCTAATATATTCAATCTTTTTTTATTATATCTCAGGTCCTCCAGACCCAGCACCATCCTTGTAAATTTTCTCTGCACTTCTCACTTTCAACCTTATTTACATATTTCCTGTAGGTAGGTGACCAAAACTGCACACAATACTCTGAATTAGGACTCCCAGTGCCTTATACAACTTCAGTATAACATCTTATTTTCTATACTTAATACATTGATTTACGAAGGAAACATCAGAAATATTTTAAGAATGGAATGTATGGAAGACTGCTATAATCAGAAGAGTATACCAATCAGAGAGGTGAGCCAAGTTCCAGGGAGTTCACATCATGGATGACCTAACCTGGTCCCTTAATATCACCTCCCTGAGCAAAAAGGCACAGCATTGCCTCTGCTTCCTGAAAAGATTGTGGCAAGCGAGGCTTTACCCCTCTATCTGAATTTAATTTTATAGGAGCACCATTGAGAGCATCCGGGCAAGTTGTATCTCTATTGAGAGCATCCAGGCAAGTTGTATTTCCATTGAGAGCATCCGGGCAAGTTGTATTTCCATTGAGAGCATCCTGACAAGTTGTATCTCCATTGAGAGCATCCAGGCAAGTTGTATTTCCATTGAGAGCATCCAGTCAAGTTGTATCTCCATTGAGAGCATCTGGGCAAGTTGTATCTCCATTGAGAGCATCCTGGCAAGTTGTATTTCCATTGAGAGCATCCAGTCAAGTTGTATCTCCATTGAGAGCATCTGGGCAAGTTGTATCTCCATTGAGAGCATCCTGACAAGTTGTATCTCCATTGAGAGCATCCAGACAAGTTGTATCTCCATTGAGAGCATCCAGGCAAGTTGTAATTCCATTGAGAGCATCCTGGCAAGTTGTATTTCCATTGAGAGCATCCGGGCAAGTTGTATCTCCATTGAGAGCATCCTGGCAAGTTGTATCTCCATTGAGAGCATCCAGGCAAGTTGTATCTCCATTGAGAGCATCCTGGCAAGTTGTATCTCCATTGAGAGCATCCTGACAAGTTGTATCTCCATTGAGAGCATCTGGGCAAGTTGTATTTCCATTGAGAGCATCCGGGCAAGTTGTATCTCCATTGAGAGCATCCTGACAAGTTCTATCTCCATTGAGAGCATCCAGGCAAGTTGTATTTCCATTGAGAGCATCCAGTCAAGTTGTATCTCCATTGAGAGCATCCTGGCAAGTTGTATCTCCATTGAGAGCATCCAGTCAAGTTGTATCTCCATTGAGAGCATCCCGGCAAGTTGCATCTGCATTGAGAGCATCCTGACAAGTTGTATCTCCATTGAGAGCATCCTGGCAAGTTGTATCTCCATTGAGAGCATCTGGGCAAGTTGTATTTCCATTGAGAGCATCCGGGCAAGTTGTATCTCCATTGAGAGCATCCTGACAAGTTCTATCTCCATTGAGAGCATCCAGGCAAGTTGTATTTCCATTGAGAGCATCCAGTCAAGTTGTATCTCCATTGAGAGCATCCTGGCAAGTTGTATCTCCATTGAGAGCATCCAGTCAAGTTGTATCTCCATTGAGAGCATCCCGGCAAGTTGCATCTGCATTGAGAGCATCCTGACAAGTTGTATCTCCATTGAGAGCATCCTGGCAAGTTGTATCTCCATTGAGAGCATCCAGTCAAGTTGTATCTCCATTGAGAGCGTCCCGGCAAGTTGCATCTGCATTGAGAGCATCCTGACAAGTTGTATCTCCATTGAGAGCATCCAGGCAAGTTGTATTTCCATTGAGAGCATCCAGTCAAGTTGTATCTCCATTGAGAGCATCCTGGCAAGTTGTATCTCCATTGAGAGCATCCAGTCAAGTTGTATCTCCATTGAGAGCGTCCCGGCAAGTTGCATCTGCATTGAGAGCATCCTGACAAGTTGTATCTCCATTGAGAGCATCCTGGCAAGTTGTATCTCCATTGAGAGCATCCGGGCAAGTTGTATCTCCATTGAGAGCATACTGACAAGTTGTATCTCCATCTAGCAGCTGAACACTGGATTGGAAATCCCCAGAAAGGGCTGAGAGGTGTCTTCTACCACCCACCACTGTGTATGCAGGGTCCTTAGTATTATCAAGGATCCCATCCATCCATCCAGCATCCTCTTTGAATTTTTACAATCAGGCAGGAGACTCGGATGTATAAAAACAAGAATGGTCAGGTTAGGAAACAGATTCTTCCTTTAGGCCATTAGGCTTCTGAATTCCCTATTGCATCGCATTTGAAGTCTCACTGGTTAATCCGTTTAATTTATGCAATTTAGTTTGTTTCTTTTTGTATAATCCATCTGTAGATTTCATCCTTAGTTTCATAAGTTATTATGTGCCATGTATGCAACAATGTTTTACACACAGCCTCAGAGTAATGTTCCCTTTTGACAGTGTACATGTATATAGTTAATGTACACTGTATAGTTCATGTACAGTACATAGTTAAATGCCAATAAACTTGACTTGATTTCATAACACAAACAATGCATTGCCTTGCACTGCGGTGCAATGGCACAAATTTCATGACATACAGTGTGCTGATGATACTTAATCTGATTCTGATTTCTGGTGTAAACTTTGGTAAATTCATATAGAAACACTAGTTGCTGCTGCTTCACAATTTAGAGCAAACTGTGAAGATGATGAGCTAAAAAGCATTGGACTCTTCTTCAGGCAGTTGATGCTGGAGGAATTGAGACTGTGGTATCACTCAGTTGTACCTCCTTACTCCATCAAATGACCATTAAAAAATCAATACCAGTATTAAGTGAATAACCTCCCTGCAAAAACAGATGTGTTGGTATAATCATGGAGGAGAATTTATTCCTCATCATGGCCTTCTTTAACCAGATGTACATCAAGCACAATACAGACTCTTACAGATCATGCCAGTGGAATGCTACCAAGGTTCTCAATGTGTGGCATCTTCCTTTCTCAGTCCTACATCGAAACTGCTGTCTTCAGGACAAATCCACTTTGTGGAATAACTGAGCCAGCAGGACATTTGGAGATGTAGAGCCACAAGAGGTTAGAATAGCTGTGTAATTATTTCTAGGAATGAAAGTTAGATGCAGATCACTTAAACTGTAATCCAGTCCATGTTTCTCTCTCCACAGTTGCTACCAGACTTAGGCACCTTAGATTTTGATATGGTTTCAGATGGTATGTCTTCCATAGCTCACTGATCTCAACATCATCAAAACTATCTGGGATCACCTGGAGAGACAGAAACAAGGGAGACAGCCAAAGTCTGCAGAAGAACTGTGACAAGTTCTCTGAGATGCTTGGAACAACTTAACAGCCGATTTTCTTATAAAACTGTTCAAGAGTGAACCTAGGAGAATTGATGCATTTTTAAAAACAAAGGGTAGTCACACCAAATATTGATTTAATGAGCTTTTTTATTACTGTTTACTGGTCTTTATAGTAAATATCCTGTTATTTAGAAACTTTTAATTTCATTGGTTCAAAGGTTCATTTACTATTAAAATATACAACTCAGAAATTCTTCTTTTCCAGTTAGCAATGAAACTAAGAAAGAAAAGGACATAAGAGCATAATGAAATAGGAGCAAGAGTAGGCCATCTGGTCTGTCGAACCTACTCTGCCATTCAGTAAGACCATGGCTGATCTGGCTATGGACTCATCTCCATCTACCTGCCTTTTCCCCATAACCCTTAATTCCACCACTATGCAAAAATCTATCCAACCTTGTCTTAAATATATTTACTGAGGCAGCCTCCACTGCTTCATTGGGCAGAGAATTCTACAGATTCACCACTCACTGCAAAAAGCAGTTCCTCGTCATCTCCATCCTAAATCTACTATCCTGAATCTTGAGTCTATATCCCCTAGCTCTAGTCACATCTACCAGTGGAAATGAGTTTACCTGCCTCTATCTTATCTATCCCTTTCATAATTTTATTTGTGTCTTATAAGATCTTCTCTCATTCTTCTGAATTCCAGTGAGTACAGTCCCAGGTGACTCAATCTCTTCTCATAGTCTAACCCCCTCATCTCTGGAATCAACCAGGTGAACCTCCTCTGCACTGCCTCCAAAAGAACGACAACATGATCTTCAACCCCCAACCCCTCCTCCCCACACAAAAAAACTAACAAAAATGAAACAAGCACATTGACCACAAATCCCATTCCCCCATACACAAAAAAAATGAGAATGATCAGATGAAAAACACAGAATATAAAAACTATAAGACTGAATAAAAGTCCATAACCAAAATGCAGAAAATCAGGGTAACATCCTCCGGGCACAGTGGAAGCTTCGAGCAATCAAAAGGCAGTCTCCCCTCTCTGTCAGCAGAGTGATCCCACCAGTGATCAAAAGGCAGTCTCCCCTCTCCGACAGCAGAGCGATCTCACCAGTGATCAAAAGGCAGTCTCCCCTCTCCGGCAGCAGAGCGATCTATCCAGTGATCAGAAGGCAGTCTCCCCTCTCCAGCAGCAGAGCCATCCCACCAGTGATCAAAAGGTAGTCTCCCCTCTTCATAGCAGAGTGATCCCACCAGTGATCAAAAGGCAGTCTCCCCTCTCTGGCAGCAGAGCGATCCCACCAGAGGTCAATAGGCAGTCTCCCCTCTCGGGCAGCAGAGCGATCCCACCAGAGGTCAATAGGCAGTCTCCCCTCTCTGGCAGCAGAGCGAACCCACCAGTGATCAAAAGGCAGGCAGCCAGTGCTCACCTTCCACATTCTCATCGATGTTTCAATCTCCCTTGTCACATTAATTATTTTAGTCGTCAAAATGGAGTCCAAGAATGGCTCAGGCCCCATCCCTCAGCTTGCCAGCCATGAGTTTCATGCATGCTGCCTCTGCCTCCGGAAATCCTCTTGGAAATTGCAGAATGCTGAAATACCCAAGCAATCTCCAAACTACAAATCACAGGCACCAGCAATTCCAAAATCACATCCAAAATGAAAAACAAATGTAAAAGATATAAAAGAAGTGAAATATATGGTTTCATGCTCTATCAGAAGATGTCAACCATTGTACACAGGCACTGTCTTGACCAGAAGATTTAAATGAATGTTTTTTTGAAAGCATCTTCACTGTACAGAATCTTTTTACAAGTACTTAAGGCTTTTGCACATTATTGTAGATAGGTCATTTGGCTTTGCAGTAGTCATTACTTCAGAAAACATTTCATTGTACATGAATTACTTTGAATAGGCTAATAAATCATTTGGGAATGAAAGCCTCTAATTTGGCTTTACATTTCTTGTGCCTTGCTGTTGTTAACAATTAAGAGTCATTTGTTGTGCATGGAGAATGCTGTCACTTTTATTGAACTGAATGTAGGGATTCCTCTTCATATTTGCAACAGGTTGCAGTAAACTATAGAAATGTGCACTGAGAATTTGCAATTAGTGACAAATATTCACATAGAATCCATTTTATTTCAATGTTCTCTTTGCTTTACTTACTTAAACACCTATAAACTATTTAAACAGATTTACAAAATTATAATAGGTTCAGAATTAAACATAAATAAAATTCATTACATTCTCAGTAAATCATTTGTTCATTCATCATGTGCTGTGTCGTTAGACGTGGACAATCATGGTCTTTCCATGACTGTGATTGTTTTTGGCATATTTTTCTACAGCAATGGCTTGTCATTGCCTTCCTCTGGACTGTCTTTACAAGATGGGTCACCCCAGTCATTATCAATACTCTTCAGAGCTTGTCTGCCTGGTGTCAGTGGTCACATGATCTGCACCAGCTGCTCATATGACCATCCACCACCTGCTGCTACGGCTTCATGTGACCCTGTTCGAGGTGAGGGGGGGGGGGGCTTGCCTAAGTGTGACCTGCAGACTAGAAGAGGGAATGAGCACCTTAAATCTCCTTTGGTGGAAACATATCTCCACCCTACCACCCACTCAATAAATATTAATATACAAAAGATTAAAATAAAGTGAAATCAAAAAATCAAACATTTAAGACACAGGCTCAGCAAACACATTTGAATGAGTGGAATCTCTGTTCATATGCTTACCCTTTTTGCCTTAATGCTCAGGCTGGAGTCAAAGATCACATCTTCAGCATGTTTTGGCCTTGTGCTCAATGAGTAAACAGTTGGATACCTGATGTCCAGCTCAGCTTGGTCTTCTGCCTTTTGCCAGGCATAATATTTCAAGCGCACTGAGGCAGAGATACTGATATGCGAGCAGGCGATAGCTGGCAGTTCTCTTTCAGCCATCAGCTCATCAGCCAACATATATCAGACTCGCCTAGAGGTCTGCCTTTGAAACAACCTTTTACTGGTGGTGAGTGAGAGAGAACATTTGGATGAGAAGCCAGAGTAACTGATCGATCTTTTTCCTTTCTTTAGCACCATGGCTTTTCAATCCCAGAATAGACCCACTTTGGTTTACTTCCAAACCTGCTGTAGGACTTTAATATAAAATCTTCAAACTCCACTGATTAAGTTGACTGCCTGGTGTTCACAGCAGCCACTTTCATTGAGGTTAAGCCCAAGATCTATTTGCAATTTTATGTCTAGTGTCTACATTGCATTGCTTCTCCAACTACAACTCTATGTCCCCTATTGAGTGTAAGGTTGACTAAAAGGGCTTTGATCCCCTGTTCACAAAATGGAGGGATGACTTACAGCAGACTGAAGAGCTTGAGCATGTAGATATTAAGAAAGAGGATGTGCTGGAGCTTTGGAAAGCATCAAGTTGGATGAGTCGCCAGGACTGGATGAGATATACCCCAGGCCACTGTGGGAGGTGAGGTAGGAGATTGCTGAGCCTCACGATGATCTTTGCATCAGCAATGGGGACGTGAGAGGTTCCGGAGGATTGGAGGGTTGTGGATGTTGTTCCATTATTCAAGAAAGGGAGTAGAGATAGCCCAGGAAATTATGGACCAGTGAGTCTTACTTCAGTGGTTGGTAAGTTGATGAAGAAGATCCAGAGAGGCAGGATTTATGAACATTTGGAGAGGCATAATATGATAAGGAATAGTCAGCATGACTTTGTCAAAGGCAGGTCGTGCCTTACAGGTAGGAAACTGAAAACAGACACCTCATAGACGGTAATTCTTGGACTATTGCCTATGCCACACACCAGTGAGGGTAAGAATAGGAGGATCTGGCAGATGACAATCTGGCTAAAGAGTTAATGTAGAGTGCAAGGTTTAGTTTTTTCTGATTATCAGGATTTCTTCTGAGGAAGTTATGACCTGTACAAAAGGGACAGATTACACACAAACTCAAGAGTGACTAATATCCTGCCGTCAGGTTTACTGGAGCTGTTGCGGAGAGTTTAAATTAGTTTGGTAAGGGGATGGGAACCAGAATAGAGGGTTGTGACCAGAGTCATGCCACAGTGATCAGAGTGAGGTTCAGTGTTGTTTGCCCTCTACCATACATTAATAATTTGTATGACAATGTTATTAATATGATAAGTTTGCAGATGACATCAAACTTGGTGGTGTAGTGGACAATAAAGAAAGTTACAACAGAACATAGAACATATTCATTTTTTAATAGTAGATCCAATATGGCCTCACCTCTAGCTGGCCTGTCCACATATTCTGTTAGGAATCTTTTTAGACACAGCTGACAAATTCTGCCACATTGAAATGTTTTGTACTAAGGAGTTACCAATCAATATTAGGGAAATTGAACTCACCCATGACAACAAATCTGTTATTTATGCACCTTTCCAAAATTGGTTTCTCATTCTCAATGCCTCTGTTGCTATTTGGGAAACCTATAGAATATTCCCAATAGAGCAATTGCTCCCTTCCTGTTTCTTAATTCCACCAACACTGACTCAATAGATGATACCTCCAGGACATCCTCCCTTTCTGCATCTGTGATACTATCTGTGATACTTCTACTTTGCTCCTGTACTTTTTGAAACATTTAAACTGCAGAAAATCCAGCAGCTATTCCCGTCCTTGTTACAGCCAAGTCTCCATAATAGCTGTTCCAGGTAGTAAATCATGCTCTACTGTACATTCACTACCCTTGCTCCTGATACTTATCACATTAAAACAGACGAGTTTCTGCCCACTAAATGATTGCAATTATACTCTGTCCTTCTTCATAGTCTCTCCATAGCTGCATCTACCTTTACACCAACTGCTCCATTTACTGACCTTACACCTTGGTTCCCATTCCCCTGCTAATTTAGTTTAAACACTCCCAGCAGCACTAGCAAACCTGCCCACAAGAATATTCATCACCCTGGAGTTCTGGTGTAACCCGTCCCTTTTGTACAGGTCTAAAAGAGATTCCAATAATCACCAACCCTGAAATTTTGCCCCCTGCACCAATTATTCAGCTGCTGCCAAATCGCCCTATTCTTACTCTCACTGGTGTGTGGCGCAGGCAGCAACTGCACTGGCTACTACCTCTGAGGTGCTGCTTTCCAGCTAGCTCATCAATTCATTCTTCAGGACCTCATCCCCTTTTCTACTTATGTCATTGGTACCAATATGTACCACAATTTCTGGCTGATCACCCTAGTCCTAAGAATGCTGTGGACTTGATCCAAGACTTTCCTGACCCTGGTACCTGGGTAGCAACATACAGTCTGGGAGCCTCTTTAACATCAATAAAATTTCCTGTCTGTTCCCCTAACAATTATATCCCCTACCCAGCCTCTCTCCTCTTCTTCCATTTCTTCTGAGCCACAAAGCCAGACTCAGTGCCACAGGCCTGATCGCCAGGGCATTCCTCTGGCAGGCCATCCTACCTCAACAGAATCCAAAGTAGAATACTTGTTATGAACAGAAATAGCAACAGAGTTCCTCTGCACTATCTGCATATTCTCTTTTCCTCTCCTGGCAGCCAGCTGTTCCTTGCAATTTCAGTGTAACTGCCTCTCTGTGGCTCCTGTCTATAAACTCATCATAGATAGATAGATAGATAGATAGATAGATACTTTATTCATCCCCATGGGGAAATTCAACTTTTTTTCCAATGTCCCATACACTTGTTGTAGCAAAACTAATTACATACAATACTTAACTCAGTAAAAAATATGATATGCATCTAAATCACTATCTCAAAAAGCATTAATAATAGCTTTTAAAAAGTTCTTAAGTCCTGGCGGTAGAATTGTAAAGCCTAATGGCATTGGGGAGTATTGACCTCTTCATCCTGTCTGAGGAGCATTGCATCGATAGTAACCTGTCACTGAAACTGCTTCTCTGTCTTTGGATGGTGCTATGTAGAGGATGTTCAGAGTTATCCATAATTGACCGTAGCCTACTCAGCGCCCTTTGCTCAGCTACCGATGTTAAACTCTCCAGTACTTTGCCCACGACAGAGCCCGCCTTCCTTACCAGCTTATTAAGACGTGAGGCATCCCTCTTCTTAATGCTTCCTCCCCAACACGCCACCACAAAGAAGAGGGCGCTCTCCACAACTGACCTATAGAACATCTTCAGCATCTCACTACAGACATTGAATGATGCCAACCTTCTTAGGAAGTACAGTCGACTCTGTGCCTTCCTGCACAAGGCATCTGTGTTGGCAGTCCAGTCTAGCTTCTCGTCTAACTGTACTCCCAGATACTTGTAGGTCTTAACCTGCTCCACACATTCTCCATTAATGATCACTGGTTCCATATGAGGCCTAGATCTCCTAAAGTCCACCACCATCTCCTTGGTCTTGGTGATATTGAGACGCAGGTAGTTTGAGTTGCACCATATCACAAAGTCCTGTATCAGTTTCCTATACTCCTCCTCCTGTCCATTCCTGACACACCCCACTATGGCCGTGTCATCAGCGAACTTCTGCACATGGCAGGACTCCGAGTTATATTGGAAGTCTGATGTGTACAGGGTGAACAGGACCGGAGAGAGTACGGTTCCCTGTGGCGCCACTGTGCTGCTGACCACCGTGTCAGACCTACAGTCTCCCAACCGCACATACTGAGGTCTATCTGTCAAGTAGTCCACTATCCAATCCACCATGTGAGAGTCTACTCCCATCTCCGTTAGTTTGTGCCTTAAGATCTTGGGCTGGATGGTGTTAAAGGCACTAGAGAAGTCAAGGAATGTAATCCTCACAGCACAACTGACCCCCTCTAGGTGAGAGAGTGATTTGTGCAGCAAATACGTGATAGCATCCTCCACTCCCACCTTCTCCTTATACGCAAACTGAAGAGGATCCTGGGCGTGCCTGGTTTGTGGCCTCAGATTCTGTATTATCAGCCGCTCCATGGTCTTCATCATGATCTCCCGAATGATCCATAGGTCGTCCAGCTCCAGCTTCAGTTCCAGTTCTCCAACATGGTCTGAAAGGAGCTGCAGCCAGATGCATTTCTTGCAGACGTAGCAGTTAGGAAGGCTGCAGGTCTCCAGATTTCCCACATCATGTAAGAGGTGCATACTTTTGACCTGGTATCCATTATCATTGCTCTAGCTAGAAAGAGGAACTTGAGAGAAACCTTCACCTAAGCCTCTTAAGCCAAAGTGTCAGTTCCCAACTCTAACTCTGTCCCACATTGGCCACTCTGCATTAAAACTCACTTGTGTTTATTGGCTGTTGCCGAATGCTTAAAAAAACAACCACAATTTCTGTGAAATGTCCTGACATATCCAATTCGTTGCATCTCTCCATGAAGTAACCACTCCTGCAATCACAAGCTCTGTGAAAAGTCCTGATATACCCCACTTGCATTTTAAATCCCGGGTGTCTCTCCACAAAGTAACCACCCCTGTAATCACAGTACCTGCAGAGCATTCCAATAGGCCCTTCTTGCTTGTTTTAAATCTGGTACAGTCTTCACAAGTAACTGTCCCTGTGACAGTTTATCTGACAAGTTTGAAGTTTAAAGTAAATGTATTATCAAAGTACATACACATCGCCATATACAACCCTGATGTTCATTTTCTTGTGGGCACACCCAGTAAATTCAAAAGTATTTGGTTTATGTTTCAATTTCTACTTTAATATCACGTATCAGCCTTCATTTTGTGCTCCATAAAATGTTTAAAAAAGTTAATTTAAAATTCTGCTCTTTATTATCCCAGTTCAGTATGAGAAGAATAAAACCATAAGAAATAGGAGTAGACTAAGGCCATTTGGCCCATAGATTATGCTCCACCAGTCTATCATGGCTGATTTGTTATCCCTCTCAATCCCATTCTCCTGCCTTCTTCCAGTAAACCTTTGACATCCTTACTCATCAAGAACCTATCAACCTTAGTTTTAAATATACCCAATGGCTTGACCTCGACAGCCATCTGTGGCAATAAATTCCACAGATTCAACACCCTCTAGCTCTGGACACTCCTCTTCATCTCTGTTCCAAAGAAACATTCTTCTATTCTGAGGCTGTGCCCTCTCATCCTAGACTTGGCTGTTGGAAGCATCCTCTCCACATTCTCTCTATCAAGATTGGGGAGCATGCCTTATGAGAATAGGTTGAGTGAACTCGGCCTTTTCTCCTTGGAGCAACGGAGGATGGGAAGATAAGAGATGACCTAATAGAGGTGTACAAGATAATGAAAGGCATTGATCGTGTGGATTGTCAGAGGCTTTTCCCCAGGGCTGAAATGTTTAACACAAGAGGGCATAGTTTTAAGGTGCTTGGAAGTAGGTACAGAGGAGATGTCAGGGGTTAAGTTTTTTACGCAGAGTAGTGAGTGTGTGGAATGGGCTGCTGGCGGCGGTGGTGGAGGCAGAAACTATAGGGTCTTTTAAGAGACTCCTGGATGGCTACATGGAGCTTAGAAGAATAGAAGGCTATGGGTCAAGCCTAGGTAGTTCTAGCACAGCTTTGTGGGCCGAAGGGCCTGTATTGTGCCGTGTGTTTTCTATGCTTCTATATTTCTATGGGTTTCAGTGACATTCCTCCTCATACATACAAGATAATTATGTAACTTAGTTAATTCATAGAGAGAAGAAATGCTACAGAGGCCAGAAATCCAAAGCAACACGCACACAAAATGATGGAAGAACTCAACAGAGTCAATGGAGATGCATAAACAATCGCCATTTTTGGCTGAGCCCCTTCTTCAGAGTTGGAAAAGAAGGGGGAAGATGCCAGAACAAAAGGATGAGGCGAGTGGACGGAGGACAGCTTGAAGGTGATAGGTGGGTAGGAAAGGCCAAGGGCTGAAGAAGAAGGAATCTGATAGGAGAGGAGTGTGGGCCATAGGAGAAGGGAAAAGAGGAGGTGATAGGTAGGTGAGAAGAGATAAAGAGGTAAGAGGCCAGAGTGAGGAACAGGAGAAGAGGGGAAGGGGAGGGAATTTTATTTTAAGCCAGAAGGAGAAATCGATACTCATGTCATCAGTTTGGAGGCTACCTAGACATAATATAGAGTGTTGCTCCTCCACCCTGAGGGAGGCCACACCATGTACAAGAGGATTCCATGGAACCACATGTCGGAATGGGAATGGGAATGGGAATTAAAATGTTTAGCCAATGGGTAGTTCTACTTTTGGCAGATGGAGTGGAGGTGCGGAGTTGGCTGCTAGGTGACTTTACTGTAATAGGATGCTAAAGATTGATTAGATTTTTGATTTGAAAACATACAACATTAGAAAAGAGTGAAATTGACACTGCTCAAATAGCTAGAACTCTGTGAAGAGCTTTCTTTCAAATGAATAGCCAATGTCATCACTTTGAAACTTGTCATAACAGTTCAGACCTGATTTTCACATATTTTAATTAAATCCACACAAAATACTTATTCCTTCTGGATTTTCTCAACTATTGCAATTCAATATTGTACATTATTAATACATATTACGTTTGATATTTTCACCCATTGCAAATTTTAAATATGTCAAGTGATTTTTTTCATTACAATACTGTCTTTAAAATACACTTACTAATAATTACTAATTCAGTATGTGTACCATTTTAAACATTTTGCATTTTTGACACCTTGTAAAGAACAAAACTAATTTCTTCTCTTCAACTGCATAGATTTTCTAAAACATATTCTTCATATTTTACTGATGTTACAGCAAATTGTAATTAACACTCACTGGAATTCAGAAAAATGAGACTGATCAAATGTTGAATGACCTCGATAGAGTTGATATGTAGAGGATGTTTCCTTTAGTGGGGGACTCAAAGACCAGAGGGCACAACCTTGAAAAAGAACAGAGGTGAGGAGGAATTTCTTTAGCCAGAGAGATTTGAATCTGTGGAATTCATTGCCACAGGTGGCTATGGATGCCAAGCCTTTGGGTAAGGCAGAGGTTGATAGGTTCTAGATTAGTCAGGGTATGAAGGGATACAGGGAGAAGGCAGGAGATTGGGGCTGAGAGGGAAAATGGATCAGCCATGATAAACTGGCAGAGCAGACTTGATGGGCCAAATGGCCAAATTCTGTTACTATGTCTTTATGGTCTTAAATTGTATCATTTATTCCCCAAAGATTGGCTACCACCTTCATTGACTGAAGAAAAAGGTGAAATTTATCTGCTAAGAATAAAATCTTATCCTTCTTCATCAAAAATCTTAATGTCACAGAAAGTAAATAACTCATCAGATTGAACTACAAGGTTAGCTGACAATGATACACAATTTTGAATAACAATATCATGTGCTATGAACCATGAATTCACTGCACCACTTGGTCCTCATGTTGCAGGAGAGGTCATTTATTACAACACTTTGTCATGCTGACCCTTTCTGTCAGGTAATTTGTTCTCAAACCATGAACCTTGGCATCACAAAAGAAGATACAAATCTGGCTGATAAAATCCAGCAATAGGGTGGGAGATATAAGCCAACATCCAGCCAGCTGCTGGCTTAAAATTATGTGATGTGTCATATATTTTTCACAAATTGACAGTTGCTAGGAATGTGCTTTAATCTGGTGACACTTTCTTGAGTCTCTGATGCTCCTTAATACAGCAGACTAGGTTCATCTTCCACACTGCTGTAGTCACAGAGCTGCCTTAAATTCTTCACTATCATGTTGTTAAATCAGCACTATTTCTCAATGTTAGATATGATAACAACACATTATCATTTCATGTGTCTGGCCTTTTGATCTCATTTCAAGCTGCTGATGTCCTTCTGAATTAATCACTAACTATCTACAACATTTTTCCACATACACCCAGTATTTCCTGCAGTCTGTTTCTCTAAAACGTGTTCAGACAGGAAAATCATATGGACAGGAGGAAATTGTCAAATTATTTCTCTGCATTGTACACACAAAATAAATTGGCACCTTATTATGTTAAATGATGCTGGAATAGAATTGATTTGCAGTTTTTATGCAATTGTAAGGAAGTGTGTAGTCAAGGCACATTTTAAATTTCAGAGACACTTCACTTACAATTTGAAAAAGTAGAAAGAGAACTAAAATTAACTTTTATTCCATGGAAAACAAGCAAAAAATGTAAATAATTTCATACAAAAGATATGAATGCATCAATATATGATTGTTATTTGATTTATAATATATGCAGATATGCGTACAGTCTAACAAGTTTGGTGATGCTAATAATAACTGGTATAGTTTTCAAAATCTGCAATATATTAATATAATCCAGGGACTGCAAGAAATCTAATTTCAGAACAAGTAGCAAGTTTATAACGAAGGGCTGCTTACAGTCCCTAAACCTGTAGCTGGGGCATAGAATTTGACACAGAACTCACCAGCTCGGCATCAGCAGTATTGATCACGAGATTTCTCAATAACTGGAAACATTCAGTGCAGGATTATTACTGGCCAGTAGCATCAAGGTAATTCAACTACCTGGTGGAGAAGATTGCCACTAATGGTCTCACCAAATTAAATGAAATATTAGTTATTTCTAATTCATTGCAAATCAAAGCATTTCGTTAACAAATATAATCCTTGTTAAAATGTAATTACTCATGGGACATAATTGGGCTACTGCTGTAATGAAGAACAGTGTTAAAGTTATTTCTGGATTCTCACATGCTATTAACCCCTTCTAGTCTAGAATACATACCCAAAAAAGAAACCTTTCATTTGGTACTAAGTGGGTGGCAGGGTGAAGATTCATCTAAGGCCCTTCTTCCCTCCACTAACCTGCAGCTCACCCTTGGGCAAGATGTAGCAGCCTCCCCCACCCAAATCAGGATCACGTGAAGCCATGGGAGGAGGTGCTGGATGGTCAAATGAGCAAATGGTGAATATCACAAGTGCTGGTTATGTGACCACTGATACCAGGCAATCTCTGAAGAGTATTGATAATGGCTGGGATCACCCGTCTTGTAAAAAAAAGATACTGCCCAGAAGAAGACAATAGTAAACCCCTTCTGTAGAAAAAATTGCCAAAAACAATCATGGTCATGGAAAGACCATGACCGACCATATTGTACAACATGGCAAATACGAAGGAATGAACTAAAAAAGACTAAGACAGAGTTAAGTACTATATATTTTCAATTAATATTTCTTTAACAAATATTTCTGCTTGAGGGTGGAGCTTAGGCCGATGGTTCCTAACAGCAACTCCTTTGCTTGCATCTTCGGAAACAGCTCTATTTCCATCTTTAATATCTCCTCTTTCCCTTTTCAAGGTTCTCTTGAAGACCCTGACCCGGAGTTAGACACTGACTTCGGTTCTTTTCGATACGCCAAGGACATGGCCTGGAAGACGAGTGCACCTTCACGGTGCCGAGTTTTTGTGGCTCTGGAGGCAGGTGGATTTGAGGTTGGTGCTGCCGAGAAAACTGGTGTGTTGTAGGAGTACACAGAAGATCAAGAGCAAGACTGACTGCTGGCTGTGTACCCAGAGACCTGAGTTCTTTGGGCACAGAGCTTGGAAAAAACTGTGCAATAGACTTTTAACACCATAAATCGGTGAGTTGTTTTGTTAAGTCTCCCCTCTCACTGTGAAACAGGGACACCTCTTTTTCCCCTATTAAGGAGAGAGAGAGCCTGTGGTATGTGGAATTATCAGGTGAACGAGTGGCCTTTGAGGTCTATGTCTATATTGATGCTTTGTTGCATGCTTGAGTGCTCGGTGGAGGGTGGGGGGGTCATTACTTTGCTCCTGCTTATGCATGGGAGGGGGGAGTTGGGAGGGATTTGTAGTTCTAACAGTTAACTATCATTCATTCTTTGGGGCACTTCTCTGTTTTCATGGATGTCTGCGAAGAAAAAGAATTTCAGGATGTATACTGTATACATTTCTCTGACATTAAATGTATCTATTGAAACCCATTGATCACAGTGACCCATCTTGCCAATGTCACTAAAGTAGAAAGGTCTTCACGTCATTGTCGGCAATGCTTTACCTGCTCTCATTCCAATTACAATAAATTGGCAACTCCTGCCACCAGCAAATGAAATTTACATTGCAGCTAGTACCTACAAGTCACTAGATATTTTCTGTAATCACGAATGCTTTTTCTAGAAATAAAATCCAAAAGTAATTGCTTCAAAAAAATTTTCTATCACACAAAAGCCTCATCAGAAGTAGAATAAAATATTCTTTACTCAGTTATTTAGGCAGAACAGTACAAAATATTTAAGAACCATGAGTCAATCTGCTTGATAGATTGTTGAGATACTGTGGATAATCACAGAAAATGCCTTGAATAATTAGAAAAACACAAATAGAATTCAAATCTTTGTATAATTTGAAGGTAAGAAAAAACCTTGTTACTGGTAGTTTCAGTGTATCATCTTCAGGATATATAATATTAAACAAGGAGGGGCAGTAAGTTTGTTTTGATAGAATTGTATCCAGCTTCCATTAGTGAAGTTACAAGTAGAGATTTCAGCAATCTGGATTGTACTTGTTGATGGCATTGGGTAGAAGAGAGAAATTAATTCTGCTGGTTGGAACCCTAGGGCAAAGTAGCATTGACTAAATATTACACAAAAGCTTTTCAGAAGTGAAATCAGGGAACAATTTGCAAAGGGAGAGACAGATTTAGTAAAGGCTTTTGTATGTTGCAAAGGATATTCTGTTTCTTATCAATTCTATCTCGGACTTTCAAAGGTTTTGTAGACATTAGGGGTCAGTGGAAAGTGAGGGTACTTGAAATCATGTCCTAGATCAGCCTTAATATTCTTGAATGATGGAGCAGTTTTGGGCGACTTCTCCCGTTCCATGTTCTGACATTGAACTTCATCCATCAGAATGGCTCAGCACAGCATTGAGATTCAACTACTGGACTCGGAGACAATCTACAACTCTCAAGGCCTAAGGCGCTCAACATTCGTAACATCATTAAAGACCTATTCTATCCCGGACACTGTCTGTTCAATCTCCTGCCATCTGGTAGGAGATACAGAAACATCTTAGCCAAGAGAGTAAGACCGGAAAAGCAGCTCCTCATGAGGACGGTTGTGCAGCCGATGATGCTACTCCCTGGCTGAGCAATGGCCTTTAAGTGTTATGGACTATCAAAGTCACTTGCTGCATGTAAATTTGGGATCCTTTTAATTAAACCATACTGTATACATTGTAAATATCAGTTTTGTACAGACTAGAGTAGCACCGCAATCTTGGTGCCTTGAGCAATGAAGTAAAGTTCTATTCTTTTCTCTCCTATTCTATCAATAAGCATTCAGTCCCTCACTAACATCAGACTGAGTCAACAGTTTACACCATCTGCAAGATGCACTGTAGCAGCTGATAGTCTCCTAATCCATGGACTTTTAGACAGATAAGGGTATCCGGTACAAGGGGACAATATTATACCTAACTCTCCAAACATGAACAATTACTGTGGCTCCTCACTTGCTGCTCAGTCTAAACCCAAAAATTCTCCACCCAACAGCACCATGGGAACATCTCACTGCAGGAACTCCAGTGTTTCAAGGAGACACACCACCTCTCACTTCAATGTAGGATGATTATTAATTATCAGCCTTAAAATTTAGTTCCATAATTCAGGACGATATAGTTTAAAATCTGTAGGTTTGAACAACACCGTTCTGCCATTTATCAACATCTACAGTTGGTGGCTTTCACTGAATTTGATTTTTCTATTTTAAGGAAATGGTTAACATTGATTCAGGATAATATGGTGCATCGGAAAGATAGGTTAGTAGACAGAGGGTGTTGTGTGGCTCTGTGTATAAGAAATAATATTGAATCATTAAAAAGGGATGACATAGGATTAGAAGGTGTAGAATCTCTATGGGTTGAGATAAGAAATGGCAAGGATAAGAGGACCCTAATGGCAGTTGTATACAGGCCTCCAAACAGCAGCCAGGATGTGGATTACAAGTTACAGCAGGAGATAGAAAAGGCGTGTCAGAAAGGCAATGTCATGATAATCGTTGGGAATTTTAACTTGAAGGTGGATTGGGAAAACCAGGCCAGTACTGGACCTCAAGAGAGAGAATTTGTAGAATATCTAAGGGTGACTTTTTAAAACAGCTTGTTGTTAAGCCCACTAGGGGATCAGCTGTGCTGGATTGGGTGTTGTGCAATGATCCGTAGATGAAAAGAGAGCTTAAGGTTAAGGAACCCTGAGGGAATAGTGATCACAAAATGAACGAGTTCACATTGAAAGTTGAGAAGGAAAAAATAAAATTCAATGGGTCAGTATTTCAGTGGAATAAAGGAAATTACAATTGCATGAAAGGAAATTTGACTGGAAAGGGGCATTTACAGGAAGGACAGCAGAACAGCAATGGCTGGGGTTTCTGTGAAAAAAGATGGAAGTGCAAGGCAGATATATTCCAAATAAGAAAAAATTTCAAAGTGAAATTTCTTCAGCAGTTTGAACGGGGCACGACTGCGCAGGTGCATGGAGGTCGGCCAGTGAGAACAGCCCAAAGAGTTTCAAAAGAAGACAGCTTTACAGAGCGGGCATCACAGTAGCGGGAGACAGAGTAGGAAGGCTTTGGCTCAACAGGGCTTCTGCGATAATGGGTCGATGCTAGGTAGGTTATCTGTTTAGAAAACAGACGGAAAGAATGTGTGTGAGGCCAGTTTTCTGTGCTCAGTGTCATATGTGGGAGGTCCTGGAGATTCCCGGACTCCCGGACAGCTGTACAAGGTGTGTGGAGCTTCAGCTCCTTACAGACCACATTAGGGAACTGGAGAAGTACCTCGATGACATTCATCTAGTCGGGGAGAGTGAGGAGGTGATAGAGAGGAGCTATAGGCAGGTAGTCACTCTGGGGCCTTGTGAGGCAGAAAAGCGGCAGTAACAGTCAGGAGAGGGAAGGGCAAGAAGCAGGTGCTAATGAGTACCCCAGTAGCTGTCCCCCTTAACAATAAGTACTCCTATGAGTACTATTGGGGGAGATGGCCTACCTGGGGGAAGCAACAGTGGTCGCACCTCTGGCACAGAGTCTGGCCCTGTGGCTCAGAAGGGTAGGGAAAGGAAGAGGAAGGCAGTAGTGATAGGGGACTCTATAGTTAGAGGATCAGACAGGTGATTCTGTGGACGCAGGAAATAAGCGCAGATGGTAGTTGCCTCCCAGTTGCCAGGGTCCGAGATGTTTCGGATCACATTTCAAATTGCTGGGGGTGGGAACCGAACTGAAGTGACAGAGGAAAGGGAGGTTGGCTCACAAATAGAGAAAGCTTGGATACAGTGCGAAAGGGAGGATAGGCAGGTGATAGAGAAGGGACACGCTCAGTCCGATGGTTTGAGATGTGTCTATTTTAATGTGAGGTGTATTATGAATAACGTGAAAGAGGATGGCTCAGCACTTGGAGCTATGACGTTGTGGCCATTACAGAACACAACGTCTGTAATGGCTCACGGGCAGAATGGTTACTTAAAGTGCCAGGCTTTAGGTGTTTCAGAAAGGACAGGGAGGGAGGCAAAAGAGGTGGGGGCGTGGCACCGTTGATCAGAGGTAGTGTCACGGCTGCAGGAAAGGAGAAAGACATGGAGGCGTTGTCTGTGGAGTCTCTGTGGGTGGAAATTAGGAATAGGAAGGGGTCAATAACCCTACTGGGTGTTTTTTATAGACCACCCAATAATAACAGGGACATCAAGGAGCAGATAGGGAGACAGATTCTGGAAAAGAGTAATAATAACAGGGTTGTTGTGGTGGGAGGTTTTAATTTCACGAATATTGATTGGCATGTCTCTAGAGTGAGGGGTTTAGATGGGGTGGAGTTTGTTGGGTGTGTTCAGGAAGGTTTCTTGACACAATATATAGATAAGCCTACAAGAGGAGAGGCTGTACTTGATCTGGTATTGGGAAATGAACCTGGTCATGTGTCAGGTCTCTCAGTGGGAGAGCATTTTGGAGATAGTGATCACAATTCTATATCTTTTACCATAGCATTGGAGAGAGATAGGAACAGACAAGTTAGAAAAGCGTTTAATTGGGGTAAGAGGAAATATGAGGCTATCAGGCAGGAACTTGGAAGCATAAATTGGCAACTGATGTTCTCAGGGAAACGTACGGAAGAAATGTGGCAGACGTTCAGGGGATATTTGCATGGGGTTCTGCGTAGACACATTCCAATGAGACATGGAAAGGATGGTAGGGTACAGGAACCGTGGTGTACAAAGTTGTAAATCTAGTCAAAAGGAAAAGAAGAGCTCATGAAAGGTTCAAAAAACTAGCTAATGATAGAGAGCTAGAAGATTATAAGGCTAGCAGGAAGGTACTTAAGAATGAAATTAGGAGAGCCAGAAGGGGCCATGAGAAGGCCTTGGTGGACAGGATTACGGAAAACCCCAAAGCATTCTAGGAGTATGTGAAGAGCAAGAGGATAAGATGTGAGAGAATAGGACAAACCAAGTGTGACAATAGAAATGTGTGTATGGAACTGGAGGAGATAGCAGAGGTACTTTATGATCAGTGGGTAGTGTTGAGGAAACAGACGGCCTGCAGAGAGACTTAGATCATTTAGGGGAATGGGCAAAGAAGTGGCAAATGAAATATAATGTTGGAAAATGTATGCTCATGCTCTTTGGTGGAAGAATTAAACAGGAAGTCTATTATTTAGATGGGGAGATAATTCAAACTGCAGAGATGCAAAGCGACATGGGAATCCTTGTGCAAGATACTCTAAAGGTTAACCTCCAGGTTGATTCAGTGGTGAAGAAGGCAAATGCAATGTTGGCATTCATTTCTAGAGGTATAGAATTTAAGAGCAGGGATGTGATGTTGAGGCTCTATAAGGCACTCGTGAGACCACACTTGGAGTATCGTGTGCAGTTTTGGGCTCCTTATTTTAGAAAGGATATACTGACATTGGAGAGGGTTCAGAGAAGATTCACAGAATGATTCCAGGATTGAAAGGGTTACCGTATGAGGAATGTTTGGCAGCTATTAGGCTGTATTCCCTGAATTTCAGGAGAATGAGAGGGGATCTCATAGAAACATTCCAAATTTTAAAAGGCCTGAACAGATTAGATATGGCAAAGTTATTTCCCCATGGTAGGGGATTCTAGGACAAGAGGGCACGATTTCAAGATTGAAGGACGTCCATTTAGAACTGAGATGCGGAGAGGTTACTTTAGTCAGAGGGTGGTAAATCTGTAGAACTTGTTGCCACAAGCGGCTGTGTAGGCCAAGTCATTGGGTGCATTTAAGGCAGAATTAGTTAGATTCTTGATTAGCCAGGGCATCAAAGGGTATGGGGTGAAGGCGGTGGAGTGGGGATGACTGGAAGAATTGGATCAGCCCATGTTTGAATGATGGAGCAGACACGATAAGTTCCTATATCTTATGGTCTTATATAATTTGATGGTAATAACTTATGCCTTATGAATACTTTCGAGATCATTTTAGAAAGTATTTTTGTCTGCAAAGATATCGATTATTCTTTATACAAAGAGCAGTTACATTTTACACAGCTGACAACCACTAAACTTTCAGCTGCACTTGCGAGAGCTAAAGACTGGTCTCTTGAACCTCTGTGAAACTATCTCTTTAAGACTGGCGGTTACAGATTGCTGGTACTGCTCACATACCAGTATTTCCTCTCTTCTCAAATCAATTCTTACCTTTGTAAAACTTGAACAGCAACTCAAGCCTGACCTGCATTTACATTGATCCATCATCGGGTTCTCAGTCCACCATTTAGACCATAAGACCAGAAGGCATAGAAGCAGAATTAGGCCATTTGGCCCATCGAGTCTGCTTCTCCATTTCATGGCTGACCCACTTCCCCCTCCCAGCCCCAATCTCCTGCCTTCCCTGTACCCCTTCATGGCTTGACTAATTCAGAATCTATCAGGCTCTGCCTTAAATATTCATAAAGACTTGACCTCCACAACCACCTGTGGTAATGAGTTCCACAGATTCACCACTCTCTGGCTAAAGAAATTCCTCCTCATATTGTTCTAAAAGGACTCCCCTTAATTCTGAGGTTGTGTCCTCTGGTCCTAGACACTGTCACCACAGGAAACATCCTCTCCACATCCACTCTATTGAGACCTTTCAACATTTGATAGGTTTCATTTATGTCACCTTTCATTCTTCTGAATTCCAGTGAATACAGGCCCACAGTCATCAAACGCTCTTCATGTGGCAAGCCTTTCAATCCTGGAATTATTTTTGTGAACCTCCTTTGAACACTCTCCAGTGGCAGCATATCCTTTCTTAGATAAGGGACTCACATCCTCCAAGTAAGACGTCATCAGTGTTTTATAAAGCCTCAACATTACATCCTTACTTTTATATTTATTGGTTTATGTTGTGAAACACAATGTAATTCAGTTCAGCTTAGATTTAGTTTAGTTATACAAAATGCAAATGGTTTCCTTGACTGAGGTAATACCAAACACACCTTTCTGACTTAGGAAGTCACAAAGTTATTCGCTAGAAACAAAATTGAATCTGTTCAAAATTCACAGCAGGAAGGCACAAAAAAAAGTTAACATTTAGGTTGATGATGTTCCACCGTAACTATTACTTATTAGCTTCTAAAATCTTAGAAGTGCACACTTAATAATCTACATTAGTCAATATCAGGGGTTCCTAACTTTTTTTATGCCATAGACACTTCTCATTAACTGAGGAATCTGTGGACCACAGGCTGGTAAACACTGCTCTTAATTATTCAGCAATTTTCTCATCATAAAAAGTTGTTTCAGATATTGCAGATCCCTAAAGAGATAGTTACTCAGCAAGAACAGCGATCCTGGCTTACATTTCACATATACAACCTTGGTTCATGAAACATTTACTAATATGGGCTTGAACATGCTTTGGGAATAACAAGACACCAAACTATAATACAATAAATATCGAGTTTTACAGTCAATAAGTTTATAAAGAAAGCTCTTGGTGCATTGTCCTTCATAAATAAATGTATTGAATACAAAATATGAAATGTTATGTTGAAGTTATATAAGATATTGGTGAGGCCTAATTTGGAGTATTCTGTGCAGTTTGGGGCATTTACCTACCAGAAAGATGTAAACAAGGTTGAAAGATTACAGAGAAAATTTGCGAAGATGTTGCCAATTCTGGAGGATCTGAGTTATAAGGAAAGATTGAATAAGCTAAGACTGCATTCTTTAGAACATAAAAGATTGAACAAGATTTGATAGAGGTATACAAAATTATGAGGGACATAGGGCAAATGTAAGCAGGCTTTTCCACTGAGGTTGAGTGGGACTACAACTAGAAGGCATAGGTTAAGGATGAAAGTTAAGAAGTTTAAGGGGAACATGAGGTGAAACTTCTTCACTCAGAGGGTTGTGAGAGTGTGGATTGAACTGCCAGCACAAGTGGTCCATGCAAGCTTGATTTCTACATTTAGGAGAGGTTTGGGTAGGTACATGGATAGTAGGGATATGGAGGGCTATGGTCCTGATGCAGGTTGCTGGGAGTAGGCATTTCAAATGGTTTTCAGTATGGACTACAAGGGCCAAAGGGCCTGTCTCTGTCTTGTACTTCTGTATGACCCTAAAAGTGAACGCTGACATTCAGACAGGAGATACTGAGGCTCTGGACAAGAAAAAGAAGGAAATATAAACCATTGGGCTTAGGAGGTCAGGATTGAGCAAATCCATTGATAACTATAAAAAGATTGAATACTCTTTAGAGGGAAATCAGGAGGGTAAAGAGAGGGTACAAGATAGATCTGGAAGACAATGCTTAGGAAAATCACAACAGCTCCAAGAGTTATATTAAGAGTAGAAAGGGTTGCTAGAGAGAGTGTAGGCCATGTTAGAGATCAGTAAGTCTCCCTGTGACATGAGATGGTGAGGACTTTTAATGAATATTTCTGCTTCTGAGGAAAAAATCATTGTTGGTCAAGAGATCAGGGAAATAAGTGGAAATAATCTGGAGGCATTCATTTTACCAGAGAGGAGATATTTGTGGCCTTATAGTACATCCAGCTGTATAAATTCCCAGGGCCTGATTGTGTCCAACTTTGGTCTTTGTAGGAGGCTACAGAGGATATTTTGCTGCATTGTTAGCCACTGGGTATATGTTCAGGGACTGGAAGGTAGCTAATGTTGTTTTGCAGTTGAAGTTAGGCAATGAGGATCTAAACAGTGCCCAAGGATGACCGGCAGGTTAGCGGAGTGAAAGAACGCCTAACACCTCCTTTGGTAGAGACACATCTCCACTCCACCACCCAAGAAAATGTGCATGAGATCGAGCCATTGACAGTGATGACTGGAGTCCAAAGATAACTGTGTGAAGTTGATTGGTTAAATAGAGCTGGGCAGAGAGCCATTGCAATACTGCCACTTTTAGGAGTTAGTTTTAAAAATGCCATCATTGGGAGGGATGAGGGGCATTTGCTCTTGGAGACAGATAGAACAATTGTTGGGCTTGCAACCTGAGGGGGTAGCGATCATAGGGAATGTGTTGGTATAAGCTTCTGTCAGAGAGAGATCCATCACAAGGAGCAAGTTTACCTACATGGGGGTTCCTTGTGGTCTTCATAGCCTGGAGATGTAGTGGGGATAAACTGCCACTATGTATTAACTGCTCCCAACGACATCCGGCCGAAGTAGCCTTTTACAAATAAGTCCAGCTCCTGGCCTTCACATGAGGCTTAGTTACTAAACCTGACATAACCACTTCCACTGACAGGAGAGGGGACAAAGGTGGGTTACTGGTGCTTTAATACCAGTCACTTTGGGCAGATGGGACTCGTCAACTATGGTTAACAGCTCAGCTAGGAGAAGGAAAACTCTGATCTCAACCCCCCCCACTGCCTCGTGGCTATACACGCTCATGGGTAGATTTAGGAAGTAAACAGAGAGGGAAAAATCTGGAGTTGGAGTCCCGAAGGCAGTTCTATATTAAGTTCAATGCTGACTGGCAATCCCTGCCACACTGCTGGTACTAAACTGTATCCGTCTCTGCTGTTCCTTTGGGTTTGTTGGATGTGTGGAGAGGGGGAGCATGCTACACCGGGAACAGCTTGCTCTCCATACTGTACCTTGACAGCTAGGATGGAACAACCAACCAACAGAGGGTTCACATCTGAGTGCAGCTCCCAGCATAAACTACGGTGGTCTGGGATCCTACTTCAGCACGTTCTTTTTAGCCTACTTGCTGTGAATATCTGTTTCTAGATGAATGGCCAGTCCCACCCGTGACACCACTGTATATTTGTAGAGGCCTCGTCGCATCAGGAAAATGGCTGACAACATGACCCATGTGACAAATGCAGGTTTCATTTTGTTAGCCTGTGTATCTGTGCATCACTGCTTTACAGGCCACTAATGTCAGTGTGGATTTACCCATGAATAATTTTGCTAGAGCAATATACTTTGGTTTTATAATCTTGCTCTAATTGCTAATGAAATGTGATACTTAAAAGATAATTTGTGTAGAGACTAACTGCTTTTTCCCGAGTAGAATATTTCATAGGGATTGGTCATTACAGGATTTGAAGAGCTTTCTTGATAAATCCATTGAATCTAACTCTAAAATCAGAGACACACAACCTTGGAGCAATATATGCTGTGAGTTGTGCTTCATACTGAAAGCTTTAGCAGATTTTAAAACTCATGCATCATCAGTTCAGGCCACATAAGCCTCAACTCTTCAGGAATTACAGGAGGGCAGTTTGAGAATTTCAGATGGCATGAATTTCAGTTCTGGTTGCCTCACTATAGGAAGGATGTGGAAACTATAGAAAGGGTGCAGAGGAGATTTACAAGGATGTTGCCTGGATTGGGGAGCATGCCTTATGAGAATTTTTTTTTGTGTGTGCCATACTCTGCCAGAGCCTCAGCAACCACTGATTTTTTCAAGTGGTTGTTTTGGAGGAAATATTCTGTGAGAGGTCCCACACGTCTTTCTCACAGCGCAGTGTTTTTTTTTACGAGGCCGAATTGTGAGCTCGACACTCAACCCAGCACGGATGGAAAGTGTGTCTGGGAGCGGCCCAACTGGATTCGAACTCGGGAACCTTCTCTCCGGAGTCCGGCACTGACGTCACTGCGCCACCAGGCGACACCCTTAAGAGAATAGGTTGAGTGAACTTGGCCTGTTTTTTGCCTTGGAGCGATGGAAGATGAGAGGTGACCTGATAGAGATGTATAAAATGATGAGAGGCATTGATTGTGTGGATAGTCAGAGGCTTTTTCCCAGAGCTGAAATGGCTAGCATGAGAGGGCACAGTTTAAGGTGCCTGGAAGTACAGAGGAGATGTCAGGGACAAGTTTTTATGCAGAGAGTGGTGATCGTGTGGAATGGGCTGCCGGTGACGGTGGTGGAGGTGGATGCGATAGGGTCTTTTAAGAGACTCCTGGATAGGTACATGGAGCTCAGAAAAATACAGGGCTATGGGTAACCCTAGGTACTTTCTAAGGTAAGGAGATTTTTGGCACAGCTTTGTGGGCCAAGGTTCTGTATTGTGCTGTATGTTTTTCTAGGTTTCTATGAAGCTGCTGCTGTGGATTTGATAAAATTGTGCCAGGCACTCAGGCGGCATGAGAGGCCAAAGAGAAGTTAAGCACAGGGTTTAATTGCAGTGCCAATTTAAAAAAAAAGCTGATCTTTATCACCACAGCCATACTCACCCATAGATGGACTTGCGACTACAAAGGATACGAGAAGTTGTGGTGAGCAAAGCAAGTTTATTTCCCTATATAGTCAATTTCAATGAGAAAGCTACTCTTGAATTATCTTCCACCAACATTTCAGGCAGTTTATTCTAGTTCATAACTACCCAAATGCAAAAAATTAATTAGTTTAGTCTTCTAGATCCACAACATCACAGTGATTTAGCTTTCCACCAATCACTATTTAATCAGTGATGTTTTATAAAAAATGACCCAAATTTAGCAGCCTATTGCTAATCTCACAAGATATGACCACCAAGATGGTAGCACCCTTCCAAAGGACCAATTTTATCTATTCAGACAGAGCTTTGGATTTGAAACAACTCTGCTATTACAGAAATAGTGAAGCAAGTTGAAGAGCCAGTCAGACTAAAAAATAATCAAAG
Organism: Hemitrygon akajei; assembly: GCF_048418815.1. NCBI lineage: Eukaryota > Metazoa > Chordata > Chondrichthyes > Myliobatiformes > Dasyatidae > Hemitrygon > Hemitrygon akajei. Next base: position 193,058,390 of record NC_133128.1, read on the forward strand.
TTCAAAGTAAATTTTATTATCAAAGTACATTTTTGTCACTCTATACAGCTCAGAGATTTATTTTTTTTTTGTGGGGATACTTAGCAAATCTATAGAATACTATTCCTCAAAAATACTTGCCCCTCCACTATCTTCATATCGTCCACAAACATGGCCAGAAAGCCATCAATTCCATAATCCAAATCCTGGACAAATAGAGGATATTCCCAACACAGGCCACTGTGAACATCACTAGACAGCAGCAGACAACATTATTTCCACTCTCTGCCTCCTGCCAATCAGCCAATACTCTATCCTTGCTGGTATTCTTCTTGTAATACGATAGGTTCTTAATTTGTTAAGCAAAGTCATATGTGACATTTTGTCAAAGGACTTCTGAAAATCCAAGTACACAACATCCACCAATCTCCTTTGTCTATCCTACAGGTTATTTCCTCAAAGAATTCCAGCAGATTTGTTAGGCAAGTGTTTCCCTTGAGGAAATCATGCTGACTTTGGCCTATTTTATCATATTCCTCCAAGTACCTCAAAACCATCAACTCCAACATCTTCTGTTAATCACTGAGGTCAGATTAACTAGCCTATAATTTCCTTTTTTCTGTCTCTCTTCATTCTTGAAAAGTGGAGTGACAATTGCAATTTTCCAGTCCTCCCGAACCAAGGCAGAACCTATTGATTCTTGAAAGATCATTCTTAATGTCTCCACAATTGTTTCAGCCACTTCCTTCAGAACTCTGAAGTGTAGACCATCTGGTCCATGTGACAGCTATCTTCAATCCTTTCAGTTTCCCAAGCACCTTCTCCATAGTAATGGTAAATTCACTCACTTCTGACCCCTGACGCTCTTGAACTTCTGGCATACTACTAGTGTCTTGCACAGTGAAGTCTGATGCAAAATACTTATTCATTTTGTCCGTCATTTCCTTGTCTCACATTACCGCCTCTCCAGCATCATTTTTCCAATGGTCCAATATACACTCTCACCTTTCTTTTACACTTTATGTATCTGAAGAACCTTTTGGCTCCTTCTTTAATATTATTGACTAGCTTACCTTCATATTCCATCTTTCCCCTCTTTATGACATTTATAGTTGTCTTCTGATAGTTTTTAAAGCTTCCCAATTCTCTAACTTTCCACAAATGTTTGCTCTATTATATGCCTTCTCTTTGGCTTGTATTTTGGCTTTGACCTCCCATCATCCTACCTTTAGAATATTTCTTCTTTGGGATGTATCTATGCTGCACCTTTGGAATTGTTCCCAGAAGCTCCAGCCATTGCTATTCTGCCGTCAACCCTGCTAATGTCCCCGACCAATCAATTCTGGCAACTCCTCTCTCATGCCTCTGTAATTCCATTCACTCCACTGTAATACTGATACATCTGACTTTAGATTCTCCTCAGATTTCAGGGTGATTTCAATTATTTTATGATCACTTGCCCCTAAGGGTCACTTTACCTTAAGTCATCTAATTAACTCTGTTCATTGCAAAACTCCCAACCCAGAATAGTTGATTCCCATAGCGGGTTCAACCATGAGCAGCTCTAAAATGCCACCTGATAGGTTTTTACCAACTCCCCTCTTGGGATCCTGCACCAACTTGAGTTTTCCAATCTACATGCATATTGAAATTCCCCAGGACTATCGTAACATTGGCCTTTTGACATGTATTTTCTATCTCTCATTGTGAGATACTTTGCTACTGTTTGAGGGTGTGTGGAAAATGTTCATCAGGGTCTTCTTACCTTTGCTGTTCCTTCGCACTTCCAACAATGATCCTACACCTCCCGATCTTACGTCACCTCTTTCTAAAGATTTGATTTCAATTTTTTACAAACAGAGCTCGGCCACCTCTCTGGCTTCCTGCCTGTCCTTTCGATACAATGTGTATCCTTGGATAATTAAACTCCAAGCTATAATTTTCTTTCAGCCGAAAGAAAATCTTTCTCATTTGTAACATTTTTTTTTCTAGCTGCATCCAATTCTAGCTGTGCAGCATCAAAGGCTAGTAGCTCCAGAGTATTTCAGTTACCATGCCACCAAGCACCTGCACAGCATAGAGGGAACAGTGGTTATGGCAGGGGGGCCATGGGAAAATGGGGTAATGGGAGACCCACAATGCCTGGAAGGTGAGAGACAATTCAGGGACTGAATGTGAAAAATAGATATGCCATTCCATGTCGGGATGGTGAAAGGAAGAAGGGGGAAATGGGCACCATTAAGCACCATTGCCAGGTCATGGAATGGAGGACATCAGATCATGGGCAGGATAGAGATTTGCCCAAGTATGTGGTGAGAGGCACAGACTGATTGAAGATTTTGGGGACAACTGGTGATTGAGGCTTGTTTTGGAGAAAGAGGGATCACAGCTGTACAGTATGGTTGAGAATTTAATGCTGAAGATTAAGCTATGGGCATACTGAATGGCATTTCCAATCCAATTCAAAAATATGTAACAATGATCACAGTAATGAGCATTACTCTCCACAATTCTTCACGAGAAACATTGCTTGCTTTATCCAAAGTGGCAGAAAACACAAGAGGCGGGGGAGGGCCGATGCTTCTGCTGCTGCTTGTCTGTGGGCTTCGGGGTTCTGATGTTTTGAGGTTACAATTCTTTGGGTTTTTTATTTCATGGGCATCTCTGTGAAGAGCTACAATTTTAGGTTCTACACTGTATACATTCTGTGATATTAAATTAAACCATTTGAATCATTTTACACAATTGTTTCACTTTGGAATGAATGGTTTTCAATGGAATAGTACTGAAAAAAATCATTCCATTGCTCATTAACGGAGACCTTTTGGGCTGTCTGGTCTCTGTCAGCTCTCAGCAATATGATCAATCTCATTGCTCAATTTATTTCCCAGTAATTTATTTTCTTTCACATCTACATTAATCGTTGCCTGATTCTCCCACCAGCCACTGACCTCCACCGTCTCAGCATAGGGGAGGTAACTGAACGTCGGGGGGGAAATCCACACAGAGAAGGTGCAAACTTTGCAAAGATCGCTCATGAGGTCAGGTTTGCTTACAGGTTCTGGAGCTGTGAGACAGCCGTACAATGGGCAACATACTGAGTCACCCAGCCTTTAACTTTACAAGCAAATATTTTACAAATGGCCTTTGGAACCTAGAATCTGTCAACTGCATCTTTAATTTATTTATTTAGCCAGGGGGTGGTAAATCTGTGGAATTCATTGCCACAGGCAGCTGTGGGCTCCAAGCTAATGGGTGTATGTAAACCTGAGTTTGATAGATTCTTTATAAGTCAGGGTGTGAAAGATTGCGGAGAGAAGGAAGGAGAATGGGGTTGAGAGGGAAATGGATCAGCTATGATCAAATGGCAAAGCAGACTCAATGGGCTGAATGGCCTGGGTCTGCTCCAATGTTTTATGTTCTTATCTGCAGATTGTCCAGTAGCGTGAAGTCAATTTAAATGAGGATGGACGACTGTTAGAATGTTAACAGCAGTAATAGTGAACACAGAGATTCAACATCATTGTGATTGCAAATTCCAAGCCATTATATGAAGAAAATCAGCTTGCTGTCAAAGCACACACTATGGCACAGTCTGCTGATACACGCTATCAAGGCTCACATGTGAATAATGGCCAGATAGTCTCAGACGACCAGTTTCTATGGAATTCATTCCTAGATGGAATCATCGGCTTAAGCAGGGTCAAGAAAAACAGATTAAATTTTATTTTAAAGAGTAAGTTTCCAATAACTTATAATAACAGAATAGAATTAGGACAGATAGAATTCTTTTCACAGGTTTTGCTACAGAAGACTGTTCACCCTCTCCCTCCATTGCTCACTCTTGTCATTTCTAGTTCCAGCTCCAACGCTACAAAGTTCTGTTCAGCCCCTTCTGGATTACTACTGAATAAAATGATACAATAAGAAAGAAAAAAGTCAGTTTTTCTCCCAATCCTTTTTTGTTTATGAAACATCTACTGTCACTTTTTTTTCCTCTAGCGGAACAGTTCACTCAGCAAACATACTAGCTTGTAGATTCGACTCTGTAGTTCACAATCTGATGGGTTCCTAGTCATACATTTTTTTTGTTGCTTTCTTGTGTGATTTTGCTGTGGCAGCCTGCAGATAACGAAGGACAGCATTAGACTGAACTGAATATGCCTAGACTCCTCTGATGATTTTGTAGAATAGTGTTTTATCTTCCCTGATTGTGCTTGCTTCTTTACCATTTGTACCATATGAATTTTTTTGTGTGTTGGAGGATAGTTTGATGCTTTCCTTTGAATAGGTTCCATGATTATTTTTTATTTTCATCGCTCAGGGTTGTATATTGTGTAGATACTTTGTTAATAAATGTACTTCGAATTTTTGAACCTTGTTTGGGTTGACTGACCTCACAGAGGGCTTTGTCTGTATGTAGCAAATAAATGTCAATGGTGCTGTACTCTTTTTATTCACTTCAGTCTGGTGATTAAACTTCTGGGTGTTAATTAGCTGTTGCCTGCTTTGAAGCTATATGCAATTTGAATAGAACCCCCTTCATTTTAGCCAATGGCCTTCACTTGGCAAATACACACAACAGGTTCTACTCGCTGCTCCCCGACTTATACTCAGCTGTGCCTGAACTGAGGCTGTGGCCTGTTCCAGCTGCAATGAAACCTGGCTTCATATCTGTGTTCCCAATACAATTACTCGGTCTGTGATGAACTGAGGCTGTGGCCTGTTCTGGTTGCAATGAAACCTGGCTTCTTATCTGTGGTCCAAACACATTTACTTGGCCTGCAATGAACTGAGGCTGTGGCCTGATCCAGCTGCAATGAAACCTGGCTTCATATCTGTGTTCCCAATACATTTACTTGGCCTGCAATGAACTGAGGCTGAAAAGTTTGAAAAGTGAATGCCTCATTCCTATCTTCAACAGATCACTAAATGGAAAGGGTAATTAAAATATTCTATAAATTAAAACAGTTTAAGATAAAGGATAAGAAAATAATTCTTACAGTAATTATGCTAAAGTCTGAGTGTGGTTTATATATCTTCTCCCAATTGCATGCACTGATGTGCAGTTGGGACACATAACAACTTAAGAACTGATCATCTGAAAACCAGGACAACTACTAATACATAGTCATTGACCAGGGATTTCAAACTAGGGGTCCATCAACCCCTAGGTAAATGGTAGGGGGTCTACGGCATAAAAAATGTTGTAAACCCCTGTCATCAACTGTCTGACACCCCTATGCTTGGAACTGCATCAATACCTTTTATGGAGCTCCTTAAATATGGCTTATCTTACGTATGTCAAAAACATGGCTTTGAACTTTAATTTTACCAAAGAAAAACTGGCTAGAGTCACTAAGCACTTTGGGGCAATGGTGTTTATTAGGTGCATTCAAATTCAAACTTACATCAATGAGTGAAAGTTAGTGAAAATACCAATAATTACAAAAAGATATCTACAGGAAACACAGTAATAGCTCTGTATTTATACTTGTCTAATGTGAACTCCACGCTGCCTCAATGTATATCTTCCGCTCTCTCATATTGAAGTCAATGAACTTCTTTAATTCAGCACCAGGACATACTGCCTTTAATTACCAACAAAATTAACTGAAGACTGCACATGATTTAGAAAACGATGTGCCCCACAAGGTAGTTACAATCATATTACAAAAGAAATGGAATATTCCACCATGCACTGTGGGAAAGGTATCATAAAGCCAACTTGAGCACATCAGCTTGGTTGATAGAGAAGAAAAACCATTGAGAATTTTTAAGAGTTAAACAGTTCCAGTCATACCAGAATATCTGACAATCTAGGAAGGCATTTTACTCCCACAGATATTCAATTCTATCTGTTACAAACTGTCTTCTGGAAGGATAATTGGCAGCGACCGCACAGTAACCAGATGCACCTCCTCCAGTTAGAGATAGGTCCATTATTTATTTGTTCGTAAGCAGAGGTATGGTTCTGAGCGGGTCCTTTCATCCCAACGAGCTGCACCACCAAGCAACCCACTTATTTTAACAATAGGTTAATAGTAGGACAACGCACAATGATCAATTAGCATACCAACTGGTACATCTTTGATAGTGGGCGGAAACCAGAACACCCGGAGGAAGCCCATGCAGTTCACAGCGAGTATGTACAAACTCCTTACAGTTGCTGCTGGAATTTAACTCTGAACTCCAGAATGCCCTGAGCTGTGATAGCTTTGCACTAGTACAATGCTACTGTGCCATCCACTGAATATCACCAACCCGGTTCTCCTGGACACCATACACTGATTGCAGGTATAAGTAATCAGCAATATTTATATAATTATCTTTAATGTGTAAATATACTAATCCTGTTAATCTGAGGCCCACAAGTAAGATGGTTTTATGGTAGCTGTTTAATTGTTGGTAATTGACCATTCAGAAAAGTAGATGCAGGAGCTATTTCACCAAAAAAAAACATTGGTAAAACTTATTCTTTCAGTAAGATGTATTCTTTTCAACTGGAATTACAGATCAAATAGGGTCAAGATCCTGATCTTGCAGAATCAGGGTAAGCCAATGTTAAAACTAAATGTTCAGCATGACAAAATGCATTAATCCAACCAAAAAATAGCCTATAAAATTAAAGCTTAGTACAGTATAATGGAAGCTGGGGGCATTTATAAGCCAGTAATCTTACTGAAGGATTCAAATGAGATTATAAATCATAAGAGGAAAGCGAGAATGGTTTACAGTAAACATCTGACCCCAAAAAATATATACTGATATATTTATGGACATCTTCTAATCTTCTATGACGCCAACAATGCACCAAAAAGTGACCAAACGGCTTGTCCTTCCATACATTTGAAGTATTTCAGACATGACAGACCGACTGCTCCAAGAACATAGAATTTTAGTCACATGTAAGCCAACAGTAACATTGAGGAGAGCACTTTGCAGACCAAAAAAATGAATCACAGGTCTCGGCCTGTAACATTGACTGTTTATTCATTTTCATAGAAACTGCCTGGTCTGCTGAGTTCCTCCAGCACTTTGTGTATGTTGCTTTGTTATAATGTCTGCACCTGAAAAGTGCTTCAGAAATACTTTGGGTTATCCACAGGGTGGAGAAATGTATGGCTTCAAGCTATTTTTATTATTTAACTTACCTACTGACAAAAGGTGCATCTCTACCAAAGGAGGTGTAAAGTGCTCTTTCCCTCCACTGGCCTGCAGGTCACCATTGGGCAAGGTGTAGCAACTGCTTAACTCCCTCCCAGATCAGATTTATGTGAAGCCATAGGAGCAGGTGGTGGATGATCATATGAGCAGCTGGTGTATATCACGAGTCCTGGTTATGTGACCACTGACGCCAGGCAGACAGTCTCTGAAGGGTATTGATAATTGCTGGGGTCACCCATCTTGTAAAGGCACTGCCCAGAAGAAGGCAATGGCAAATCACTGCTGTAGAAAAATATGGCAAGAGCAATCATGGTCATGAGCCCATGATCACCTACATCATATGACAGCGCACATAATAATGATAACTCGTATTTATAATACTGGTGGCTTTTCTTAATGTTCGCTCACCAGCACCTCTCAAAGCCTCAGCAAATTTGTGGCAAACATTTGCCCTGCTAAATTGCTCTTAATGAGGTCAACCTGAAAATCAGCATCACACATTTGCAGCTATGTGCAGCAGGAAACCAGTGTAGGAAGAGTGGAGAGTGTTGGCCAGTGATGCACCATCAATAACTCACTCTGAGACGTAAAAGCGAGGTATCGGCTTTTATTGACTGGAAGAAGGAACAAGCAGTGAGTGACCACCATACTACATCCTGGAGACTGAGAGGCCGGACTCAGACCTCCATCGCCTTTATACAGGGGTCTGTGGGAGGAGCCACAGGAGCAGTCATCAGGGAGCGTGTCCAGACAGGTATATGTAGTTCACCACAGCCAGAAAGAATGACATTCTTCAAATCAGTGAATTCAAATGAATCAAGGACAGTGGAAGCAGTCTTTGTTCTTGCTGTGTGCTTGGGGGATGGAGGCTGCCATTTTGTGAAGACACTCGATTCTCCATTTTGTGAGCTTGACATGCTGGACTTGATTAGTGTTTTAAAGAAGGCACAAAGACTCTTCAGGTAATCTGCTGGACTGGAGGTCATTTCCAAATAAGGAGTTATTTGTGAGGTGTTCTTTGGTTGGCTGTAACATGCAGGATTGTGAATGCCTGAGGCGATTCAAGATCATTGCTGACTGAGAACAAAGAGCCATGAGTCAGCAACTGTCCCTTGATGGGAAGAGGACAACAGATGGATGCTGGCTTGGACCAGAGCCAATGACCAGGTGTTAAAGGCCAGACACGTGACCTGCGGCCAGTGACACGGGAATACGACATTTGAATTGATAAGAAATGGATATAAAAGTGGATGCTTTGTGTGCGCTGGTGGCGGTAACTTCGAAGAATAACCATCGCAGATACAAGTGAGAAGAACCCTGTGTGAAGCACGGGAGAGTGAATCGGGACCACGAGGAACAAGGAGCGCCTGGCCAGCGTAAATTCCTCCGCCCGGGTAATACCTTTGCTATTCTTTGACTATCCAGGAGAGTCAGGGATACTTAGCAGGTGTGCGCACAAGGTATTTAATGTATGAATTCACATATTTGTTAGTTTGAACAATAAAGGTAATTGTCAGTAAATACAGATCTCTCTGTGCCTCACTCAGAATCGTTGGAAGAGGTAGAAGCGATATCTCTCTCTCACTTTTTCCAACAGAATTGGCGTCCCTGGGTGGGCTCGAGGTTAAATCTCTTGTTGAGTCAGCACGAGACTCGAGCCGGACCATGTGAGTGAGAAACAGAGAAATCGGGGCTGGGTAACTGGTTGGTAGTGACCCAGGATGAAGAATTTAGGGAAATCTGCAAGTCCGAAGGACTTGGATAGTTTTGATTGAAGGGAATTCCTCCAGAAGTACATATTGGGGAAATGGCCACAATACGGGGAGTGTGCTGGACGCACCAGCGGTAAAGGTGGCGAAGTGTTGTTTAGAATTACCCGAGGGAAATTGTCGGACAAGGAATTTAAGCGACTACTGAAGCCAGTAGCAGTTGCCTGTCTCATTGAGGAATTAATAGGAAATCGGCAAAAAACCGATGCTGAGAGAAATAAGTTAGCAGACAAAAACAAAATAATCCGAGAGGAGTGAGAAAACAAAAACAGAATGCTCAGAAAGGAGTTACTGTGGTGACCCACTTCCCAGCGCACTCGAACCGGCTCACAAAGTGGCGCGTGCCGGCATTGAGGCCGGTCCGAAACAGGATGCCAAGCCTGCTTCACCAGTAAGGGGAAAAGCCCGCGCGCGGGACGGGACTGTGAATACGCCTGGGGAGGACGGGAACAGGAAGGCTTAAAAGCGAGGCTGCGAAGTTTGAATAAACCTCTTTTGCAACTGCAACTCACCGACTCTGTGTCATTATTTCAGCGCTGCGTGTAGCACACCGCTACAATTGGTGACCCCGATGGCCCAAACAATATTTGGACCGGAGATGAATGACGCCGCATCTGTTCATGCAGTTTCGTTAAAACTGCCAAGCTTCTGGACGCTGCGACCTCACCTATGGTTCCAGCAGGCAGAAGCCCAATTCCGTATTCGGCAGATAACCTCGGATGCCACACGTTACTACTACGTGGTGAGCTCCCTCGACCAGGAGACAGCCACCCAGGTTGAGGAGTTCATACAGTCGCCCCCAGCGGACAGCAAATACACAGAATTTAAAGCCCTGCTCATACGGACTTTCGGACTCTCACGGCGCGAGCGAGCTGCCCGCTTACTGCACCTGGATGGTTTGGGGGACAGGCCGCCATCGGCTTTGATGAACGAGATGCTGTCCCTGGCTGACGGACACAAGCCCTGCCTCATGTTTGAGCAGGCATTCGTAGAGCAGCTGCCCGAGGACATAAGCCTGCTGCTGTCTGACGCGGATTTCAGCGACCCCCGGAAGGTGGCAGCCTGGGCGGACATGCTGTGGAAAGCCAAGAAGGAGAGTGGGGCGTCCGTCGCACAGATCACCAGGCCACGCTCCCAGCAGCAGACCAGACCAGGCCCGGCCGCAGAGCCCACAAACCCCAGAGGCAGGGGTGAGGAGACCAACGAACAATGGTGCTTCTACAACCTGCGGTGGGGCGCAGAAGCCCACCACTGTAGCCTGCCCTGCAAGTTCCCGGGAAACGCCAAGGCCAGCTTCCGCTGATGGCTACGGCGGCTGGCCATCGGGATAGCCTCCTGTATGTCTGGGACAAGCAGTCGGGATGCCGTGTTTTGGTCGACACTGGAGCCGAGATCAGCATCTTACCTCCGAGGAGTTACAACACCTGAAACAGAGAACCGGGTCCCACCCTGAGGGCCGCGAACGGCAGCACAGTAAGGACCTACGGCACCCATACAGTGTGGCTACAGTTCAGCTCCAGCCGGTTCACATGGGATTTCACATTGGCTGCCATAGCCCAACCGCTCATGGGAGCGGATTTTTTGCGAGCTCACAGCCTACTGGTCGACCTGCCAAGGAAGAGACTGGTCCACGCCGAGACCTTTCAAACGTTCTCCCTGGGTGCAGCCCAGTTGCCAGCCCCACACCTAGACTCCATCACGCTGTCCAACAACGACTTCACCAGAGTCCTGGCGGATTTCCCATCGGTTCTGGCCCTGCAGTTCACAGCACCACATCCCGACACAAGGACTACCCCTCCACGCCCGTGTTCGAAGGCTTCCCCCGGACAAGCTCCAACTGGCGAAGGAGGTGCTCAAGAGGATGGAGGAATTGGGGATCATACGGCGGTCCGACAACCCATGGGCCTCCCCCCTGCACATGGTGCCCAAAGCAACAGGGGGCTGGAGACCATGCGGCGACTACCACAGGCTGAACGAGGCTACAGCACCGGACTGCTACCCTGTGCCGCACATTCAGGACTTTGCAGCAAACCTGCACGGTGCTTGGATCTTCTCCAAGGTAGACCTTGTCCGGGAATACTATCAAATCCGGATGCATCCGGACGACGTCCCCAAAACAGGGCAACCCCTCTGCCTGCCAAGGTAGATGCGGTCCGCCATTTCCCCCTACCCAACGCAATCAAAGGCCTTCAGGAATTCGTGGGTATGGTGAATTTCTACCATTGCTTCCTCCCTTCAGCTGCCCGAATCATGCGCCCCCTGTTCACCCTGATGTCGGGTCCGGGCAAGGAAATTACCTGGGATGTGGAGTCTGCCGCCACTTTCATTAAAACCAAAGAAGCCTTGGCAAACACTGCGATGCTAGTGCACCCCAGAATGGACGTCCCTACCGCACTCACAGTCGACGCATCCGACACAGCAGTTGGTGGAGTGCTGGAACAATTCATCGAGGGTTGCTGGCAACCCCTGGCGTTTTTCAGCGAACACCTACGACCACCCGAGCTCAAATACAGTGCTTTCGACCAGGAACTGTTGGCGCTATACCTAGCAATCCGGCATTTCAGGTACTTCTTAGAAGGTAGGCCCTTCACCGCGTTCACGGACCATAAACCTCTTACCTTTGTGTTCACAAAAGCATCCGACCCCTGGTCGTCCCGCCAGCAGCAACATCTGCCCTACATCTCCGAATACACGACGGATGTCCGGCATGTCTCGGGGAAGGACAATGTCGTGGCGGACGCCCTCTCCCACCCTAACATCCAAGCCCTGTCCCGGGGGTAGACTATGAAGTGCTGACGGAGGCGCAGCAGGCAGACGAGGAGATCCCTAGTTACAGGACTGCAGTCTCCAGTTTGCAGCTGCAGGACCTCCCCGTAGGACCCTACTATGTGACGTCACCACCAGCCAGCCCCGCCCCGTCGTCCCGGCAGCCTGGGAGCGGCGCGTTTTCAACTCCATTCATAACTTAGCGCATCCCTCCATTAGGTCAACCATCCGCATGGTAGCCAACAGGTTCGTTTGGCACGGACTCCGCAAGCAGGTCCGTGAATGGGCCAGAACGTGCATGCACTGCCAGACGGCCAAGGTGCAGTGGCACACCAAAGCCCTGCCGCAGCAGTTCCACCCCACCCTCCGGCGTTTCAACCACATTCATGTGGATATCGTGGGCCCCCTGCCAGTGTCACGAGGAGCACGGCACCTCCTGACTATCGTGGACCGGTTCACAAGATGGCCAGAGGCGGTCCCGCTCACTGCCACCACTTCCGAATCCTGCGCCCGGGCACTGATTGCCACCTGGGTATCTCGCTTTGGTGTACCAGCCCACATTACCTCCGACAGAGGCGCCCAGTTCACCTCCAGCCTGTGGTCAGCTGTGGCCAGCCTTTTGGGGACACAGCTGCACCACACAACTGCCTACCACCCACAGTCGAATGGCCTGGTGGAGCGTTTCCACCGTCACCTGAAGTCGGCTCTCATGGCCCGCCTCAAAATTTTCCACCTGGATCAGTCATACACTCTGATAGTATGTATGTTTGTAACAGCCTTACAGAACATTTGCCTCTGTGGGAAGCAAGAGGGTTTGTTTCAGCTGACGGAAAGCCCCTTCCATCTGCTGCTCTGCTGCAATATATATTTGAAGAAGCAAAGGGGAAAGAATACAGAGTTGTAAAGGTGAAAGCTCACTCTAAATTGTCCCCTGAGGGGAATAAGAAGGCTGATGAGTTAGCAAAGCAAGGTACTTTAAATGGGCAGGAATGGCAACCACAGATTGGGGAGATGGGAAGGCAGAAGGAACAACAGATTAAGGTTATGGATTTATCCGAGGAGCAGAAGAAGGATAAAGAATTTAAAAAAATAATAGAAGGAGTAAGGTCAGAAATGTACGAAGAATACAAGGGTGTACATGTTAAAGATGGAGTAGTCCTATATGAAGGAAAGTTTGTGGTTCCAGAGTTAGGAAGAAATCAAATGATCCACTGGTACCATGATTTATGGGGACAGCTGGGAGCTGAAAGAACCCTGGAAAAAATCAAGGAGGTGTGTTGGTGGCCCAGGATGAAGGAGGATGTGGAACACTATGTCAAGAATTGTTTGATTTGTGCACAATATAATCCTGACGGAAATGTAAAGAAAGGAGCCCTCCGACATACCAGACCAGTGGAAGGACCTTGCACTAATTTGCAGATAGATTATGTTGGACCCTTACCACCAATCACAGGAGGGTACAAATATATCCTTGTAGTAGTAGACACTTCCACCAAATGGGTGGAAGCTTTCCCAACTAAGACTAACACAGCCAAAGCTACTGCAAAAATCTTATTGGAAAGGGTTTTTACTCGTTGGGGATTACCTCGGAGTACAGAGTCGGAGAGGGGCACACATTTTACAGCCCAGATAATGCAAGATGCCATGGCACTTTTAGGAATTAAGCAGAGATTTCATATACCCTATAGACCACAGTCTAGTGGAATTGTGGAAAGAATGAAACGAACTTTAAAAAACATGATGGCCAAGATGGTACAACAACATCGAACAACATGGCAAGCAGTTCGGCCTTATGTGATGATGGTAATAAGGAATACAATGGCATCTTCAACAGGTTACACCCCTTATAAACGCATGACTGGAAGAAACATGAATGAGTTAGAGGAGTTGTTAGGGTTAGATTTGTCAGAACCTGAAATAGATGGGATTGTGTCAGAAAAGTGGGTACAACAGTTGGTAGAGACAGTGAAAGAGGCCAATTATGTGGTAGCTCATCAAGTAGGAAAGAAGAAACAGCAGAGTAAAGCCTTCTTTGACTCAAAAGTCAGTCCCATAGAATTAAGCCCAGGACAAAGAGTGATGATTAGAATACACCAACCCACTTCATTTTTAAATCCAAGGTTTGCAGGGCCCTATGAAATCATAGACAAAGTAAGTCCATCAGTATACAGGGTGCTAACTTCTCCAGATAAAAGTGGATGGTACCACATCAACCAGTGCGGGAGAATTGGTGGGGGAGAATCAGGAAAATTATCATCATTGACATGTAACAATTGATGTACATGATAGTCCCAATTTTGGAGACTTGACAATTGATGTACACAATAGTTCTGATCTGGAAGATCTGAATTTGGAACAGTTATTCCAAGAAGATGGCAACAGATCTGACTAAGAAGAAGTTTTTCCATTTTCTCAGTTTGAAAAACAGTGGAGATGTGTAAATAAAATAAGGAGGAGAAATACATTGGTTGCTGCCTCCCCTGTCTTGAAACGAAATTGGGTGAGAAAAGATGGACGACTTGAGTCCAAAGATAATTGGGAGCCTAGATTGCATGGGTTGGAAAACCAGATAGAAAACATGGATTTAAAGTAATTCAAGATTGAAACTGGAAATAAGAGCAGATATTACCCTTTGTGTATTTACAGATTTAATTCAATATGAAGAGAATAATGCATTTTATGGTGATGGAATTAACCATGACTGGGGTCATGATTGGTTGTGCTTCCGAAACATTACTGCCGATGAACTTGTCAACAACAACGTCGTTATATGAAGACTATTCGGTGATCAAAAGATACTTTTCTCAACGGATACGGGTAATACGGGTACATGTGGAAGAAATGGAAGACTTGAATTTGTATTATGCTGGGGTAGATGGTTTGATGTGTGTGGATGGAACATTAAATATTCCATAGGGTACTGGGTACTTGTGATGATGATAAAGGGAGGTTTTATGTGGGTGCAGTATTCCACATTCCCCATCATGGAAATAGTTTAACTTACTCCTTGAAAAGGGTTCACAATGTAGGTAAATATCATGAGAATACTTGGATATCCTTAAGCAACCCACCAAAACATGCTATTGTTATGAATGGTATCAGAAAAGGAATAGATTTATCGAAATGTCATTGAGGGGGGAAATCACTGGGCTTGTCCAGAAGAGATGACTAGACAAAATCTTGTGGATTGGGGATTTAATACTTATGAAAACTGCTCATTGTCTATTTTGCCTGTGGGTAATGATTCTTTTCTGCAGTATGCACTGGTGGGACAAACATATTATATAGCAACATCAGCTACGAGTTATACCAAGGGATGGAAAGAGTGTCCTTTGGAAAGTCACAATGTTGCAATTGAGGATGTGACTTTAAATTTGACTATTGGAGGACAAACTTTGCCTAAACCAGAAGTGGAGAAGGTAGTGGAGGAAAGTCTTTCAATCCAACGAACTGATACAGATCGATATATGTGGGACTATGTTGTAACTGAGTTACCACCGATTCCTCATTTGACTGCAGACTGGATGTGAGTGGTGGAGGAGGCAAAGGAAATAATTCATCAGTGGTCTGAACATTCAAAAGATATTAAGACACATGCTGAGAAGGCAAATGAAATGTTGAGTGACTTAGACTTTTGGGATAAATTTTGGAATTGGGGATCAAATGTTCAAATACATCCATGGGTGAGAATAATCTCACATGTTGCAGTAATATTAATTTTTGTACACTGATGATTGTATTATTTAATGTGTATCAACTCAGAAGATGGAAGGCTGAAATTATGCAAAAGGTAGAGGGGAATGATTTTGCACTACTGAAAAAACAATGGCCAGTATAAAAATTGTATGAATTTAGTAAGTAAAAGTTATAATGTAAGTGCAGCACACCTGCTGGGGATCCATGGCAATCCAATGGATGGTCAATAGAATAGAGGAGGATAGTGATCCTAAGATAAATCTTTGGATCAAGAGGAGGGATATGTTGGCCAGAAAGAATGACAATCTTCAAATCAGTGAATTCAAATGGATCAAGGACAGTGGAAGCAGTCTTTGTTCTTGCTGTGTGCTTGGGGGATGGAGGCTGCCATTTTGTGAAGACACTCGATTCTCCATTTTGTGAGCTTGACATGCTGGATTTGATTAGTGTTTTAAAGAAGGCACAAAGACTCTTCAGGTGATCTGCTGGACTGGAGGTCATTTCCAAATAAGGAGTTATTTGTGAGGTGTTCTTTGGTTGGCTATAACATGCAGGATTGTGAATGCCTGAGGCGATTCAAGATCATTGCTGACTGAGAACAAAGAGCCATGAGTCAGCAACAGTCCCTTGATGGGAAGAGGATAATAGATGGATGCTGGCTTGGACCAGAGCCAATGACCAGGTATTAAAGGCCAGACACGTGACCTGCGGCCAGTGACACAGGAATACGACATTTGAATTGATAAGCAATGGATATAAAAGTGGATGCTTTGTGTGTGCCGGTGGCGGTAACTTCGAAGAATAACGATCGCAGATACAAGCGAGAAGAACCCTGCGTGAAGCACGTGGAGAGTGAATCGGGACCACAAGGAACAAGGAACGCCTGGCCAGCGTAAATTCCTCCGCCCGGGTAATACCTTTGCTATTCTTTGACTATCCAGGAGAGTCAGGGATACTTAGCAGGTGTGCGCACAAGGTATTTAGTGTATGAATTCACGTACTTGTTTGTTTGAACAATAAAGGTAATTGTCAGTAAATACAGATCTCTCTGTGCCTCACTCAGAATCATTGGAAGAGGTAGAAGCGGTATCTCTCTCTCTTTTTCCAACAAGAGCAAGAGTGAGTTATTTCCAGAATAATTTTACATTTGAGTGACATTACTCCTATCAAGATCCTGTTTATGAAATCATGTTGTGCTAGCAAATGTTCTATTTATTTCATGCAAATAGTTTCAAAACTGGAAAAGCATTTCTTTAATACTAGGACTGTAAATTATAATCTTAGCTCCCTGACAATAATCCCAATAAAGAAAAGGCAAATCCACTTTTCAAAGGTGTTTGAAAGACAAAGTACTGTAAGAAGACTATAACAGATATGACAGATGCACAGGTAAGGACGAGGAATCAAGGTGGAGGAGGTTAAGATCAAGGCTTAAAATGAAAAAGATGCAAATTCAGAGACTATTTCAAAGATGTGACTCAGAAAAACATGACTAATTTATTTTAGCAGCATCTGTTAAAATTACATTACTGTTTAAGAGTTAGGGCAGTAATGTTAGAATCAATTTGCAATTGATGTTTATTTATATCCAAGTGTTTCTTGGGGATTGATTAAGACAGGTGATTCTTAATAAAAATTCATTGCTAATCTAGGCTGTAGTGAAGAACCATACAAATGTTAATAGTGCCTGTACTGCCATCATATGGTAAGGCCACGTAAATGCTTATACCTAATCTGTTTTCATGGAGGGAATGATTGTATAGATTTGAACTTCTATGCTATTGAGTTAATAACAATTACTTTCTTTTAATAAACTTCCTGTGAAATGTCAATGAAAATTGACATTTTCAAGTATCTTAAATATTTTTGTTGACTGATTTGTTTTATTTTCCCCTTATTACCCTTCAACCATCAGGCTCCTGAACCAAAGGGGACAACTTCACTTGCCCCATCACTGAACTGTTCCCACAACCTGTGCAGTCACTTTCAAGGACTCTTCATCTCACATTCTCAATATTTATTTATTTCTTTATTTATTTATTAATTTTTTTTAACTTTTGTGTTTGCACAGCTTGTTGACTTTTGTACATTAATTGTTTGTCCGCCCTGTTGGGTGTGGTCTTTCATAGATTCTATTATGGTTCTTGGTATTGCTGAGAATGTCCACAAGAAAACAGATTTCGGGTTGAGTACAGTGACATATTAGAATCAGAATTGGGCTTACTATCACCAGCATGTGTCGTGAAATTTGTTAACTTAGCAACAGTAGTAATGTTATACATGAGAATATAGAAAGATAAACAGAAATAAGTAAAATCAATTACAGCAAGTGTATGTACTTTGATAATAAATTTACACTGAACTTTTAGGGTCAATGACAATTCCCATGAAGTTTATAGTACCAGTAGATATCAGCAAATCCAGGAGCAGAGAATGAGTGGTGGAACTGGCCATAGAAGTTTATGGTTCAGGACTCTCAGTAGTTCTTGAAACCATATTCTAACTTGACATTTCAGGAAGATATTGTTTATTGGAAGTGCCATCTCTGTGGTTTGAATCAGATGATAAACTGCAGTCTATATCACATCACCAAGAATAGGAAGATCCTCACAGTACCCTGGCCAGCAGTTAAAACCCAATAAACTGCACTGGGCAGATACCCCAGCCAGACACACCATTATTATTTGCACCTTGATTTATCGCCAAGACAGCAGTGATCATTTTTATAATGTTACTTATAGGCTGCAAGGTACTTTGAGAAGTGTTGAATACAAAATTTTATTACACAGCCTTCAAAATAAGCATGTACATGCATAGGGTGGAGTGATGGGGATACATTTTTATCAAAGCTCACGTAAGCCGCTCCTTCGCTCAGCTAACCTGTAGGCCACCCTTGGGCAAGGTGTAGCACCTGCTTAGCCCACTTATCAGGGTCACAGAAGCCACGGGAGTAAGTGGTAGATGGTTGTATGAGCAGTTGGTGCTTATCATATGAGCTGGTTATGTGACCACTGATGCCAAGCAGACAATCTCTCAAGAGTATTGATAATGGCTGGGGTCACCCGTCTTGTAAAGACACTGTCCAGAAGAAGGCAATGGCAAACCACTTTTGTAAGAAAATTTGCCAAGAACAATCATGGTCATGGAAAGATTATGATCGCCCATGTCATACGACACGATACATAATGAATGTAAATGCAATACTATTCAGGACTCAGAATACTTTAAAGTGATCCCTCATTAATATAGCATTTTGAATGTTTATTCATAA
Organism: Hemitrygon akajei; assembly: GCF_048418815.1. Lineage (NCBI taxonomy): Eukaryota > Metazoa > Chordata > Chondrichthyes > Myliobatiformes > Dasyatidae > Hemitrygon > Hemitrygon akajei. The sequence continues at coordinate 193,077,038 of NC_133128.1, forward strand.
CAATTAAACAAGGAATTTACAGAACTAACATACAGAAAGCAAGGAATCAGAAACACCAAGAAACATAGCAGGTTAAAAGACTGTTCACAGCATGATGCCATTTGAATATTTTACCAAATTGTACCATTACAATAACATATTAATGATGAGCACCAATTAAATGCACATGTTCCAAGAAGTGAGACAATCAGTGACCTCATCAGTTAAATTGTGAAATGAGGTGTTGGCATGCTTTTGTTGATCGCTACATCACAGTGGACAATAATCCACTCACATTACTTAGCTTTCGATTGGAGTCAATGGTGTTTGCTACTCTACTGGATTTATAGCACTGTTCAATCTACAGCTGGCTAGACTGAAAACCAACGACAGGCTAACCTGCAAATCAGGTGATTTATGGCAGGACGCCAGGATTCTTAGTTGATGAAATCCAACAAAGGCTCTACCAAGCAATAAAACTCACCCTGTAATTGAGAAATCCTTTCAGGGGTGATTTATTTATAAATGCTTTAATTCTGTTTTTTATTCTTGTTAGCTTTACCATTGAACTGGCATTCGTTTAGACTTTCAGAACTTACAGTATTCTGATGCTCATTTCTGTATTCCTACATTTATATGTTGTTATTTAATCAAAAATGTAAGTCAATACACAGAGGAAATGGGAGCTTAACGGAGTAAATGACAACAGTGAACATAAGGAGGTAACCTGCACATCACCGAATGCCGTAATCCTCAGAGGTTAAGTGTAAACTCTCTTTAAAGAAGAGGGATTATCCCTGATCAATGATGCTGCAAAAGAATTTAACAGTGTACACAATTGGGAAGAGCCATTCCAGATGCAGGACTGTGCAAAAGTCTTAGGCACATATATATACACACACACACAAACGTATATATAGCTAGGGTCCCTAAGACTTTTGCACAGTGCTGTATTTGTCAATGTGAAGCAGAGAGTTAGCTTGTAAATCTGGTAGGAGCCAAGCATGTTGGGAGTAGTGAGGCTGGAGTGCTGCAGAAAGGGTGTGGGACAGATGGCTGAAAAAGTGTGCCAGGGACTGAGGGTGGTGCAGGTGCAGACAAACCCAGCCCTGAGACACCAGGCAAGGTCACTTGATTCCAAACGATTGGTGCATTGATCATTACAGAGTATCTATCTGTTGGTCCCCGCTCCCTTCTCCTTTTCCCAAACATGACTCCCCTCTCCCTGCCCCCTTTCAACTCGCAGTCCACAATAGAGATCATATCAGAATCAGGTTCATCATCACTCACATACATCAAGAAATCTGTTTTTTGTGGCAGCAGTTCAGGGCAATACAGACAATTAATACAGTACTGTCAAAAGTCTTACGTACCCTCACGATAAATATGTGCCTAATATTTATGCACAGTGCTGTACACAATTTACCACATAGTCTTGTGTTCCTGAATCTTTCTGAATGGTGAAGCATGCTTGAAGGGCTGGATGGCCTACATCTGCATTTTATTCTTGTGCATACTTTTCTGATCATTCATGTTCTTTCACATTCATCAACATCCTGACTGACAATTCTAACCTCATCACTGGTCAGTCTCACTCTAAGTTCAGTAAATTACAGAGTTCTCCAAGAGGACCTTGTCATAGGATTTGGAGGCTTGAGTGCCTCAATGACCCAGAGAGCTATGTTTGCTAGAGTCAGTGCCTTGTGCTTTGTAGGGTCACCCATGCCAAACAGGTCAAAGGGTAGTGGCCAGACAAAGAGTTATCCGCCACTCCTCTAGATTTGGGAGTTCAGCTCAGGGCTAACGTTCCTGACTAGTCAAAAAGCAATTGTTACGGAAACAGCAACAAAGCAATATACAGACAGCAATGAAGAACCTTCTTTTTTCCACTAAACACCAGTGGCATAATGGGCATAAGAAGAAATCATAGAATACACCGTGATTCAGGTCATAATTGTCACATTCTTTTTTTCTAATATTATCTCTGCGCTGGCAGCCTACGGAGTCTCCCAGTGAGAATACACAGAGATTTCAGAATTCTCATTCTTAACTTTAAACCTCTCCATGGCTTTGTATCTAACACCCCCAATCTCGTTTAGTCCTAAAACCTACTGACAAATCTTTTTGTGATCATCTCTGAAGTTAATCAGTTCACCATTGAAGGCTATGCCTTCAATTGCAAATAGTCCAAATTATAGAATTTCCTTTTATATTCTCATCTGCATTGATGCCTCTAAGAAACCCCTTAAAATCTATCTTTTTATTATGTAATTAGCTGCATATTGTGATGTGAAGTTCAGAGATATATTTCCATTTCCTATTCAGGATGTTCCAAAGCTCTTTAAACAGTACATGCCTGGGATTAAAGTGTTGTACTATAGTCATGTTGTACCCGAGTCATGCATCTGCAGAAATTCTCTGATGACTCAGCAATAGTTGGGTGTATAAAGAGAGGACAGGAGGATGAATACACGGTCCTGGTGGAGGAATTTGTCAAATGGTGCAGTGAATCATCTGCAGCTCAACATCAGTAAGACAAAGGAGATAGATGGTGATGGACTTTAGGGAGACTAAACCTGCACTGTCCCCTGTTATTCTTGATGGTGAGGATGTGGAAGTGGTGAGGACCTACAAGTAACTGGGAGTGACCTAGAGTGCACAGAGGCTGTGTACAAGAAGGGCCAGAGTCACCTCTACGTCCTGAGGTCCTTTGGAGTGTATAGGCCTTTCCTTCACATGTTCTACCTATCTGCTGTTGCCAGTACAACCTTCTGTGCAGTGGTGTGCTGGGGCAATGGCTTCAACATGGGTGATGCCAAAAGGCTCAATAAACTGATTAAGATTCAAACTGGACACACTGGAGTCTGTGGTAGAACAAAGGACCCTATGGAAAATCCTGGAAATTCTGGACAATGTTTCTCACCCTCTGCATGTCACCTTGGCTGAAGAGAGGAGCACTTTTAGAAATAGACTAAGACACCTGCACTGCTCCGAATGACTATACGAGGTCATTCTTACCCTCAACCATTAGGCTCTGTAATGAGTCAAGCTATAACCAGGGAAGTGATGACCCCCTCCTGTTTGAGGTAACATTACTTCTCTTCTAATATTTGTATACCTGTGCACTTTTAATGCTACTGTGACACTGCAATTTCCTTTGGGATCAATAAATTACCTACCTATCTATATATCTATTTGATATGCTATTGTAGGAAATACGTCAGACAGTCTTTTGAAAACAAGCTCCCACATGTCGCTGTGCTAGTAAGAAGATAATCTATTTTAGTAGCATTGAGCAAGGAATAAATTTGCCAGGACACTGGGAATAAAAGTCTTGCTCTCATTTAAAATAGCGTCACGGCATCCCCTGAGGAGAGGAGAGAGGTTATCTGCTTAAGCTCCCATTCAAAACATGACAGTGCTGCAACCATTTACTATCGCACTGCGGTGTCAGCACAGAACTCTTTATCTGTGACCCAGAATCTTTTGATTCAAAGGCAATGTTGCAAATGATTGAGCCACAGTGGGTATAGATCTTTTTAATTCAAAAGGATTCCAGTTTCTAGTAATCTCTCTCTAACCAGTCAACTATTGGTATCAGGCTTTTAGATATTATCTTTGGAGCTATCTTAAAGTGCCTTTTTTTGGCCAATTCTCGCAATATTACCCAGAACCAATCTTGTCAACTCCACTTTTAGGAAAATGATTTAACACTTCTAAAATGGCTCAACAATACATCTTCTTGCCTCCTCTGTGAAACACTAATGTTTATTTTTTTGTATTTCAAAGATGCAACATTACATCAGGTTTCTGTTGTATCAAAACACAATTGATTTCCCTTCACAAACAAGGGAAAATCTGCAGATATTGGAAATCCAAGCAACACACATAAAATGTTGGAAGAATTCAACAGCATTGACTGTAGTCTTTTTCATTGATGCTGCCTGGCCTGATGAGTTCCTCCAGTAATTTGTGAGCGTTGGTTAAATTGATTTCAATTTTACGTTCAGATTCTGTTTCTAAACTTTGACTCTCCTGTTAAAGGCAGAACTGCAATATTTACAAGTAATTTAAAATATCCTTTCAAAATGAAAAGCCAAGCAAAAACATTCTTAAAGTTTGAAGAAACTTGACATCCTCTATATGAACGATCACTTTCCCATAGTTCATTGCATAAAAGTATAAATTATAATAGCTGAGAGTGTTAAACACACAGCCTCAGGAATAGAATCAAAATGGGAATTTCAAACACACCTGGGATTGGATTTGCTGAATGTCTTTCAACAACATTTCTCAATCACGTACTTTCTTTCCAAAGTTATTCAATTAAGATTGGAACTAAATTGAATTATATGAAACATGCATTTTTGGTATCAACTCCTCCTGTAGGTTTAATGGTTCAAAATACATTGTAGCAAATTTCATACCAGTGGGAAAAATATGTTTTCCAAGAGGCTACAGATGTGTAACCGTTTTGAGTGCCCCTTTAGCTGTTGAATGATTATCAGTCAGATAACAATTGACAAGCGAAATATTATTTAAATTTGTTTGATTAAGATGATGGCATTATGTACGAACTAAATGATATAAGAGTGCAAAGGCACAGAAACCAGGATACATGACAAGAGACCTTATTAGAGTCTCTGGATCATGGTGTTAGATGATTTGTTACTGACCATAAAAACTACTCTGCAAGTAATAGGGAACTGAGCTCCTTGAGGCCTGCTGTTCCAATATCTATTACTCTGCTCCATTGCTACAACCCATGTGGAGTCCACAAGTGAGCCAGTTGTGTTTGGCTCATTAGCAATACAATGGGGAATCTGCATTTGCAATTGTGCCCTCTTGTCAGAACTGATATAGGAATAGCAACATGAATTACCTGGAGAGAGTTGCAGAACCTGTGGATTAGATGGGAAAATATTAGTTAACTAACTTTACTTACTTGTTTGATTTTTTAATCATTTCTTATTGTTTTAAAATAATTTTAATAGACTTAATTGGAAAAAAATCTTTTGTATTTTTAACTATTTAAAATAAGACCACAAACGACCCTTGTGTTACAAGGGTCATTTTTCACATCAGGGAGAATCCAAAATTGTTTTAAGGCTTTAACATCTTTGACATTTCAGAATCTGGAATTTCAGGGCATTTCAGAGTCTGGAATTATGCCATTTGGAAATGAATGATCAGTTCTGAGCTTCTTGTTAACAATAGTTCAGGTTCAGTTTTTAAATCAGTGGAGAACTCTGAAATGTGAATGTTGGAGAATTCTATGAAATGCAGACCATTGAATTATAAAAAGAAATTATGATCACCATCATTATGTGCCATTTTGTATAACATTGATGGTCATGGTCTTCTATTTGTCTTTAATCTGAGAAGTTCTAGTAAGTTCTGCAAAACTTTTGCCTGTCCATCCCTTGACGTAACTCATGAGTGTTATGCTCTGTTGACCATGACATTTTCTTCCATCGATTTTTCTCGTCATTGACCTCGAGCTTCTCAACCTTAGTACATGTCCCAGAAATCCTAATTGCATTTCCCAATTGATGATATCAGCTCTCTTCTTACTAATTTTTAGAACACTTCCTCATTTGTTACTCTATCCTTTCACGATATTTATCATTTTTCACATTTCTGCAGCTTCGAATTTTCCCTCATTTTGCTTTGTTATTGTCCAATATTCACTTTCACCTGTTAGTGTGGAATGAACATGGCACCACAAAACTCTGTTTCGTACCCATAGAAATTATGTTATTCTTTACTATCTTGCTTAAATGCTTGAACATGTATTTAGCAATCCCAATTCTTCTAATTTCAACACCAGCCCTACCGTCAGAAGTTATCATGCTCCCCAAGTCATTGAACTTCCATATTTGTACAATTGTGTTGTTGCCCACTCATTTTGCATTTCTGTATTTTCTCTCTGCTGTAATCATTTTGGAGATTGCCATTGTCTCAACTATTACATGTCATTTATCTTTCCCCAGTGTGAATTTTGTCCAGGTCTTGCCATATAAGGCTATAGACTCAATTATTGTCTGAAAGTTTGAGATTTCATTGAGTCTTTTTTGATTGTATGCTAACAGCAGAGCTAGAAAAAAGCTTGTGGCATCACCTTATCTCTTACTGCACTTCTTTCTTCTAAACTTTGGCAAAGCCAGAATTCCTATAATCACGTAGTTATGGAAAAAGAAAGTAAATAACAGATGGTTGGGATTTGTATTGTCAGGTAATGCATGAACCATCCAGAGAGCAGAAATGCACCTGCGGACACTAATCCTTTGTACATTGACATTTCCCATGTGGCACTGAGTGCAGCATTTGGATGGATGTGAAGTAATAAAGGCAGAGCAGATGAGACATCCCAGTAGTGGCTGGAAAAGACCACATTGCATTATGAAGAATCAAAATCAAGTTTAATATCATTGGCATATGTTGTGAAATTTGTTAACTTTGTGGCTGCAGCACAAAGCAGTACATAGTAATATTGAAAAAATAAATAAACGATCATACTATCAATACTGCTGACAAGAATTTGAGCACTGCCGTTTTCTCTCAGTGATGAGAGACAAGCAAAAACATGGTGAAATGGCATCGCTTGTTGCTCCATAACAGCTGGCACAGCTGTTGTTTCTTCACACTTTTTATAGAACATAGAAAATCTACAGCACATTACAGGCCCTTTGGCCCACAATGTTGTGCTGACCATGTAATTAATTTTTTGGAATCAAATTTTGAAAAAAATATCACTTTTCATACCATACCTGCAATTCTCTACTAAAAAAAGAACGGAGAATGTGGTACAGCACAGTACAGCTCCTTTGGCACATGATGTTGTGTCAATCTCTATAAACCTACTCGACGATCAATCTAATCCTTCTCACCAACACAGCCCATATCCTTTATATATTATACATCGATGTGTCTGTCGAAGTTTCTCTTCAATATTCCTAATGTATTAGCCTCTACCACCATCCCTGGCACTGAGATTCACACACCTACCTCTACCTGAGGTAAAAACGGTCTCTGGCATCTCCATTAGAGACTCCCCCACTCACAACAGATGTCTATTGGTATTAGCTGTTGCCACCCTGGACAAAAGGTGCTGGTTGTCCACTCTTTCTGAGCCTCTATTCATCTTACACACCACTGACAAATTGCCTCTCATTCTCCTTTGTTCCAAAGGGAAATTAACTAGTTTGCTCAACATTTCTGCATGAGACATATTCTCCAATCCAAGCAACATTCTGGTAAATCTCTGCACCCTCTCAAAAGCTCCCTTATGAGGCAATAAGAACTGGACACAATATTCAAAACAACATACACAAAACGCTGGAGGAACTCAGCAGTCCAGGCAGCATCAATAGAAAAGAGTATAGTCAATGTTCCAGACTGAGACTTTCTCCAGGACTGGAGGAAAATAGATGAGGAGTAGATTTAAAAGGTGGAGGGGAGGGGAGGGAGAAACACAATGTGATAGGTGAAACTGTGGGGGTGTTAGGGGTGCAGTAAAGAGCTGGGACTGGTGAAAGAGATACAGGGCTGGAGAAGGGGGAATCTAATAGGAGAGCACAGAAGGCCATAGAAGAACGAAAAGGAGGAGGAGAACCAGAGGAAGGTAATGGACAGGTAAGGAGATAGTGAGAGAAGGAAAAGGGGATAGGAGTGAAGGATGGTAGGGAGGGTGCATTATTGGAAGTTTGAGAAATTGATGTTCATGCTCTCAGGTTTGAGGCTACTCAGATGGAATATAAGGTGTTGTCCCTCCAACCTAAGTTTGGCCTCATTGCGACAGTGGAGGAGGCCATGGATTGATATATTGGAATGGAAATGGGAATGGGAAGGGAAATTAAAATTGGTGGCCACTAGGAGATCTCACTTCTTCTGACGGATGGAGAGTAAATGCTCAGCGAAGCAATTTCCTAATCTACAGCAGTGTAACCAGGTGACTGTTGAATATCATTTTTTATTGGTAAAGTGCACTTGTGTATTCACCTTGGTAATTATAGCTGCCTCTACTACCAGACCAGGCAGCATATTCCAGGCATCATGGCTCTAAATAGAACAACTTACTCCTCACATCCTTCTTGAACCTATCTCCTCTCACCTTCAATGCATGTATTGTTGATTTCAAATCTACCATGCCAAACATAGTCGTAGAAAAGTCATAGAGTAACAGAAACAGGCCATTCAGTCCACACCGAGCACTGCCTACTCCCTTCGTCTGCATCAGGACCATAGTCCTCCATACCACCACCATCCATGTACCTATACAAACTTTTCTGAAATAATGAAATCAAACTCTCATGCAGCACATGTGCTGGCAGCTTATTCCACTCTCTCATGACCCTCATGTTTCCCTTAAAATTTTCACCTTTCTCCCTTTACCAATGGCCCTGATTTGTATTCCCACTCTAACCCAGTGGAAAAAGCCTTCTTGTATTAACCCTATCTATACCCCTCATAATTTTGCATACCTCAATTCCAATTATTTGTCTTTATTGTTTCATGACCGAATGTGAATGTAACAGAATAACATGAATGTGTTCGTCTCTGTTCACATAGTGTGAGCGAGGAGAACTCATTTCAAGGTCTAGCCTGTATGTGTTTGGAAGTTAGGCATGTGTGTGCCAAATGTGAGTATATCTCTTAGTTGAGGTCTGATGTATTTTTCCATGTTTTCGATGTAGTGTATAAGATACAGGTCTGGTGGGATTCCAACATTGTTTGTATTGTTTTTATTTTATAAGAGTTTCCACTACCATGTTGGTTTTGTATATTTTGTCCAAGTTATTTTCATGCTGCATATGTAAAAAGGGTATGGTCTGAAGTTCAACTGAGATTGTAATAGTGGGACACACACAAAATGCTGGTGGAACACATTTTTTCTTCCTATAGATGCTGCCTGGCCTGCTGTGTTCCACCAGCATTTTGCGTGTGTTGCTTGAATTTCCAGCATCTGCAGATATCCTCATGTTTGTAACAGTGGGAACTGATTTTAAAACATTTTTGTTGTTATTATTTTGATACCCTCTTTCTCCAATAAAGGAATTTAAGACCGGAAAAAGTATTTGTCCTGCATGTGTATTTTTCCCCAGGCTACACCAGGCAGGTTTCATCGATATACTGATGTTCTCCTTGTTAATGTGAGATGTCTTCTTGAAAGTTCTGGAAAGTTGCTTACTCCTGACAAGACCCTTTCTTGCTTACCTCCACATGCCCCTTTTAACATGTTGCTGCCTAGTGCATCTCATTGACAAGCTGAATGCAAATTTCTACAAACAATGACGTTCTTTCTCGAAGGAACTGGTGTATGCTCTTGTAAAACTCTTCCTCAAGGCTTGCCAATTTCTCAAAGATTCAAATATTCCAATAAGGTAAGCTGGTGTACACAACTAACCACCCCAATCCTTCATTGGCATACTGTGTGTTGCTGAAGATCCTTTTAAATAACGCATTGGGTTAGGAGGGGAGGTGAGGTAATGGGAGTTCTTCTGTTTATATGAAGAGTAAGGAATGTGTCCTTACAATGAAGTACCTTGACTGCCATTAGCTTAGTTATACAATCACAATGACCCAGAGTTTGGTCTCTATTTGACGACAAAGTTGTCAATTTTATCAATTATAAAAATAGACAAAAAAGATTGGATTTGAGTTAAAACTTTGATTACCTAAGAATATCTCTAACAATATTTTCATTTGAGTGTCCCATTGGGGAAATAGTTGTCATACACTACATTGCAGATTAATGCATTATCTCAATATTTGAAATTATTATAATGATACATCTGGTTTTTAATATCGTAAAGCCTGATTAGTAACATTTCCAGCTGCATTGCTGATGTGTAATTGCTTATTAACATAAAGATCACTAATGAGCTTCCAACTTCAAATAAATTATTTTAAATATATTTACACACATGGAAAAGTAATAGTATGGCATCCAAATATGAAAAATGCTTTTGTGGATTAAGACTCATTTGAACAAAGTTTTCAATTCATCTCCATAAAATACAAGTTATATACTTTTAACATCACAGATGGTACTTCAATGTTTGTTTCAAAAGTTACAAAAATTCTTTTCTTAATCATGTTTTAGACCGCTTCAAAACTATTACTTTATTTATTACCAAATAATGTTGATATCTGAACTTGCCCCTTATGAATTGCATCTTCATTCTGTTACTTCGATGGAAGAAACAGATACGATTTGGAATGATACAACACTCCAGGTTTTTGGTCTTCTACATTACATTACGTAAGATTATAATCATGGGCAAAGCTCTGCCCATATTTAATGTGGCTGATCCATCAGTTAAACAAGTGTTTATGGGTGAAAAATAAACCATCAGTTTTGCAATAAGAATACAGCTTGTGAAAGTTGTGAAATCTGAATTCTGCTCTTCAAAAAAATAGTAGATTTATGGACTAATTTAGAAAAAAAACCCAGACCCATCTTGTAAAGACATTGCCCAGAAGAAGGCAATGGCAAATCACTTCTGTAGAAAAAAAATTGCCAAGAACAGTCATGGTCATGGAAAGATCATGATCACTATGTCATATGACATAGCACATAATGAAAAAACAAAGAGGGAAGTATTGATAACCCTAATCACCATACTACGATCCAAGATGGGTGATCCTAGCCATTATTAAAAGGCCTGAACAGATTAGATATGGCAAAGTTATTTCCTATGGTAGCGGAATCTAGGACAAGAGGACACAATTTCAGGATTGAAGGATGTCCATTTAGAACTGAAATGCGGAGAAATTACTTTAGTCAGAGCGTGGTAAATTTGGGGTATTTGTTGCCATAAGTGGCTGTGGATGCCAAGTCATTGGGTGTATTTAATGCAGAGATAGATAGGTTCTTGATCAGCCAGGGCATCAAAGTGTATGGGGTGAAGGCAGTGGAGTGGGGATGACTGGAAGAATTGGATCAGCCCATGATTGAATGATGGAGCAGACTCGAAGGGCCGATTGGCCACTTCTGCTCCTATATCTTATGGTCTTCTGATCAACTCTTCAGAGATTGTCTGCCTGACATCAGTGGTCACATAACCAGGGCTTGTGATGTGCCCCAGCTGCCCATCAGACCATTCACCATCTGCTCACATGGCTTCACATGACCCTGATCAGGGGGAGTGGAGGGCTAAGAAGGTGCTACACCTTGCAGAAGGGTGACCTAGAGTCTAGTGGAAGGAAGGAGTCCCTTACACCGTCTTTGGTGGAGATGTATCTCCACCTCGCCAACACTCAAGAAACCATGCGCATCATGGCTGTCAGTGAGTTGCTGCTTCCTTGTTCTTTAGGTGACAGGTTTTGGTATTTGTTTTTAATTGCCATGATGTTACAATTGTTTGTTTGTCCTCGGGAGTGATCATGCCATACAGTATATAATTGCACAAGGAGCTGTTCTATTTATCTTTGAGGAATGCTGACACTTTAAACACTGGAACAGTTTACACCCAATTAATTATCTTCTTGATATTCAAGTCATTTTCTTTGAAGAGCCCCTGTAGAGAAGTCAAGAGCTTCTTGACAGATGTCTCTTCTGGTGGTTATCAGGTCACCCCGTGGATACTTTACATATCTTGTTGACTGGGACTCAATGAATTTGTTTAACCCTGCAATGCCCATCATCACATAGTTTAACCCTGGCATCTTATTTCTGCCTGCCCCCATTCAGTTTCACCCTCTGTACAGCCACATCGTCACCATCCAGATGCAGCTTACGCACCTTTCTGAGTCCGTCATATTAAGTAAGTTGCGTGCAACAGATGAAGTTCAGGCTGTTCTCATTGCAAATAAGACAACTACCAGAATCCAGAGGGATTTGAAGGTTGGACTACCTTTCAAAGTTGACAATTGCAGATGAAGAAATAATTGATCAAAAAGCAATTGAAAACCATTCTGATGAAGGATCATCAACCTCAGTCAATAACTTCATTTTGCTCTTGTGTGCTGCTTAACATGCTGAGCGCTGTCAGCATTTTATTTTCCTGTTACTGGAGATCAGCGGGTACTTGTGTTCATGGCTACGTTAGGTTGGGATTCCAAGCTACTTGGTTACACAAGTTGGTATAATTTCCTGACTCAATTGATTTGTGTTCTCACCAACATGCTGAGTCATGGGGTCTGTCTCGGCACTGTACGTCCCTATGTTCTATATTCATGGCTTTAACAAAAATCAAAATATATGACTACAAATTGTGACATAGTTTTCTTGTAAAAAAAAATGTAGTGTGATTTTTAGGTTAATTAGAAAAATTCCCTATATGTGTGGGAAGCCAGTCAGAGACACAATCCAGTTGCCATAGGTGAAGTTTCTTGTCCTGATGAACAACTATTGATCATCTGAACACACACACACTCACACTCATACAACACACACACACACAACACGCACACACACAGCGCACACGTGCACACACACACGCACACACATCTGTCCTCTGCATACATGGGATATCAACAGGAATCCTGGATATGTAGCCAGTAGAGCTCTGGATATAAGCTGTGGACTGTGATAACTTTGGCATGCATTTGTAAAAGAGCCCACTTGGTCCAATTAGTAACAGGTCTTGAGAGGTGTCTCACACATCAGGTGACTCTTTGAATGCACTGAAACGTGGCAGGAGCAGACAGCCTCTGCTTGTGCAAGCTGCTTCCATCTCTGTCACTCCTTCTCTCTTGCATTCAACTCAACAACTGGCTGGTATTTCTGGTGCTGGTAATGTTCCTCTTTGGTTGAGATCCAGCTTGAGGATGCTAACCATGCATGTTGTCAGAAAGCAACACATAAAAAGTGAACTAATAAATACTTTCCTCTTTCAATAAAAAAGCATTTGTACATATGTACTATTTAATACAATATCTTCACAAGTTAAAGCATATTTTTAAAAGTAATTAAAATCTCAGCTTGCTAACCATGATGCTTCAGTACATGTGAAAGATGTGTTAAACTGAAAATTAAATCAAAAATTTTATTCAAACTGAGTGTTCCTCACACCTGAATAGGAGATGCAGCACTCTGCCGGCATGCGATAAACACAAACATTTGCAGGTTTTGCAGTGATCTAGTCAAGGTTCCCACACTTCTGCTAGCTGTAACAATCTCAATTTCACCCAAACCCAATCATTCATCCTTCATTGACCATCCTTTACAAAATTAATGTCAAACATTAATGATGAACAATCAGAGCTCAGTCTGATTTGAAAATAAACCTGTAATCGAACTGCCACCTTAAATATTAGTTCTAATTGCAAACAAGGACCTTGACATCTTTGCTTTTGTGCAGAAAACTGTGGAACTTACAGTACTACCATTATCATTGTTCATAGTCTAGAGAAATAACTATACTATTTATCATAACAAAGTTTTAAAGATCAGTGGTTCAAAATGACTTTATCATTAGATAGTAATATAGCTCCAATTACTTAAGAATGTCTTTCAATATTTTAACTAATTTTTTTCAATTTAATGTTAAATTCTGAGTTAATAGTGTCGAGATTTCAGAGATATTAATTTTTTAATTTTTACTGAATCTTGAAATGAGACATTACATATAGCTACAGATGATATGCAAAAACAAACCATAATTCAAACTATACTCCTGCATTTTTGCCTCAAAGTAATTGATTGTTGGAACCTTAGTATAATAAGTTTGAAAAATACTCTGCTAGAAGAACTGTCTATTATGCTTAAAGAAGACAAATCCAAACCCTGGTAAATATTTTAATATATTGCTGTTTTTTTTAAACAGAGAAGAAAAGAAGTAATACCGGGGTGATTGATAAGGTCATGGCCTAAGGTAGAAGGAGTCAATTTTAGAAAACCTAGCAGATTTATTTTTCAACATAGTCCCCTCCTACATTTACACACTTAGTCCAGTGGTCATGGAGCATACAGATCTTGGACCTCCAGAAAGTGTCCACAGCAAGGGGTGATTGATAAGTTTGTGGCCTAAGGTAGAAGGAGATGAGTTATTAACTTCAAACTTTCTGCATAATCACTCAAAGAGTTTACTGCATGTGCATGTAACGAGAGCTGTATAACTCATCTCCTTTACCTTAGGCCATGAACTTATCAATCACCCATCTGTGGACACTTTCTGGAGGTCCAAGATCCATATGCTCCATGACCACTGGACTAAGTGTATAAATGTAGGAGGGGATTATGTTGAAAAATAAATGTTCTAGGTTTTCTAAAGTTGACTCCTTCTACCTTAGGCCAGAACATATCAATCACCCCTCGTATAACAGATGGGCATTTTTGAAGTTTGTACATTTGATTGAATAAAGAAATTATTTCTTTGATAGGCATTAACTTTAAAATTACAAATTCCCCTTCTCTCTCTTTTGATAGAGAGTGAGAGCTTGTCAGTTCCTGAGATGAGGGACTAGGAGGTACGATGTGGTAAATTGTATCATGAGGACAGCGAGGTGCTGGCCTCCGCTTTTGTCATTGTTGCTGGAGTGATTTGTCTTTCCCTCGCTGAAGAGAGAGATCCTGTCTGAGATACCAAAGTGCTGGGTTATGGACTGTAGTTTTTAATGGATTCTAGATCACGGACTCTTTGGGGACTTTACTATTGTTTGCATGACAGTGGTGGGGGGGGGGGGGTTGGGGTCACTGCCTTTGCTGGTGCAAATGGGATGAGAGGAAGGGTCGATATTTTTTACCGCTGCTTGTACGAAAGAACGGGAAGTGGAGAGGAGGCTTTGGGGATCTGATGTTACTATCATTCATTCTATGGGGTTTCTTGATTTGTGGGTGTCTCTGTGAAGAGTAAGAATTTGAAGTTGTATATTGTATACATCCTCTGATATTAAATTGAAACATTTGAATTCGAGCTCACTTATTTTGGGTAACTTCACACAAACAATGGTGGAAATACATGACTCTCTCCTACCAACACTAATTGAAACTATAAGTGATATAACAGGAGCTGACAGCCTTTTTTAGTCAAAGGTCATACAGTTGTAATCCAGTGGGGTATATTGTAATTGTGCTGTAACTGATTGGCAGAATCGTACTGATGGGTTGAATGGTGTTAACCCATCAACCATTTTACTGGGCTGACCTAATGATCTAAATTTACCAGCCTGATCTACTTGCAACTCTAAGAGGCATGATACAAATTTCAGATGTAAAGACAAATGGCTTAAAAAAATTAAGCTGACTATGATTTTCTTAAGGGCACTGGAGATGAAACATAATCACAGCCATGTTGGAATTGCTCAAATCCCCAATGCAACAATATACTGTACATCATTTTGCTCTTCAATATTTTTTGGCTAAACTTGTGACTGTGTTCTGAGTATGCTTGTATCCTACATCAAACAGCAAACAAGAACTAAAACAAATTAGGCAGGGAAAATTAGAACATGCAATTAAACTGGAAAATTGTTGGACCTGCAGGGTGATGTGCTCCCAGGTCTTGAAAGAATTCATCCTGCTACTTTATACAAAATGGCTGGTGAAATAATTATAGAACACAGAACAGTACAACACAGGAAAAGGCCTTTCGGCCCACTGTTATTGATTATGATGCAAATCTAAAATAATCCCATCTGCCAATACGTGGTCTGAATGCCTTTCAACGCCGCCAGTTCATGTGTCTGCCTATGTATCTATCAGGCATTGCTACTGTGTCTGCTTCTGCCACTTACCTGGTGATACAGTCCAGGGGCTTCCTATTCTTTATGTAAAAACTTGCTTCACACATCATGCTTATTCTTTACCCTACTGACTTTAATTGTAGCCCTCCAGTATTTGACATATCCACCTCAGAAAAAGACTCTACCCACCCCATCTATGTTTATCAATGTATATATTAGAATCTTGACACCCCTGAGTCCCTGCTGCTCAGGAGGAAAATGTCCATGCTTGTCAAGCCTCTCCTTATCGCTTATGCACTCTTTCTCTTTTGCCCATTATGCTGCTGGCGTTTAAGGCAGCAATGAAGATCCCTTTAGAATTCTTCATTGTTGTTTCCATAGCAATTTTGTTTTACCAGTCATAGTTCAATCCCCAAACCAGGAGGACCACTCTTATCTAGCCTATACACTTTGACCTGTTTGGCATGACTGACCCTACCAAAACACAAAGCGTAAGTTCCTGATTCCAGCCTACATAGTTCTCTGAATCATTGAGGCACACAAGCCTCCGAACCACAACAAAATACATACTCTACAACAGATAAAGTTCCCTGATGCTTCAGAGGAAAGTGTCCATGCTTGCCAAATCTCTCCTGATGGTTTATATACTCCAATCCTGATAGCCTCTTCTGCATCTTCTCTGAAGTCTTCACATCCTTGCAATCTGGCACCCAGAACTGTAGAACAGACCACGAGTGAGATTACTGTGCTACCAGAGAGGGGAGACTGCCTTTTGATCACTGGTAAGATCGCTCTGCTGTCAGAGAGGGGAGACTGCCTTTTGATCACTGATGAGATCGTTCTGCTGCTGGAGAGGGGAGACTGCCTTTTGATCACTGGTGAGATCGCTCTGCTGTCAGAGAGGGGAGTGCCTTTTGATCACTGGTGAGATCGCTCTGCTGTCGGAGAGGGGAGACTGCCTTTTAATCACTGGTGAGATCGCTCTGCTGTCAGAGAGGGGAGACTGCCTTTTGATCGCTGGTGGGATCGCTCTGATGTCGGAGAGGGGAGACTGCCTTTTGATCACTGGTGGGATCACTCTGTTATCAGAGAGGGGAGACTGCCTTTTGATCACTGGTGGGATCGCTCTGCTGCTGGAGAGGGGAGACTGCCTTTTGATCACTGGTGGGATCACTCTGATATCGGAGAGGGGAGACTACCTTTTGATCACTGGTGGGATCACTCTGATATCGGAGAGGGGAGACTGCCATTCGATCGCTGGTGGGATCGCTCTGCTGGACTTGGACTGTAGGCTTCTTATTTCCAGTCTTGTAGATTTTTTACATTCTATGTTTTTCACCCAATCTTCCTTGTTTTTTTGTGTGCTGGATAGCAGGCTTTGAGGGTCAATGTGCCTGTTGCATCTTTGTTCATTTTTTGTATAGGGAGCTGGGGGGATTTGGGGGAGGGATGAACATGCTCCTGTTCTTTTCTTTCTTGGTTTCAGGGCTTTCTGGAGAGGAAGAGTTGTACACTTTGATAATAAATGAACCTTTGCACATAATTCATCAAATGTAGCCTAACCAAAAGTTGTTAAGCTGCAATGTGATTGGCCAATCGATATCCTCAATGTTCTGATGAAGGTGAACATGCTCTGCACCAGGGGTTTACAACCTTTTTAAGCTATGGATCGATACCATTAAGCAAAGGATCCATGGACCCAGGTTGTGATCCTCTGGTTTACACCTTCTGCATCCCTGTCACTAGCGTTACAGTTTTAGGAATCTCCCCCCACCCCGCCAAAGGGTTTTGCCACTCAATGCACATCTTCTTGTGTTTGATTTCCTAAAGGGTATCACTCCATTTAAACACAATGGATTATTCTCCTTTGGCTGTTTGACCACCCAGATTTCCAAATGATCTATTTCCTGCTGTATCGTTTGACAGCTTACCTCACTATCACAAACGCACTAGTTTTCATGTTGGCTGCAAGCTTACTGACTAGACCACCTTGGGCAGATGATCTTTATACTTCAAAGTTGCATAAATTTAAGCATATGTAACATTTGATTATCAGAGACAGAATTAGCAGTCCAATAGAGAAGTCTGAAACAATTGGACAATGTATTTTGTATATTTACAAACAAAAAAATAATTAAATTGAAAAAAACTAGCTTTGAGAATGTTTGAATGATTCAATTGTTAATTTAATATTTGACAAGAAACATTTGACATCCTTATTGGAGAGCACTTTTTTTTTTAAAAGGCCTCCATTGGTCAGTGTTGACCAGGGATATTACATCCTAGCAGTCTAGATACACAAGCTAGGACAACACAATATGCTGAACAAACTGTTGCCCATGTAGCAAGCTCCTCATCTGATGAACCCAAATGAATTGCAGAGACCAATACAGTTTAGCACCATCAACTTTGCAGGAGTTGCCAGTCTGTTGAACTCAATATAGGCCTGCCTTAGGGACTCCAGTTCCAGAATTTTCCCTCAAGGTTTACTCCTGAAGCCTTCCTCTTAAATATGTATAGCCACAAGGCAGTAAACGTTTGGGATCAGAGTTTTCCTGATGTCCTTCTCCTATATGAGCTACCAACCATGGCTGACAAGTCCCATCTGTCTGAAATGACTGGTTTTAAGGCACCAGTAACCTGCCTTTGCCCCTTCTCCTGTCAGTAGAAATGGTTCCACTGGGATTAGTAGCTCAACCACATGTGAAGGCCAGAAGCTGCACTTGGTTGTCAGAGGCTGTTAGTTTAAATACATTTTAAAATGAATGTCATTTAATTACCAGTGATCTGGAAACTCTCTGACTTATCAAGACATTTAGAATTCTTGACAGGAATCAAATAGGTTGGAAAGAATGGAAGTATAACTTTAAGAGAAAAGGAGAATTGTGCCTAGAGCACGATAGAAATGCATACACAAGAACAATGACAACCATTTACTGAAGGCATTACAAAACAGGAATGTAGATAATACAGTGAATGCCACAACTCTCCTTAACCTAGGGCACCTGTGATTCATGAGTTGGATAAAAGTGTTTTCTGATACCAAGAGGTACCAAATAAGATTGAGATAAGTCAATTCAACTCCTAATGAGTGTAATTTAAACCCCAATTTGTTTCTCTAATTCAGTACCAATTATAATCCCACAGGGGAATGAAAAACATAAAAAAGTCACACATCTTCAGCTTGGGATAGTGTTTTAAAAATGAAGCCGACATATATAAAGCAGGAAGAATTTCCTGGCTGAACTGAGACTAATATAAGAGTGCTTGATACTAACTCCCAGAGAAAGAACGTGAACTTCCCAGGAATAAGTGCCAGAGACCCAAAGGAGAAACAGAAAGAAGCGACAACAGTGCCATCAGGCTTCGGAAATCCCTGCCACATTGTCATTGAAGTGTCACTGGATAATAGGTTCCATACCATACAATATTTAATATTAATACACTTCAATTTACTATATATGTGTAATTCATGTGTAGATTTTATAATTACCTACATAAGTTATTGTGTATGTGTAACCACTATATGTATACCACTGTGCTTTAGACCATAAGATATAGGAGCAGAACTAGGCCATTCAGCCCATTGAGTCTGCTCAGCCAGTCTATCATAGCTGATCCCAGATCTCACTCAACCCCATACACCTGCCTTCTTGCTATATCCTTTGATGCCCTGACTGATCAGGAAACTATGAACTTCTGCCTTAAATATACCCACAGACTTTACCTCCCCACAGTCTGTGGCAAAGCATTCCACAGATTCACTACTCTTTGGCTAAAAAAAATCCTCCTCACCTCTGTTTTAAAAGGTTGCCCCTCAATTTTGAGGTTGTTCCCTTTCGTTCTGGATACCCCCACTGTAGGATACATCCCATGGGAGGGGTGTGACATAGGTGGGAGAGAAGGAGTGCCAGGAGCAGGGGGTGGTGAGGGTGCAGACACACTCACCCCTGAGACACAAGGCAAGGTCATTTGATTCCAAACAATTGGTTTATTGATCATTACAGTATGTCCTTCTGGTGCTTCCACTCCCTCCCCTCTCCCAACCACGATTCCCCTCACCCTCTCAGTTCAGAAAGAACCCATATCAGAATCACGTTTATCATCACACACATAAGTCATGAAAATTGTTATTTGTTTTTGTAACAGCAGTACAGAGCAAGACATAACAATACTGGAGTACTCTGCAAAAGACCTAGTCATGCTGGCTATGTACTTATGTGCAAGACTTTTGCACAGTACTGTATAATTCATTATAATATGTTGCTGAACCACAGAATTACAGTGATTCAATTGCTTGAGCATCTTTAAATTTATTTTAATACAATTTACCAGTACATCAGGATTGCACTTAAGATTCCTGCGTGATACCATAAGGTTTATTATATTATTGTGGAGTGTTTAGTTGCTAATCTAGTCTATTCCATTCTGAATATAGGTCATAACTTCCAGTGACAATTATCCTGATTAAATATCAGGTTTAAACAATTTTAGAAGGATGTTGGAAATTGAATTCCTTTGGGGGAAATTGGAAGCTTTTACATTTTCAAAACTTGGGTCCAGTTTGTGTATTTTACTTTATATCAAATTAGTAACTATAGGATTTTTCAGTTTAATAAAATATATTATAATCAATTGAAATATTATATTAATGGAAAGATTTGCAATATACATCCATTTTTTGAGAATCATTAAAAAGGAATTGTGAATGTTTGCTTTACAGCCCCAGATAAAAATGTGATCAACTCCAGCAAAAAGAGAGACAACAGCAGGAAGCCACTGAATAAGTATGTTTGTGAAATATATTTTGATGCTTGTATAAGGCTAGAGTTAGATTAACATTTTCCTTGACATTTTGTGATGATATTGGATTTGTTTACCACAAAGTTCTAAACTCAAATGAAAATGTTTAACCATATCAGATATATATAGAAATGAGTACTCTCATGAAAGAGAGATAATACTGTAACTGCCCAGTCTTCAAAACTAGTTCACTTCCCTCTTTATTCTCCATGGTGAGTGTTGCTGCCAATACCCACTATTTGAGCAATGGGTCATCTTTTCCAACCAAGGAAAAGGTTCTTCCAGCTAACAAATTAATTTAAAATGCAGTTAATTAATTTAGAGTGATATATGCTTAAATTGAAACAACACTCATAAAACACATTTAAAACTCACAGGATTTCGATCTTAAACATTCCTAAAACATAAGCTATTCTTAAATCACGAAGCACAACACATTAACAATAATACATCTCCAGGCACAAAGGTTTAAGAATTTCCAAAACACAGGTCAGATTCCTAAAAGCTAAAAATATATGCCCTGATGCAGATAAACAAGTCATACATCACAGAAACCAAAGCTGGAGTAATGGATTCTCATTCACCCTGTGTTTCGCCCTCAGATACCCATTTAGCATAAATGGCCTGAAAGCAAATTTTTGGAAACATAGATCTTAACTTGCTACCATTAATGCTTACAGGTCAGAATTAATACCATAACTCTAACTTCTGAGTACATAAACCTCCCAGCTATGAACACATTAAATATTGATATGCAAAATGATATTATCCATTGTTCTGCAAGCTTCCTGGAACTAAGCAACATAAGAGTCAGCTTGTCTGTTTGAAGTAACCCATTGTCTATAAGATGTCTTGAGAAGCAATAAAGCAGGTGTAGCAAGTGTGCATCCTCCTTCTCAGTGTCTGCATTTATACAGAGCTTATTTGCAAAGTTGTTTGATAGACAATACTTCTTTAACTTCCATTTACATTTTAAGAGCTGAATACTGACATCCATTTATGACCAGAAATTAAACAAAGCAATATTGACTTGAAGTTTACTTACAGTTGTTTGATCTTACAAATGACAGATGCTGTGTTTAGAAAACAAGATTATCAAACAACTATGAAGTCTACTGGCCAGGAGTGACTATCCATCACAATACAATGATACATCAATGCAATTCCTACAGATTTCACAGGTTGTGAAATTGGAACATTGGGAACTTTATACTGCCCAACCCTTGAACCCTTTCCTCTACAGCTCAAAAAAAGACATTTTCATATTTACTTTGAACATTGTAACTTTCTGACCAGACCAGCATTCATGCAAGGCCTCAGTCCAACCCTGGATCCACCTAAAAATGCACAAGGACCACACAAGAAGTAAACTGAATATATTATTATAGAAATTTAAATTAAATTTTTAATCTGGATTGTAATTTACTGTTTTAAGGATATACTAATTATGACAGTAACACTGTATTCTCTACACTAACATTTTCAAATTCCTTGTGATAACTTTCCATTTTGAAAAACATAGCCAGATAGGAAGTAAGAATGCCTTATCATTGCTTTGACAAGATGACTTTAATTTCCAAAAAAGTGAATTTTTTTTTAAACTACAGATCTAAAAGGTATTTTTCAAGACATCTTCGAGCAACCAAAGTGCTACACCTGCCCATTCACATCCTCCATCACCTCCATGCAGGGCCTGAAACATTCCTTCTAAGTGAGACAACACTTTGCCTGTGAATTTGTTGGGATTGTCTATGATATCTGGTGCTCCCAATGCAGCCTCCTGTACATTGGTAAAACATGTCGTAAATTGGGGGACCGCTTTGTTGAGCAACGCTTATCCATCTGCCAAAAGCAAAATTTCCTAGTGGCCAAACATATTAATTGCCATTCGCATTCACATTCTGACATGTCGGCCCATGGCCTCCCACTGTGCCCAGATGAGCTACCCTCAAGGTGGAGGATCAACATCTTACATTCTGTATGGGTAGCCTCCCATCTGTTGACATGAATATTTATTTCTCCTTCAGTGAAAAAAACTCTCTCCTCCTCCTTTTTCTAACCCTACTCTGGCCTCTTACCTCTTCTCACCTGCCTATCACCTCCCCCAGGTTCCCTCCTCCTTCCCTTTCTCCTATGGCCCACTCTCCTCTCCTTTCAGTATTATTCTTCTCCAATCCTTTATATATCCCACCCACATGGCTTCACCTGCTATCCTTCATCCTCTTCCCCCAACCTTCTTATTCTGGCATTCTCCCCTTTGTTTATCAGTGCTGATGAAGGATCTCGGCCCAAAACATCAACTGTTTATTCATTTCCAAAGACGCTGCCTGACTTGCCGGGTTCCTCCAATATTCTGCATATGGTGCTTTTCATATGCTTGTTTAAGCAGGAATGAAATTCTTGTTAATTGTGTGACTGCATATCCCTCTGGTTAAAGTGAAATGAGCAAGGTAAAGTGTCTTGCTTAATCTTCAAAACCTAGCCCTTCAAATAATAGTCTTAAAAATGCATTAGGTTAAATCCTTTAATCTGGATTTTTAATTAGTTTTCCATTTTACATTGTCAGTGAAAGAGATTATTATTTGATGCTAAACAGGTTTTCTCCTTCAGGTTAAAGGCAGCAATTTCAGCAGGAAAGAAGTGGTGTTCATTCACATTTATACATCACATGGTCTTCCTGACCAATCACGGGTGACGATCATTGTCATGAGAATAGGTTGTCAAACAATTGATGAATGTCATTAATTTAATCTTGAATAGCACACATAGAAATTATTCATCAAGCGTAGAAAGAGCTTCATTACCCCACAAAGTAATGTCTGCATTTTCACTGTCCAACAAAACTGTACTACTCTAACATTAGGTCATCTAATGCTTCAAAGGAAAGACCATGGTCAATTTCTCTGCACAAACATAAAATACCAAATTTAATATCCTGGGGTTTTGAATGATGGTTTAGATAAGCCAGCCAAGATTTTTGTTTTAGTCAGATTTTCCATTTGTTTTGCTGATTTGCAAAGACATCCATGCATTTATCCTCACACTTGCATATTAGAACACAAAACAAAATCACCCTTAGAGTCTTATATTCACTATGCATACTTCCACATTAGTAAGGAGCATTTCTATTATATATAATTGCACAAAAATCTTCAATTATATTGTTTATTCATTATGTACTTTGTCCTATGACATGGGTGATCATGATCTTTCAGTGACCATGATTGTTCTTGGCAACTTTTTTCTACATAAATGGTTTGTCATTGCCGCCTTCTGGGCAGTGTTTTTACAAGACACATGACCCTAGACATTATCAATACTCTTCAGAGATTATCTGCCTGCTGTCAGTGGTCACATAACCAGGACTTGTGAAATGCACCAGCTGCTCCCATGGCTTCACTTGACTGTCATCAGGGGGCTAAGCAGGTGCTATACTTTGCCAAAGGTGACCTGAGGCTAGTAGAGTGAAGGAGCACCTTACACCTCCTTTGGTAGAGACACATCTCCATCTCACCACCCTTTCAATAATATATACTTGTAAAATTGCACTGTTAGAAACCTTATCACTGTAATAATCTTAGGGTTATTGTGTCATAAAGCAGTACAGCATAGAAAGCAGCACCCTTGGCCCATCTGATCTGCACCAAAATATTAATCTGCCTAAACATATCAATCTGCACCTGAATCATACCCTCCATACATTTCCCATCCATATACCTATCCAAATTTCTCTGAAATGTTGAAACCGACCCCACATCCACCATTTGTGCTGGCGTTCCACACTTCCACCACCACTTTCTGAATGAAGCTGTTCACCCTCAATTTCCCCTTAAATATTTCACATTTCATCCTTAACCCATGACTTCTGGTTATAGTCCCACCCAACCTCAGTGGAAAAAGTCTGCTTGCATTTACCCAATCTATAAGACCACAAGACATAGGAACAGAATTAGGCCATCTAGCCCATCGAGTCTGCTCCACCATTTAATCATGGCTAATCCCTTTCATTCCTGGAATCTTCCTTGTGAACCTTCTCTGGACCCTATCCAATGCCAGCACATCTTTTCTAAGATGAGGGGCCCAAAACTGTTCACAATACTCAAGGTGAGGCCTCACCAGTGCCTTATAAAGCCTCAGCATCACATCCCTGCTCTTGTATTCTAGACCTCTTAAAATGAATGCTAATATGGCTTTTGCCTTCCTTACCACCAACTCAACCTGCAAGTTAACTTTTAGGGTGTTCTGCACAAGGACTCCCAAATCCCTCTGCATCTCAGATACTTGGATTTTCTCCCCGTTTAGAAAATTTATTTCTATACCTCTCAATTTTGTTTACCTCTATCAAATCTCACCTCAATCTTCTACATTCCAAGGAATAAAGTACTGACCTATTCAACCTTTCCCTATAACTTAGGTTCTCAATTCCCAGCAACAACCTTCTTAATTTTCTCTGCACTCTTTCAATCTCATTTAAATCCTTCCTGTAGGTAGTTGACCGAGAATACATACAATATTCCAAATAAGGCCTCAACAAAGTCTTACACAATTTCAACATAACATTCCAATTCTTGTACTCAATGAAGTTCAAAGTAAGTTTTATTATCAGAGTACATGTATGTCATGACATACAAACTGAAAATATTAATAAATAACAAGAACGTGAGATAATGAATCCTTAAAGTGAGATCAATGGTTATGCGAACATCGCAATGGATGGGCAAGTGAGTGCAGTATAGATCCCCTTTTATTCACCAGCCTTAGTAACTTTGATCTACCACACCCCTCACCATGAAAGAGCTCCTATTTCTTAATGCTTCCCAACAGCAAGAACTCACACTTGTCTAGATTAATTTTTATCTGCCACTTTTCAGCCCATTTGTCCAGCTGATCTAGATCCCACTGCAACCATGATAGCCTTCCTCGCTGTACACTACACCTACAATCTATGTGTCATCCACAAATTTGCTGGTCCAATTTACCACATTATCATCCAGATCATTGATATAGATGACAAACACCAATAAACTTAGCACTGATCCCTGCAGCATACCATAGTCACAGGCCTCCAGAAAGATAAGTCATCTACCAGCACTCTCGCAAAGCCAATGTCTAATCCAATTTAATACCTCATCTTGAATAGCAAGCTACTGAACCTTCTTGACGAACCTCCCATGTAAGACATTGTCAAGTGCCTTAGTAAATTCTATGTTGACAACGTCCACTGCCTTGCCTTCAACCACTTTTCTGGTAACTGCCTTGAAAAACTCTAAGATTGGTTAGTCATGTCCAAGAGACCACCTTGTAGATTTATCCAATTTAACATGCCTTAAGACAACAAACATCTCCTCTTCTGTAATCTGCATAGAGACCATAATCTCACTGTATACATCTATAGACTCTGTGTTCATCTCCCAAGTGAATTCAGATACAAAATAAACTGTTTATGATTGCCCTATCTCATTTGGCTTCAGATATAGATTCTTACTCTACTGAAAGATGATAATATTCCTGCCATATTTCATCATTACCTGTGGCAGACTTCAGAAGAAGAGTCATGTTCTCAGCTTTTGTTGATAATTATCAAACACACAAAACCAGGAGAGCCATCAGCCTAAAAGCATATTAACATGTACAAAATGGAATTGGTTAAGATACCAACCGAGAGTAATTTCAGCCCTCCACTCCACATACCACTTGCATGGCCAGATTCTGCTCTTATGCCATCTACACGTTTGCTGATGACCCTGTTGTGGTGGACCGCATCTCAGACAATGACGAGTAGGAGTACAGGTAGGAGGTAGAGGGTTTAGTAACATGATATCATGGCGGCAACCTTTCCTTCAATGTCAACAAAAGAACTGGTCATTGACTTCAGGAAGCTGATGGTCTATATTTTGCTGTTTACATCAACACTGCTGAGGTCAAGAAGGTTGAAAGCTTTAAGTTCCCAGGAGTAAATATCACCAATAGCCTGTCCTAGTCCAACCATGTTGATGCTATAATCAATAAATCTTACCAGCACCTCTACTTCCCCAGGAGGCAGATAAAATTTGGCATGTTTCCTTTGACCTTTACATATTTCTATTAACCTACCATAGAGAGCATCCTATCATGGCTTGATGACGGCCATTGCTCCACCCATATCTGCACTAAACTACATGGAATTATACACATAGATCAACGCATCACAGAAGTAATATTCTACGCTTCCCTAGTAGAATACAATAGACTCGTACCCTCAAAGTCATTATGACAATGCAGCCTACTGTTTACCTGCACTCTCTTTCTCTGTAACTGTAACACTTTATTCTGCACAGTTATTGTTTTACCTTGTACTGCCTTAGTCTTCTGTTGTAATGAATTGATCTGTATAAATGATTTGCAAGACAAGTTTTTCACGGTACCCCAGTACATGAAACAATAATAAACTAATTTAACTAACTTAATTAAATTTAAATTCCTATGCATGCCAAGGTAATTATGATTATAGTAGATACTTCGGAAGTTTCATGCTCTGTTGCTAATGCTGTAGAATTATTTACATTTATTATGATTTGGAATTATGCACATCATTTGATGAAGCCCAATTCATAATACTTCTACACTGAGGAAACAAGATGCAAATTGGGTGTCTGTTTAGCAAGGAACCTTTGTAAATTTCCATCTCACTCCCATTTTCTACCTTTTTATTAGTGGTCTCTTGCATTATTGTAATAAAGCCTAACAGAGGGTGGTGAATCTGTAGAATGTACTGTCACTGATGACTGTGGATTTCAAGTGATTGGGTATTTTAAAAGTGGAGGCTGATAGGTTTTTGATGAGTGAAGGCATCAAAGGTCATTAGGAATAGGGTAAAGAGCATCAAGAAGAAACATGGAATAAACAGGGTGAATTAGAAACCATTCCTCCAGCTTTGGTTTCTGTGATGGATGACTTACTTGTCTGTATTTTTTTTTGGTTATAAAAATTTTACCTGTGTTTTGGAAATCCTTAATCCTTTGCATCTTAGAAATACTTTATCCTAAATGTCAAAGCAGACTCTGCGAACCGACTGGCTTAATTCTGCTGTTATTATCTTACGAGCTTGAGGAACAGCACCTCATCTTCCATTTGTGTAAACGGCAGGGTTGGCAGTTGAAGTCTCCAAATTTCTCTTTGGAGTTTGGAGTCATTGCAGGTCCCATTTATTAGGTACACATTAGGTCAACCTGCATTAAGTGCTCATGAATACAAATATCTGATCAATCAATCAGGAACTCAATGAATAAAAGCAGACATGGTCAAGAGGTTCACTTGTTGTTCAGACCAAACATCAGAATGGAGAAGGAATGTGATCTAAGTAACTTTGACAGTTGGGTACAGGTGGGGTGGTTTGAATATCTCAGAAACTGCTGGTCATGCACAACAGCCTCTAGTGTTTACAGAGAATGGTGTGAAAAACAAAAAAAAAACATACAGTGAGCAGCAATTCTGTAGGCAAAAAGACTTTGTTGATGAAAGAGGTCAGAGGAGAATGGTCAGGAGAATGGAGGTGACTGACCATAAGACAAAGGAGCAGAAGTCGGCCATTTGGCCCATCGAGTCTGCTCTGCAAAAAAGACTGGAAGGTAATAATAATTCAAATAACAACATGTGACAACAGTGGTGTGCAGAAGAACATTTCTGAATGCACAACACATTAAACCTTGAAGTGGTTACAAAAGACCACAAACATACACTTAGTGGCCAGTATATTATGTACCTCCTGCACCTAACAAAGGCTACTGGGTGTATATATGCATCATGTTTATCACCAGAGCATAATGACCAGAAATGTTGATTCTGGGATGGATTTTAAACTTCAGATGTCTGACAAAAATGTTTGACTTCTGCTTGCAGAAACAGTGAAAAGGTCTGACATCTTGAAGTATTAATTTCATTGGCATTATATTGGGAAGAAAAACCCACATTTGTATTTTCACTGTTTGTACCTCTTGTGCATTGATTGAATTCCCAAGATAGTGCGGAGTTACAGTGATTCTATTATGATTGTTGTTCTGTTATAGATTTATTGAGTACGCCTGCAAGAAAATTACTCTCAGAATTGTATATGGAGACAAATGTACTTTGATAATAAATTTACTTAGAACCTAAATTTTGTTCCTTGCTATAGGTCAATATTTAAAATTATTCTTTACTGTTGCACTTGTCAGTTTCCTAACAATTCCCACCATTTTCCCTGATTCTGGATAAGTATAAATCTAATTAATAGACTCTGTCTTGAAACCGAATGACAAGCCTTTAGGAATTAAATAGAAGTGTTTAGCTGACTGCAATCCAATTGAGTCGTTGCTTTCTCATGGATGCCAGAAATTATACAGAACATGTTCCTCCTGAATTTTTGCTGACTTGTGTTAATTCAGCATAACCTATTAATGAATTCAATTTTAAGAGATGGATTAAATGATAGAGTATTTGGATTGAAAATGTGTCCA
Source organism: Hemitrygon akajei (assembly GCF_048418815.1). Lineage (NCBI taxonomy): Eukaryota > Metazoa > Chordata > Chondrichthyes > Myliobatiformes > Dasyatidae > Hemitrygon > Hemitrygon akajei. The sequence goes on from NC_133128.1 coordinate 193,105,924, forward strand.
CTTTATCACCCTTTTTTAAACATTATTACGATTGCACTAGTTTAATTTGTCTAGTTTAGATTGTTTCCTGGTATTTCACAGGTGAGGCAAAGTTACGATTGGGTTCAATAACGACCCCTTGGAGTTCATCTACAAAAACAGGTTCATTTCTATTTTTGATGTCTCTCTTTTTCCTTTTCAGGGTGGTTGGGGTTCTGTTGAAGACCCTGACCCGGAGTTATACTCAGACTTTGGTTCTTTGTGGTGAAAGGACCTGCTCCCAGGGTTTCATAACTGGCGGCATTTCAAAATCCCATGGATGCAGCCTAGAGGACGAGTACACCTTTGGGGTTTCAAGGTTTTGCGGCCCTATGAATGGTTTAATTCTAAGCTGGTGCCACTGACTGAAACGTTGCAGGACGGAATGGAACTTGAGGTACAGCGGATTGGCTGTCGGAGGCTCTGTACTCAACAAATCATGTGCTCTCTCTTGTGGTGGGGAGAGTTTGTTGCTAGTTCTCCAGTCAGAGAACTCAGGGTAAAAAAGCAGCACAACAGACTTAACCTCGTAAATCAGTGAGTTAAGATCCCCAAGATGGCGCCATGTACAGGGCCCGTGTAGCGAGCTCCATACCAACGTTAACAGTACACTATAACTTCTGCAGTTTCTTTCGCATTTCTTGTTCAAGAAGCTGACGTCACATCAGATATGATCGACTGACTGTTCTGAACATGAGGAAGATTTAATTTACCCACAATGTATTGCTTTGTCGATACTGGGAACCTCTGCTTACATGATGCGTGGGAGGCTGTTTTTTTACACTGTCACTACCTCAGAGGGAGAAGGGCCTGTGTCCTGGTGAGGTTGAGACGGCGTGCTAATCGGCTGCTGTTCCTCACTAACGTTCAGTCCCTGGTTCATCAGTTAGCTGTGCGAACAGAGCTGCAAACAAAGGGGGGGACGGGGGGGGGGGGGGGGAAGAGAGATCAAATTGTCAGCTGAACAATCAGCTTTTGTTGTACTGCAGATCATGGTCTTTATTGAGGGCTTTACTATTGCATACTTGTTGGTTGGATGGTGCTGATGCTTTTTTACAGAAGTGGGTGTGGGGGGGAACAGTCATTCCTTTGCTGCTGTTTGTGCAAGGGAGGGAGGAGAAGGTGGCTTTTGGATTCTAACATTTTAAACCTCACTCATTCTTTGATATACTATGTTTTTGGTCTATGAAGAACAAAATTATCAGGATGTATGCATATTGCATACATTTCTTTGATGCAGAATGGACCTATTGATCTGTTTTGTTACCCATGAGGAAATGTATTTTTCACACGGGAGGCAGTCTGGTGAACATCATAGCAAAATGTTCAAAATGGAAGGAGTTTCATTTCCATAATGGTGCTACCTCTTTTATGTGTTTTTTCTGTGTCCTACAGTATTGTCCAAAAGTCTTAGGCACATATACAGCTTTCTTTTCTTTATGACTAATAAAAATATCTTGTTTCTGTTCATGGATTATACTAATGGTGGTATCTAACCGCTAGAGAGTTCTTCATCCGACTATTGAATCCATATTCAAAGTTAAAAGTAAATTTATTATGTTTATGACACTGTATACCATCTAGAGATTCATTGTTCTACTGTGATTGCTTGCAAGACAAAGAAATACAATAGAGTCAATGGAAAACTACACACAAAGATGCAAACAATGTGTAAAACATGACAAAATGTACAAAGAAGTATAATAAAATATACTGAGTCATGGGGACCTTGAAAGGGAGTCCATTGGCTGTGGAATCAGTTCAGGGTTCAGGTGACTGAATTTATCCATGCTAGTTTGTGAGCCTGATGGTTGGAAGGTAATAACTGTTCCTGAACCTGGTGGTGTGGGACCTAAGGCTCCTTCCTGTACCTCCTTCCCAAGGGCAGTGGTGCAATCCCGTACCTCCTTCCCAACGGCAGTGGTGAGAGGAGAGCTACTCTTTGGCTTGTATGGTGGATTCTGCTTTCTTGTGCCAGTGCTCCTTGTAAACGTGCTCAATAGTGAAGAGTGTAGCTCCTGTGATGAACTGCTCTCATTCACCACTTATTGAAGACGTTTCCATTCTTGGGATTTGATATTTCTATACCAGGCGATGATGCCAATCAGGATAATGTCTGCTGGGCATCAGTAAAAGTTTGTCTTAGATGACATGTTGAATCTGGAAATTAAAAGTGCTGCCATGCTTTCTTTGTAATGGCACTTACGTGCTAGTCCCAGGATGGATCCTCTGATATAACAGCAGGGGACCCTCTCTACCTCTGACGCCCCAATGAGGACTGGTTTATGGACCATCAGTTTCCTCCTTGTGTGGTCACTAATGAGCTCTTTAGTTTTGCTGATGTTGAGTGAGAGTTTGTTGTTGCAGCACCATTCAACCAGATGTTCATCTGAAATGTTGGGAGAACGTTCACAAAAGTGTTGGGAGTGTAACAGTATGTAGAATCTTGTTTTTTTTGTTTTGCCAATGCAGATCTATCTTTGTACTCTTGCAAATTTGGCTGTGAATAAAATGTACTTTGAGACTAAGCAAGGCGATAATTTCAAACACAAAATTTCAGCAGATGTCAAGAGTAAAATCAGAAAATGATAGACACTTCCTAAAGGTCAGGCACGATCTGTAAAGGAAGAAACTGAGTTAACGATATATGTTTCTGCCTTTCAGACTTCTGATGAAAGAACTTTGCAGCATGAACTCTGAACCTCCCTCCACAGATCTTGTGTAAAATTACCATCTCATGAAAGAAATCCTTTTTCTCAAAGACTTGTTCCATATTTTCCAGATATTGAAGTGTACATTTATTTAACCCGTGACTTCTGTGCTTTACAGAATCTATCATTATATCCATTTCCATCATAATTTCTTTGTATAAGGATCTACAAGGGGAGGTTCAACAAACTTTGACTGTTTTCTCCATGGTAGAGACGAGAGTGTTATGGCTTGTACAATCAGGTGGCATGGTAGTGTAGTGGTTAGCACAATGCTTTATAGTACCAGTGACCAAAGTTCAATTTCTGCTACTGCCTGTAAGGAGTTTGTATGCTCTCCCCATGACCACGTGGGTTTCATCCCGGTGCTTCAGTTTCCTCCCATAATCCAGTCTGTTCATTAACAGGTCATCATAAATTGTTTGTGGGACAGCACAGCCTGAAGGGCCAAAAGAGCCTATTCTGCAATGTCTCTTCATAAATAAATAAAATAACAATAATTAAAAGAAAAACATGGAAGCTGAGAGATGCATGTACTGTAGATTTGTTGAACTGTCAATGGTCTAACTGTTCTCGGAATATCACCTCATTGTCAGTGAAGCTGGCTTTCCCCCACCCCCTCTCTCTCCCCTCAAAATATTTCACATCGTCTTAGACAGATGCAAGGAGAACAAGCTGATAAAGAACAAAACTTATTAACAGCATTAAAGAGAATGGTTTATGCCTGCCTAATACTTAGAGGAAATTTCTCCTCAGCTATCAGAAATGAAAAATAAGCAGTCTAAACTTCAGAAACAACAAATTAGTTAGGATGGGTTGGAGTAATGTGGAGAGGAGTATGATTCAAATATCTCTGCAAATTAGTATTGTGGTTACAGACAATGTTGCCAAGAGACAGCATGGAGAAGAGAAATAAGACAGATTCAAGGGCAGGTCCAGAGGGATAACAGAAGCAACAGTACGAGAATGAGAGAAGGAGCAACTGTTGGCTATTATCTGGCTGCATATGGATAAGTGAGAACAAAACGGGGTGAACGTGATCCTAAACAGCTGGATCACAGTGAAGAGGATGATGTGGTAAATGAAGATTACAGAAAAGTTGACAAGGAAGGAGAGAGATGTATTATTTTTTGTTAGCATCACATTGGAAGCAATTTGTGTTTGTGATAAAAGTCACTGTGGCACCATGACAGGGGGAGAATTTTAATCAGGAGATTCAAATTTACAGCTTCAGGGAAAAACAGTCTTGGACCTGGGAGATGATAGCACACTGATTTTGGCAAGAAACAGGAGATTTTATCTGGGCAATATTTAGTATGGACAAAGGATTTGAAAGTATTATTTTGGATGGAAAGCTGGTGACACAGATGTGAAGGTGAGAGTGACTATTCTTGAGGAGGTGGAACCCTTATTGTTAGCTATCATGGCAATCAAGATGGCAGACTGAAACATCAAATACTAATTCTGCTTCATGGAGTTTGCTCTTTTAACCTATGATTACAAGCTTCCACTTGACACAACCATTACTTTTTGTTTCAGATTATCTTATTCCCAGATATGTTATGAGAAACAAATGCTATTTTACTCCCAAGATGTATAGCTTTGCCATCACTGTGGCCAACATCCTCTTTCTATCACCTTGCCTCAGTTCATCCACTGAACCTCTATTCACTGTACCAGTTCCAGCTCATACATGGCTGTCCACTGCTTTATCCCCAATAAAGATCATCCAAAATATTGTCACCTCACACAAGAGTCCATGCACATCACACAAGAGTCCATGCACCTCACACAAGAGTCCATGCACATCACACAAGAGTCCATGCACATTACATAACTACATTGATGCTTGCTCACATGATGCCTTTGTCTTGAAGTTTCCATCCTTACTTTTAAATTATTACAAGGTCTCTGCCTTATCAAATGTTCTAATCCCTTCAGATTACAGGAAAGTATCCAAATCCATGTACTTGATCAAACACTGCATTTAAACCACTGCATTATAAATAGAATACCATAACATGTGGGTTTCTGTGGTTTCTATCAATAAATACTTATTTTTAACCCATTCTCCTTCCTCTATACCAGGGGCTCTGAAGATTTTTAATGCCATGGACCCCTACCGTTAACTGAGTGTTCTGGAACCGCTGCTCCACAAAACTTCTTTGACAGTGTTATAAGACCATACAACCATAAAACATAGGAGTATAATTAGACCATTGATTTCTTCTGCCGTACCATTGTGGCTGTTCCATTTTCTCTCTTGGCCCCAAATCTCCTGCTTTCACACCATATCCCTTCATAGCTGACTAATCACAAATCTATCAACCTTAATCCTGATACATCAAAATAAAAACGCAGGTCAATGCTGCATTGCCTCATTGGAACCACCTGATCATGATGCTTTTCAGTATTTCTGTTAATTGATCAGGGGAATGGTTATGTTGGTTACTGATTTAACCATTCAAATAAGATATTATAGAGACACTCAAATGGGCAACGTGTTGTCCTTCAAAATTATACTGTGCCTGATTAGTTGGGGTAAGGAGTTTCTTTGAATGGTCCGAAGAAACTTCCAAGCTCAGCAACTGGTTACCATAAATTAATCCTGTACTTCATTTATTGATTGATTGATAGATACAGCACCAGAGAAGGCCCTTCCAGCCCTTCAAGGTACACCGCCCCAGCAACCCAATTAGCCATAACCATCTCACAGGGCTATTTCCAATGGCCAACGACCCTAGCTGGTATGTCTTTGGACCGTGGCAGGAAACTGATGGACATGGTGAAAACCCATGCATTCCACAGAGAGGTCATACCAGGACTCCTTACACAACAGCGCCAGAATTGAACTCAGAACTCTGGAACACCCTGAGCTGTAATAATGCTGTGCTAACCGCTATGTTACGGTGGCACCAATGCTGTACAAGTTCACCAAACCTCAGATCAGGTATCTGTGCTCTAGCAACCCCTACCTGCCCCCTCAACGTGGCATATGAACTTGGAAAGAATAGAAATAATGTGGTCAGGGAATAGTCATCACAACACAAACTTAATTCAGCTAAAAATATTACCAAGCCAAAAGAAATGAGTCAATTCATTAAACATCATTCATAATTTTAAGACAGTAATATTAATTAATGTTTGCATATTAATATAATTTTCATGCACAGACTCATTAAATAACTGAAATCATTTTTCAAATATTAATTTCTATATCTTTTAATAAAGCTGCACATCAGAAGAGAAGGTACTGAAAAATGAGAAAGCCCGTTCAGTCATTGGTTTGGTTTCATGGATTTGTGCAGCTTCCATCCACTGTAATCTATCAAGTCATTATCCCTCATAACAAGAAGACCAATCTTTCATCAGAGTCTGAAAAAGAATAGGTACCTTACATACATCTCTACTCTTCTGCAATATGAAAACCCATGTTCTTTATTGACAAGTCAGTGGCTACTTACCCTAGCCATTAATAACTCTTTCTGTGTTCTCACTGTGGTTGTGAATTTGTTTTAGAATTTGCACCAGAACGTTATGTTCTCTAGATTTTACTGAACAATCTGGTTCCTTAAGGTTGTCATAGCTGGGGGGGTGATAATAGGGACAAGCGCCCACTACCTGTTAAATGCTCCCATTGATGTGTGCCTCATAGAGCCTCTGATAACCAAATCCAGTGCAGCCTTCATGTGTGGCTTAGCTCCTAAGCCCAGTGCAACCATTTCTACTGACACAAGAAGGAGCAAAGGCAGGTTACTGTTGCCCTAAAACCAGTCACTTTGGGCAGACTGGGCCAATCAGGCGTGGTTGGCATCTCATCTAGGACAAGGAAAACTCTGATCTCAAACCTCCACTGCCTTGCAGCTATACCTGCTCATGGGAATAAACCCCAAGGGGAAAAACCCAGAGCTGGAGTCCCTACATTGACTTCAATGCGGACTGGCAACTCCTGTGATGCTGCGGGTGCCAAACTGTATCGGCCTATGCCGTTCCTTTGGGCTCATCAGATGCATGGAGAGGGGGAGCTTGCTGCATGGCCAAAAGCTTGCTCTCCATATTGAACTGCCCTGGCATGCACATCACATAGATAGCTGAGATGCAACGTTTATGGTTGACGCTGACCCCAGATGCCTCACTAAACAATCTGATGAATATCCATTTTGTCTCACTGACTTAACATAGAATAGTACAGCACGTTTAGAATAGGCGTTTCACAATGTTGTGCCGACCCTTAAACCCTGCCTCCCATGTAACCCCCAACCTTAAATTCCTCCATATACCTGCCTAGTAGTCTCTTAAATTTCACTAGGTTATCTGCCTCCACCACTGACTCAGGCAGTGTACACCATGCACCAACCACTCTGAGTGAAAAACCTTCCTCTAATATCCCTCTTGAACTTTCCTCCCCTTACCTTAAAGCCATGTCCTCTTATATTGAGCAGTGATGCCCTGGGGAAGAGGCACTGGCTGTCCACTCAATCTATTCCTCTTAATATCTTGTACACCTCTATCATGTCTCCTTTCATCCTTCTGTCCAAAGAGTAAAGCCCTAGCTCCCTTAATCTCTGATCATAATCCATACTCTCTAAACCGGGCAGCATCCTGGTAAATCTCCTCTGTACCCTTTCCAATGCTTCCACATCCTTCCTATACTGAGGCGACCAGAACCGGACACAGTACTCCAAGTGTGGCCTAACTAGAGTTTTATAGAGCTGCATCATTACATCGCGTCGCTTAAACTCTATCCCTCGACTTATGAAAGCTAACACCCCATAAGCTTTCTTAACTACCCTATCTACCTGTGAGGCAACTTTCAGGGATCTGTGGACATGTACCCCTAGATCCCTCTGCTCCTCCACACTACCAAGTATCCTGCCATTTACTTTGTACTCTGCCTTGGAGTTTGTCCTTCCAAAGTGTACCACCTCACACTTCTCCGGGTTGAACTCCATCTGCCACTCTCAGCCCACTTCTGTATCCTATCAACGTCTCTCTGCAATCTTCAACAATCCTCTACACTATCCACAACACCACGAACATTTGTGTCATCTGCAAACTTGCCAACCCACCCTTCTACCCCCACATCCAGGTCGTTAATAAAAATCACAAAAAGTAGAGGTCCCAGAACAGATCCTTGTGGGACACCACTAGTCTCAACCCTCTAATCCAAATGTACTCCCTCCACCACGATCCTCTGCCTTCTGCAGGCAAGCCAATTCTGAATCCACCTGGCCAAACATATAGAGAGGCTTTGAGGAAAGAGAAGCAGAATAAAGGGTGAAAAGGTAGTAAGGTAGAAGGGCTAAAGTGTGTGTACTTCAATGCAAGAAGCATCAGGAACAAAGGTGATGAACTGAAAGCTTTATTCTGCTTCACTTTCCTCAAAGCCTCTCTATATGTTAGATCTGGCTTTACTCCATGCACTTCTTCCACTGCTCTATCGCTCTGGGTCCCATCCCCCTTGCAAATTAGTTTAAACCCTCCCAAACCACGCTAACAATCCTACCTGCAAGGATATTGCTCCCCCTTGAGTTTAGGTGCAACCCATCCAATCTGTACAGGTCCCACCTTCCCCAGAAGAGATCCCAATGATCCAAAAATCTAAAACCCTGCCCCCTGCACCAACTCCTCAGCCACGCATTCAACTGCCATCTCCTCCAATTCTTACCATCACTATCATGTAGCACTGGCAGCAATCCTGAGAACGCCACCCTCGAGGTCCTGTTCTTCAGCCTTACGCCTAGTTCCCGAAACTCACACTTCAGGACCTCATCCCTCTTCCTTCCTGCCTATGTCGTTGGTTCCAACATGTATCACAACTTCTGGTTGCTTTCCCTCTCGTACCAGAATTCCGTGCACCCGGTCAGAGACATCCCGGACCCTGGCACCCGGAAGGCAACAAACCATGTGGGTGTCTTTCTCATGTCCACAAAATCTCCTGTCTGCTCCCCTGACTATAGAGTCTCCAATGACAACAGCTCTCCTCTTCTCCGTCCCACCCTTCTGCCCCACAGGGTCAGACTCTGGGCACACCGCTGTCTCATGAGGCATTGTAAAGCCTAACCGGGAGCGAGCTCGTCCTCTGCCTCTTCTCATCAAAGCCTCAAAACTCTACTTCTTCACTGGCCCACTCACTCACTCAATGTATAAGATACATTAAGTAAATAAAAAAAATACATTTAATTCCACTCTGCTTCCTGCAGGAAATATCAAAACACCTCCCAGATGTAATTTTGCCAATTTCTACTATGCTAATATCTACTTGTTGTTGTTTCTTCACTACATTAAGCAACGTCTATTACTATGTAATAAACTTCAAAAAAAAGGCAACCAAAAAGCTATAAGAAGGTAGTAGATGAAATATGAGGGCAAATGAGCCAATAATACAAAGCAAGATACCAGAAGTTTTATCAGTTATATAAAGAGCAAAAAGGTGGTGAGAGTTGATATTAGACCACTGGAAAATGATGCTGGTAAGATACAAATGGGGGAGAAAGAAATGGCAGATGAACTTAATGGGTACCTTGCATCAGTCTTCACTATGAAAGACACTAGCAGTGTGCCAGAGGTCCGTGAGTGTCAGGGAGCAGGAGTGAGTGCCATTGTTGTTACAAAGGAAATTACAAAGGCAAACTCAAAGGTCTTGAAGTGGATCAGTCACCTGGGTCAGATGGACTACATCCCAGAATCCTGAGAGAGGTTGCTGAAGAGATAGCAGGTGCATTGGTCATGATCTTTCAAGAATCAGTTGATCCTGGCATGGTCCTGGGGGACTGAAAAATTGCAAATGTTGCACAAGGTGCTTTGTGCAAATGAATGCCGAAAGAAGGAAGGACTAATACTCTTGTAGGGAGCCTATTTGTTCAAGATGAATTTCAAGCGAATTTCAGAAGGTGTTGTGTTCTTTCAGACCGTGGGTCCAACACATGAGTTAAAGACAACTTCAAGATTAGTTTCAACTTATGTGCATGTTTGGACTGGGTTAGCTGTAATGGGCCCTTTTTCTTTTTCTTTTTCAGATTCAGATTCAGTTTATTGTCATTTAGAAACCACAAATACAATGCAGTTAAAAAATAAGACAACGTTCTCCAGAATGATATCACAAAAAAAAGCACACGACAAAACAGACCACACAAGAAAAACCACATAACGTTTGGTAATCCCCAATCCACCGTCCAGAGAGGCTGCTGCATATCAATATCGTGCTACCATCTTAGCACGTTCCCCAGAAAGGAACTCCAAACCCATCAGACAAAACAAGACTACCCAGACACACCAAGTCAAGAGACCAACTCTACCAGCCAACAAACCAAAAACCTATACAAAACCACATAGTTATAGTTAACATTTAGTTGCAACAGTGCAGACAATACCATAATTGATAAAAGACTAACTGACAAAAACCACATAATTTAACATATAGTTCCAACAGTGCAAAGCAATACCATAATCTGATAAAGAGCAGACCATGGGCATGGTAAAAGAAAGTCTCAAAGTCCCAACAGCCCATCGTCTCATGCAGACAGTAGAAGGAAGAAAAACTCTTCCTGCCATGAACCTACTAACTGTTGGATAGTCATGGACATAGGAACAGAATTAAGCTATTTGGTCCATGAAGTCTGCTCCGAAATCACAATATGGCTGACTTATTTTCCTTCCCAACCCCTTTCTCCTGTCTTCTCCCCGTAGTCCTTGACGTCTTGACTAACCAAGAACATATCAACCCCTGCTTTAAATGTACTCAATAACTTGGCCTCTACAGGTATCTGTGGCAACAAATCCCACAGCTTTACCGTCTGTGGATAAAGAAGTCCCTCCTCATATCTGTTTCAAAAAATGTGTCCTTCTTTTCTAAGTTTGTGCACTCTGGTCCTAGACTCCTCCACTATAGGAAACACACTCTCCTTGTACACCCTTTCCAGGCCTTTTAATATTCAACAGGTTTTAATAAGAAGGTCACAGAGGAGTTAAAATGGCCACAAGTGGGGATTAGGAGCAGAGTAATGGACAGCAAACAAATTGCTCATTGATTCTCTGAAGTTTTTCAAATATTTATAAACAAGCAAAGAGTATGATGGAACACATTCAACTTGGGGATGATTTCAGTTCCAAATACGCCCAAGAAACTCAACACTATCCAGTGACAAATCAGGTCACTCATCCATCTTGAATAATGTACGGTCTTTCAACCATCAATGCACAATGGCTTTCTCACACATCTAGAAAATACATTGCAGATGTTCATGTTTTTCAATAGCACATTCCACAACCAGATGCTGTTGGTTCCTCGCCTAGTTGGACACAATTCTGATTTGGCAAAATATTTCCATGCTGTATGATTCTGTACTTAATCATGCCAAGTTCACCACAAAGGCTCAGTAAGGAATTTCCCACCACCTTCCTTCCCTACAAAATAAATGCTGGCTTTGTCAGTTCTTCCCATATTCCATGAACAATTGTAAAAAGAATAGGATGCTGGAAATAACTAAAAGTCACTTGAAATATTTTAGTGGATCTGAAACCACTTGTTAGATTAATGGATGAAAGCATTGAGCATTGGATGTCAATTTTTCAACATAGCTCAAAGTTTTTGCATGTGAGCTTCATGATGGTGCACAATCACATCTGCTCCTTCACTGTGGAAACTGCAGATTGTACCAATTTGCTACAACCACTGGGGATAAACCAATATATGCTGATGCACGCTGTGGTACTCACTAGAGCATGAGATGCCTCATTGATTACATCCACTCAGAATCATGACTATCATACACCCACCACCCCCCACCCCCGGGGTTTTCTTTGAAGTGAACTTGGCAGTGTTTGGATTGCATGCTGAAGCAAGGATGGCAAGCTTGCAAATTTGATATTGCACTTTTCTAAATCTCTTACTCTAATATCAATACCTAACAAATCTAGCAATACATGTTTATTCCCGAGTTGTGACGGTAACTGTGAATTATATACTTAAACCTGATTTACAGTACGCATATTATTAAAATGGCCATGCAATCTAAAACTGATGAAGGGTCTCAGCCCAAAATATCAACTGTACATTTTTTCCATAAATGCTGCCTGGGCTGCAGAGTTCCTGCAATATTTTGTGCATGGTGCTTCATCTAAAACTTAATGTTGTCAGTTTCATGTCTATTTTTATTAATGCTGATGCTTGGCTCTATTACTTCATATATTTAATGTCTATAAATAAACTGAGTAAATGGAATCAGTCACAGGACCTATATATTGAGGCTTTTCCAATTTAATTATTATCTGGAAGCTGTGACATATAAATCTCCAAATCCTTAGATTATTTCTGGCTATAAATTAGTCAAACTATTTCAGACAAAAATTGGATCTACCAGGAGACAAAAAGCAGCAGATAAATGTGGCTCTCTGAGGACGAATGTCATTCCACATGTCGCTCGCTAACACTTCAGGAGCAGGTGATGGCTACTTCCCAGAAGGCACAGGCTGTAAAAGGAGTGAGATTTTTCACAGATGAAACAGACTGATTACCTGCTTTGTGGAGCATGCTGATGGAACAAGAGCTGCAGAAGTAATGATTTAAATGCTGAGAGATTTGATCCTAAAAGAATCATTAGTTCCAGTGTAAAAGAACTCTCTTGCTTCAATTTTCCTGCCTTGCCATCATCACAATGATATGACTTCAATGAGAACCTAGCTAACATAATAGTAAGTTCCTTACTCAAAAGGAAATGAATAATTGCTTATGCGTACACTCATTATAGTTTCTAACCCAGTGATCTTATTCTGCTGACAATCACAGTGGAACACAATCCATAAGAAATGGGAGCAGAATTGGGCCCTTCGGCCCATCGGGTCTGTGCCATTATTTTATCATGGCTGATTCATAAAACATAGAACCATAGATGATTACAGCACAGAAACAGGCCTTTTGGCCCTTCTTGGCTGTGCCGAATCATTTTTCTGCCTAGTCCCACTGACCTGCTCCTGGACCATATCCTTCCATACCCCTCTCATCCATGTACCTGTCCAAGTTTTTCTTAAATGTAAAAAGTGAGCCCGCATTTACCACTTCATCTGGCGGCTCATTCCACACTCCCACCACTTTCTGTGTGAAGAAGGTCCCTCCCAATGTTCCCTTTAAACTTTTCCCCTTTCCCCCTTAACCCATGTCCTGTTTTTTTCCCCTCCCCTAACCTCAGTGGAAAAAGCCTGCTTGCATTCACTGTATCTATACCTATCATCATTTTATATACCTCTATCAAATCTCCCCTCATTCTTCTACGCTCCAGGGAATAAAGTCCTAACCTATTCAACCTTTCTCTGTAACTCAGTTTCTCAAGTCCCGGCAACATCCTGTTAACCTTCTCTGCACTCTTTCAACCTTATTAATATCCTTCCTGTAATTAAGTAACCAAAACTGCTCACAATACTCCAAATTTAGCCTCACCAATATCTTATACAACCTCACCATAACATTCCAACTCTTATACTCAATACTTTGATTTATAAAGGCCAATGTACCAAAAGTTTTCATTACGACCCTATCTACCTGTGATGCCACTTTTAGGGAATTATCTATGTGTATTCCCAGATCCCTCTGTTTTACTGCACTCCTCAGTGTCCTACCATTTACCTTGTATGTTCTACCTTGGTTTTTCCTTCCAAAGTGCAATACCTCACACTTGTCTGTATTAAACTCCATCGCCATTTATGCCAATTTATGCCAATTAAATGCCATTTTCAGCCCATTTTTCCAGCTGATCCAAATCCCTCTGCAAGCTTTGAAAACCTACCTCACTGTCCACTACACATCCAATCTTTGTATCATCAGCAAATTTGCTGATCCAATTTACCACATTATCATCCAGATTATTGATATAGATGACAAATAACAATAGACCCAGCACCTGATCCCACACCACTAGTCACAGGCCTCCACTCAGAGGAGCAATCCTCCACTACCACTCTCTGACTTCTCCCATTGAGCAGATGTCTAATCCAATTTACCATGTATATCATATATCCAATCACCATGTATACCTAGCAACGGAATCTTCCTAAATAACCTCCCATGTGGGACCTTGTCAAAGGCCTTACTGAGGTCCATCTAGACAACATCCACTGCCTTCCCTTCATTCACTTTCCTTGTAACCTCCTCGAAAAACTCTGACAGATTTGTTAAACATGACCTACCACGCACAAAGCTGTGTTGATTCTCCCTAATCAGTTCCTGTCTATCCAAATACTTGTAGATCCTATCTTTTAGTACTCCTTCCAATAATTTACCTACTTCCAACGTCAAACTTACCAGCCTATAATTTCCTGGATTACTTCTGGAGCCTTTTTTAAACAACGGAACAACATGAGCTATCCTCCAATCCTCTGGCACCTCACACATAGATACCGACATTTTAAATATATCTGCCAGGGCCCCTCCAATTTCAACACTAGTCTCCTTCAAGGTCAGAGGGAATACCCTGTCAAGTCCTGGGGATTTATCTACTTTAATTTGCCTCTAAATAGCAAGCACCTTCTCCTCTTCAATCAGTATAGGTTCCATGACCTCACTACTTGTTTGCCTTATTTCCATTGACTTCATGCCAGTTTCCATAGTAAATACAGACACAAAAAAACTATTTAAGATGTCCTCCATTTCTTTTGGTTCCATACATAGCCAACCACTCTGATCTTCAAGAGGACCAATTTTATTCCTTAATATCCTTTTGTTCTTAATATACCTGTAGAAGCTCTTTGGATTATCCTTCACTTTGACAGCCAAAGCTACCTCATGGCTTCTTTTTTCACTTTCCATCATGGCCCCAATCTCCTGCCTTTTCCCCAGATCCCTTCCTTCCTGACTAATCAAGAACCTGCCAACCTCCACCTTAAATATACTCAATGATTTGGCCTCCACAGCCACCCGTGGCAACAAATCCCATAGGTTCACCACTCTTTGGCTAAAAAAAATTCTTACCCATCTAAGTTCTAAATGTTTTGCCCCTCTATATTCTGAGGGTGTGCCCTCTGTTCCAAGACTCTCCGGCCATAGGAAATATCCTCTCTACTCCCATTAGACTGAAGCCATTCAACATAGTTTCCCCAAACTTAGATCCTTTTATTTTTGGCAAAGCAGCACAAAACAAAATGCTGGAGGAACTCAGCAGGTCAATGTTTTGGGCCGAGACACTTCTTCAGTGCTGAAGAGGAAGGGTGAAGAAGGCAGAATAAGTAACTCTGTTACAGGGAGAGGTTTCCTCTCCTGTGTCCCATAATTTTGTATGTCAGTTTCAGATCTTCCTCCACTCCATGAAAAATAAACTTACATTTTCCAGTTTCTCCCTGTGTTTAAAATGCTCCATCTCAGGCAATATCCTGATCTTCTACACCCTTTTTCATCCTTCCTATTAGATGGCCACCAAAACTGTGCACAATGCTACAGGTGTGGAATGTTATAAGGATATAACAAGGCCTCCCTGCTTTCATATTCTGTCTCCCCACTTAATGAGAACTTATGCTCTCCTCACCACCTTATCAAGGTCTCATGGCAACTTCAGGGATGCTTGAACTTGTATTCCATCATCCCCTCTGTTCCTCAATATGTCAGAGTTCATTTTCATAGAATAAATCTTATCAAATCAAATTTAGTTGTCTTTCAAACCATACATGGATACAGCCAAAGGAGACACCATTCCTCTGGCAGCAAGGTGCAAAAATGTACAAGCACATTCAAAATAATGAGAAAAGAAATAAAAAGAACAGTCATGTAAGAAAACAAATTTTTAGACAAAGTTCCTGAGCGACAATTCCCGAAATTGATGGATCCCAGCAATCCAGCCTGTATTTCTACCGATCCATCACTGGAGGGCAGTACCAATGGAAGAGGCCGTCCCACCCAAGTTCGGACACCATGCTACATTACAACACAAGCCTGGCGACTGAGGCCTAGACCTTGGTAAAACCGAGGTGGCACTGCTGACTCGCCACCTGTACTACCACCAAACAAAGGAAGCTGGGCTTAAATCTCCATGCTAGACGGCCTGACTTGCCTTCCTAGAATCATGGCCAGCTCTTACGGCTGTCTGCTTTGAACAATCATCAGCTCACAGATGTGGTGGACCTGCTGTACAGGTAGTTACTGGAAAGAGGAATACTTACTATGTATAAAAACTCATTTAATAAGGAAAAGTAAAAGAACCTTCAGTTGGCCCCCCGAGAGGATGCTATCTGCAAATGCATCATCATCTTACCAGTAGTTCAACCATATTAATTATTCTTCAAAAGTGAATCCGAATCAGATTTAATATCATTGGCACAGTTATGCCATAACATTTGTTGTTTTGCAGCAGCAGTACAGAATAGAGTATAGTAACATATACTCTATAACTTATATATATTTATATTATTTAAATATATTATATATTTTTTTAAATAAGTAGTGCAAAAAAGAGAAGGAAAAGTAGTGTGATAGTGTACATGGGTTTGGTTTCCATTCATAAATCTGATGATGGAGGGGAGAAAGCTGTTCCTAAAACATTGGGTGTGCACCTTCAGGTTCCTGTACTTTCTCCCTGATGGTAGCAATGAGAAGAGGGCACATCCTGAGTGATGGCATCACCTTTTGAAGATGGCCTGGAAGCTTGGGAGGCTAACGTCCATTATTTATTTATTGGGATACAATGCAGAACAGGCCCTTCTGGCCCTTTGAGCTGCACCACCCAACAACTCGTAATTTAACCCCAGCCTTATCACAGGACAATTTATAGTGACTAACAGGTACATCTTTGGACTATGGGAGGAAGCTGGAGCACCCAGAGAAAACTCTTGGGTGCCACATGGAGGGTGTGCAGAATCCTTACAGATGGCATTGGAATTGAACTCTGAACTCCAGAGCGCCCCAGGCTGTAATAGCATTGCTCTAACCACTGTGATGGAGCTGGCTGTGTTTGCAACGTTCTGCTGCTTTTTCTGATCCTGTGCAGTGGGTGTTCCATAATAGATGGTAATGCAACCAGTTAGAATTCTCTCCATGGATAAAATTGCTAAATTTTTTGGTGACACACCAAATGTCCTCAACCTCCTATGGAACTATAGCTGCTGGCATGCCTTCTGTGTAATTGCATCAATATGCTGTGCCTAAGATAGATCTTTAGAGATGTTGACACCGAGGAACTTGAAACTACTGTCCCTTTCAACTGCTGATCCATCAATGAGAATAGATGAGTGCTCCCTCAACTTCCCCTTGCTGAAGTCCACAATTCAGTTCCTTGGTCTTACTCATGTTGAGTGCATTGTAGTTGTTGTTGATGCACCATCAATAACTCTCTGAGACGTGAGGCGAGATATCGGCTTTTATTGACTAGAAGAAAGAACAAGCAGCAATTGACCACCATACTACATCCTGGAGACTGAGGGCAGGGCTCAGGCCTCAATCGCCTTTATATGGGGGTCTGTGGGAGGAGCCACAGGAGCAGTCAGCAGGGGGGCATGTCCAGACAGGTATATGTAGTTCACCACAGTTGTGCCACCACTCAACAAGCTGATACATCTCACTCCTATACACCTCCTCATCACCATCTGAAATGCTAAAATTCTGCTGACAATAGTAGTGTCGCCTGCAAGTTTATAGGTTATCTTTGAGTAGGTATTAGCCATGCTGTCAAGAATAGGGCGGTAGTCCAAGCA
This sequence comes from Hemitrygon akajei, assembly GCF_048418815.1. NCBI lineage: Eukaryota > Metazoa > Chordata > Chondrichthyes > Myliobatiformes > Dasyatidae > Hemitrygon > Hemitrygon akajei. Next base: position 193,123,320 of record NC_133128.1, read on the forward strand.
TGCATCCTTGAGGCACTAGTTGTCATTGAGACATTATTTCAAAAACAAAGTAATTGTGATCTCCCAATGAAGTCAAGGATTCAGTTGCCTCTGGACGTAGAGGTCCAGGTTTTGGAGATTCTTGACTAGTACTGAGGATATGATAGTGTTGAATGCTGAGCTGTAATCAATAAACGGAAGCCTGACATATATATTACTATTGTTCAGGGGGTCCAAGCCTGAGTGGAGAGCTAATAGGTTGCCTTCCACTTGTTAGGATGAAGTTCCACCTGCCATGGCTCTGCCTACTTTACAAATGGATTTGTATCTTCCAGCTATCCTATTTTCTACCAACAACATCACCAATTCATCTGTAACTTCCTAATCTTACCACCTGCAAATATATGGTCTCTTTCACCCCCATTCACATCCATTCCCCTTCTAACAGCATCTTCCTGCGTAACTGCAGGATGTACCCCTACCCTGTTAACCTTTTCTTGTCCTGCAATCCAGGGAGCAAAACAGTCTTTCCAAGTAAAGGAAATAAGTTGCTTCTCTCACGTTAGTGCACTGCATGAGGAATTCACAATATGTTCTCTCTAAAATGGAGGAAGCAGAACATGTCAGTTCAGTCCATAAGGGCGATATTGATCTCCTAGATTTTTTGCCAGTTTAAATCTATATCCCAACCCAGTCTGACTTCTCAGTGTTTAGTTTCTTACACTGCTCCAGTGAAATCTGAAGTAAGCTTGAGAATCAATACCTTGTGTTTCAGCACTTTACACTGATTTCAACAACTTCAGATGACAAGCCTTTCCAGTCTGTTTCAGAACTGACTAGTGATTTTGCTGAGCTGATGCGCCATTTCTGATTTTCTATATTTCTCTTTTAGAGTGGTACAGTAGTGTATTGTTTAGCACAATGCTTTAAAGTACCAGTGACATGGGTTCAATTCCTATTGTTTTTGTAAGGAGTTTCTACATTCTGTCCGTGACAGTGTGGGTTTCCTCCGAGTGCTCCAGTTTCCTCCCACACTTCAAAAAAATGCCAACCAGTAGGTTAATTGGTTATTGTAAATTTTCCTGTGATTAGGTTAAAGTTTATCTGGGATTGCTGGATGCCGTGGTTCGAAGGGACAGAAGGACCTATTCCGCATTGTATCTCAGTAAATATTTATTTATTTCAGGTATCTAGCATCATTTTGTTTCTGCAGTGCCTCTTTTCTACAATTCCATTATTGCTTAATACACTTCTTCTAAATCTTTCTATCTCTTTCTCTAAGCTCAAACACCTACTTGCTTCTCTACTTGCTTGTCCTGGGACAGAGCATGTGTGATTAACAAACCTTCACTGTGTAATTCATTCTCTTTTGGTCTCCAGCCTATTTCAGACAGGAATCTCTCCACCACCACTGTTGCTAGTTTCTGTGGATGCTACATAACCTGGCAATTATTTCCAGCATTCTCTGAATTATTTCTCATTTCCACCCTCTACAAATTTACTTTTATTTTTTGACCATTGCTGGAATAGAATAGAACTTTATTGTCATTGCTCAAGACAACAAGGTTATGGTGCTACTCTAGTCTGTGTAAAATAGATATTTACAATGTATGTGGTACAGCTTAGTTAAAGAAAAATACCCAGAATTGCATGCAACAAGTGACATTGCTAGTCCGTAACATTCAAAGGCCATTGGTAAGTTAGGGTGGGGCATTATTCAGCTGCATTACAGCCCTTGGGAAGAAGCTGTTTCTCAGTCTTACTGTCTTGGCTCAGATCTTTCTGTATCTCCTACCACGTGGCAGGAGATTGAACAGTGTCCGGGAAGGGATGGGTTTTAATGATGTTGCGAGCACGCCGTAAGCATCAAGGATTGTAGCTTGTCTCCAGCTATGGTAATTGAGTCCCAGTGGTGTGCAGAGCTATCCTAATCACCTGTGGGAGTGCTTTGTGATCTGTCTTGCTGTAGCTAGAGTACCACACCATCATTCCATATATCAGTATACTCTCTATCGCATACTGATGAAAGTTGGCCAGCAATTCTTGAGGCAAGTTTACTCTCCTTGAGCACCTTAAGTCAATGTTGTCCCTTCCCTACTATCAAGGCTGTACTGATGGACCAAGAGAGCTCCTCAGCGATGTTCACCCCCAAAAACCTGAAGCTGGAGACCATTTCCGCTACTTTACCATTTAAGAATAGTGGGGCTTGTTCAGGACCTCTTGCCTTCCTGAGGCCTACTTTTTTTTCTTTTATGTGTTGTGCAATTAACCATCCTACTTTCATTTTCATATCTCCTTACGGTACATTGGCCCAATTCAGCACATTCTGTCTATGCCAGCTCAGAGAACATTTCCATTTCCACATTAATTTTCCAATAACCTACACATGTTCATCTTTCCACCCCCATCCCCAATAAACTCTGGATTCTGTCATTAATGTACATACTAGGGACAATTGTGATGACCAGTTAACCTGCCAAACTCCATGTCTTTTGAATGTGGAAGGAAACTGGATCACCTAGGGTAAGTTGAAGAACTGCTGAATCCTGAATGTATCCTTAGAGCACTTCCTGAAACATTTTACTCCATAATTTCCTGCTAATTTTCAGTATTCAGTCAAATAATTTGTTATCAGGTACATGTCACTGATTTTGCCTGTACTATCACAGTGTACTCTACATGCTCATATTATATAGTTGGTGTAAAAGCAGGAAACAAGTCATTTGTGATTACAGCAGGAAAGTTACAATCATTGCAATTTACAAGTCACAGATTCAACACCAGAGCTGATAGCCACTCTTGCCAGTCTTGATAAATGAGTCCCACATCAAAGCTAAGACCTCCGAGAACGCCAAGTAATGAGCAGTCCAATCCAGAACTACAAAAAGCGGCTTTCTTTATCACATCTCTCCATAACATGTCTCTGTTAGCTGATCAAAGAAGTGTCAAAGAAAAAAATCCTAGTACATAGACCATGGTTCTTTTAAAATTCTCATTTGTAGCATGAGTTGAAGGTTTTCTTTAAAGAATACCACTTTCTTTCAAAGTCCTCCAGTACAGGAGAAAAAAAGGTGGAAGCTTGGAACATGAAAGAAAGCAAAATAAGAAAAAAAAACTGTTAATAGTCAAGAAAACTTGCCCTAAGTTCAAAGTTTGAATTTCAAAGTAAATTTATTATCAAACTATTTACAAGCTTGAGTTTCATCTTCCTGTAGGCACCCACAGGAAAGTAAAGAAATACAGTAGAATCCATGAAAAAACATACAGAACAAAGCAAGGTCTCTGAAAGCGAATGTATAGGCTCAGCAGTCTGTTCAGTGCTGAACTGACTCACCACCAAACAAAATCTCTCAATTAAATGTGCTTGTTTTATTCATTTACAAGTTAATGTGTTTTCTTGTACACCCAGTGACCTCTTTATTAGTGTCCCCTCTACCTAATAAACTATCTTCTGCTGTTGTAGCCTATCCACTTCAAGGTTTAAAATGTGTATTCAGAAACATTATTCTGCATGTCACAATTGTGGCACTCAGTTACCTGAGCGACTGATGCCTTTCTGTCAGCTTGAGCTAGTCTGGCCATTCTCCTCTGACCTCTCTCTGTCAAGGCATTTTCACCCACAGAACTGCCACTCAGCGGATTTTTTTTTTCCTTTCAACACCATTCCCTGTAAACCCTAGAGACTGTTGTCTGTGAAAATCCCAGGAGATTGGGAGTTTGAGATACTTAAACCACTCTATCTGACACCAACAATCTTCCTACAGTCAAAGTCACATAGATCACATTTCCTCCCCATTCTGAAGTTTAGTCTGAACAACTGAACCCCCTGACCATGTCTACATGCTCTTATAAATTGAGTTGCTGGCACATGATTGGTTGATTATATATTTCCATTAACGAGTGGGTATACCTAATAACGTGGTCACTGAATGTATATACAGAAACATTTAGATTTAAAGAAAAGGACTACATTGTTAACAGACCTGTGGTCCTTAACAATCAAAACATTTTATTTGTTCTTGGAGCAGCAAGAGAAGGAAAAGATAAATCAACATAAGTAAGCAGAGAGTGCAGTAACCCAGGGGTAATCAAATAGAAGGGAGCATCCTTACCCAGCCTGTGGCTCTACTTCATTAGGAATTTGAGGAGATTTCATATGCCATCAAAGACCCTCGCATGTTGCTATAGATGTACACATTCACAGCCTGGTTTGGAGGTTCCAATGCACAGGATTGCAGTGGTTACAGAGGGTGTAGGCAAGGTCAGCTCCATTATGGGGACTGCCCTCCCCACCGTCAAATCCGAAGTCAAGAGGTGGTGCCTCGAGAAGGTAACATCCATCATAAAAGACCACCACCATCCAGGGCAATCCCTCTTCCTGTGACTCTCATCAGAGAGGAGTTACCAGAGTCAGAAAATCCACACTCACTGATTCTGAATCAGCTTCTTCTCTCTGTCATCAGATCTCTGAAAGTGTGTGAACCCAAGATTACCTCAATAGTCCATCTTTTGCACTACCTATTTTGCAATTCACAGTAATTTTATATCTTTGCATTCTACTGCTGCCTCAGAGCAACACATTTTACATCAGATGATGATAAGAAACCTGATTCTGATTGTTGTGAATAACGAACATGATCTCTGAAAACCATTCCAAATCAGAGTCAGAGTCGAAATCACCGGCACCTGTCATGAAATTTGTTGTTTTAATGCAGTAGTACAATGCAATACAAAATAATAGAAAATAAAAGCATGCTTCACAATAAATATATACAAGTAATACTAAATAATTTTTTTAAAATAGTGAGTTAGCGTTCATGGGTCAAAGTCCAGTCAGAAATCAGATGGTAGATGGGAAGAAGATGTTCCTGAATCATTGAGTATGTGCCTTCAGGCTCCTGTACCTCCTTCCTGCCTTCCTGATGTTAGCAATGAGAAGAGGGCATGTTATGGGTGATGGGTGTCCTTAACGATGGATGCTGCCTTTTTGGGGCATTGGTCCCTATAGATGTCCTGGATACTATGGAGGCTAGTATTCTCATCCATTTCCCTTTCTTCGTGTTTCCTTTTATATCCCTGTCTTAAAATGTTTATGGATTTGATTTTGATTAGCATTTCTACCAAGATATTTCTTATTCACAATATCTTCTCCACAGACATAAAATCATGTAAACTGCTCCCTTTATGTAGGCAAATATTAAACTAGTGCTTTAGATATGAAGCAGACTGTGGCATTGTTCTCCACAATTTAGATCATTAATAATGTTTAGAATGGTTAATTTATTTCTCAATGTTCTTTGTGCAGCTTCTATCAGAATATGATTCATTGTATTTAGGAGACGTTTGTATAGTATTACTGTAGTCTCAGCTGTAAAAAAGAGCAGGGTGAATTGTACTACAAGACCAACAACTTCCGCTATCAGTACAAACTCAATAATGCTTCTCATTTTTTGACTCCTTCAAAGGATGTGTTCTCTGGACAATTAATGCAATCTGAAATATATTGTTACTAGATTAGATTAGTAATAACAATTTAGTTATTGTTGGACCATGGTTTGTCCATCGATATGTCTTTCTTTCTAGTACGAACTATATTCTGATTGAGATTAATTGAGGCTGGTCATCAGCTGAAGGAAATCTGCCAAACAGCTTAACAGCCAGTTCCAAGCAATTAAAAGCACAAATAATAATTAAAACCTTCAACATTTTCACAGAATATTGAAAAAAATCTTAGAACATAAGAAATGGTAAGCAGAAGTAGGCCCCTTGGCTCCTCCAGCCTCATCTCTTTTTCTGTGGCAGTTCCCCATATCCCTAAATTTCATGATCTTTCAAAAGTGTCCCTTACTTCTGCAACCCTCTGCAGCAGAAATTTCCAGAGCAGGGGTTCTCAAACTATTTTATGCCATTGACCAATATCACTAAGCAAGTTTTGCTATCTCAGTTTTAAGTGATTCTTTTCCCTCTACTGCCCATTTTTGTAACTAGGTCCACTTATATGAGAATCTCCCATTAGTAGTTATCGATTACTAATTTAAGTATTGAAGAAATATTCAGAATTTGTCCAATCTAATTGAGATCAGGTGATAAATCTGCAGTAAAAATTGAAATTTCATAGTTCTTTAAAAACATTTTTATTTTAACTTTCTTTTACATTTCAAAACATTAACCTGATAAGATAACAATCTGAATATATAATTCATTGTTATATTTTGATGTTCAGACTGAAGCGGTTTCGAATTCACTTAGTACAAGAGAGAGGAATGGTTCCTTCAGGATTAATGCAATCGTGTGTGGAGCCATAGGAGATGGATTAGGTCTAAAATGGACATTTTTCCTCTGTACTTACCATGGAGAGGGTTGTGAAAGCTGGAGAAGAGAAAATAATGTCTTGGATATATCCACATTATAAAAGAGGATATTGTGTTGGTCTTACAGCACATCAAAGTGGATGAATTGTGCGGCTTGTCCAAATGTATTATAGAACATCGTTGGAAGCCAAGGACGAAATTACTGAAGTTTTAGAGAGATATTTGTATCATTATTAACATTAGGAGAAGTACTGAATGATTAAAGTATGACTAACATTGTGCCTTTATTTAAGAATGGCTACAAGCACAAGCCAGGGAGCTACAGACTACTGAGGTAACATCAGTGGTGAGAAAGTAATGGAAGGGATCCTGAGAGTCAGGATCTACCTGCATTTGGAAATGCAAAGGTTATTGTTGGATAAAAGGGTGGGGGGGGAGGGGGGTGAGTCACTTAAAACTGAGAAGTGTCGGAATCTCCTACAGTGGCTCATCAATAGTCAGCATGCTTTGTGCATGGGAAATTACCTCTCACAAATTTGATTTTTTTCTGAAGAGATGACCAGGAGAATTAACAAGGTTCAGTTCAGGGCTGTCTATATGAATTTTAGCAAGTCCTTTAACAAGGTTCTGCATGATAGGCTCATTTGGAATCCAGGGTAAGTTAACCAATTGGATACAAAATTGACTTGATCAGAGCGTGTTTGGATAGGATTGCAAGTTTGGAAAGGCACCACATTTGGTGGGATCGTGGATAGTGAGAAAGTTGATCTAAAATCATGACAGATTTAGATCAAGTGGAAAAGTAGGTCAAGGGATTGTAGATGGAATTTAGTTTGGACAGGTGTAAATTATAAGTTGTACTGGGGCAGGACTGGTACATTAAATGGAAGGGCCATGGTGAATGTTGTAGAATAGAGACACAAAGTATAAGTTGAAAGTTCTCTGAAAGTAGCAACACAGGTGAATTGGGATCTGCAGAAGGTGTTTGGTATGCTTGCCTTCATCAGTCACAACACTGTCCACAAGACAGGAGAAAATCTGCAGACGCTAGAAATCCAGAGCAATACACACAAAAGGCCAGGCAAAGAGTAAACAGCCAATATTTCTGTCTGAGACCCTTTATCAGGACTCCTGATGGTCTCAGCCTAAAACACTAATTGATTACAAGATGCTACAGCTGTACAATATGTTTTAAGACAGCATAATATAGTGCGCAGTTGAGGTCAATCACCGTGGGAAAGATGCCATGAAGACATAAGGGCTGTAAAAGGGATCCACAAAGATTTTGCAAGCACGAGAGAGCCTCAAGGAGAAACTGAACAGGCAGAGTTAAATGCAGGCAAGTAGGACTACTTCAGGTAGGCAACTTTTACAGTGTGGGCAAGTCGGGTGAAGTCCTGTTTCCTTCCTATATAACCCTATGACAACATCCCATTATTAATTCAATAATACTTCATTAAACAGTGTAATGTATTAATTTTAAATGAATCTTTTTCATAAATATCCAAGGCTTTCAACAATTCATTAATTCTGGTTAAAATAGCAAAACAATGTGCATCTTTGAAGGGCAGCACATTATTGACAAAAGCTCTCTATATTTGACTCTATTTGTGAATAGATACTGTCAATTTCAGTGAGTAACAATGGTGTATGTTTATAATTTTCCCAGTGTGGCCAGTGCAATATCTGTGCCAATGTATCATTCTAAACAAAATCAGAGCACAGCATTACAAAATATGGAACCCAGATGCTATTGTCCTGCAGCATACTTTAAACTCATTGAGCAAATGGCAATGCTTGACATTTTACTCAACAAAATGTCTTCAAGCCTCCAGCTAACAGTAGACAAGATTCATAAAAAGTAATAATGAGGCATCAGGGATTTAATAGCTTGGCAGCAGATAAGGCATTTTCTATTCATTTATAAAGCCAGGCTGAACACACGGCAGAGCAACAGCAAGCTAAATGACATCAAAAACATAGGCCTCTGCTGGTCAGGGCTGACCATGGATGTTGCACCCTAACTGTCTAGATATGCAAAGCCTGGGCAGTAAAATGTGGGGAGCAAGCTGCTGCCCATGTAGTGACCTCGCCCTCTCGACACAATTGACAAACCCAAAAGAATGGCAGATACCAATACAGTTTGGCCCCAGCAGTGTCACAGGAGTTGCCAGTCAGCATTGAACAAAATGTAAGGCAGCCTTAGGCACCCCAGCTCTGGATTTTTCCATTGAGATTTACTCCCAATGCTTTCCCCTTGAGTGGGAATAGCCAGAAGGCAGCAAAGGATTGAGATCACAGTTTTCCTTCTCCTAGCTGAGCTACCAATCATGGCTGACAAGTCCCATTTGTCTGAAGTGACTGGTTTTAAGGTGCTAGCAACCCAGCATTGTCCCTTCTCTTGTCAGTAGAAGTGGTTCCGCTGGAGCCAGTAGCTAAGACACATATGAACACCAGGAGCTGGTCTGGATTGTCAAAGGCTATTTGAGACGCATTCCACTGGCTGCTTATCCCCATTACCTCCCCTTCCTCCATCCCCCTCCCACCGCTATAACAACCTTACGGATTCACATCAAAATACTGGAATTCCAAAAATGTTTCTTTACATTTGTTCCAAGGAGAATTCCAAGATCAATAGAGTAATTAATTTCAAACTCACTTGCATTTTCTATATCACGAGTATAAACTTTAAAGCCTTTCTGTTACCCAACTCTTCTTGCAGACAGATGTGGCCATTTGAGAAAAGTGTTGATGCAACAGCAAACTTCTCTGCATGGCGAAGAAGGTCAATGAATCGATGCCAAAACTCTCAAAGACTTCACAAATTCAGCTCTTCTCAGAAAACATCCTGCACAGTCCAGTGACCAGAGCACAGACCTACAGAAGCCACTGAGTGATGAGCACTAACAGACTGTTTTGATGTCTACCATGTCGCAGCTTTGAAAAGATTCGACATCTTTACTGAGAAGAATCCAAACTGGTTTGAAGTAAATGAGCTGGTGATCAAGGAATAAATTAACTGCCAATATGTAGGGCATTATGTTTGCTGATTTTTCTCAATATATTGGACATAGTTAATAGTTTTTGCTAGTGTTTTTGTTACTAGTATTACCTTTGCACAAATAACTGATGCCTTATTCTTTTATAAATAGATTGCAGAGATTGATTTGGATTGTCTGCACTGCTACCTTTCCAGTTCTCAAGCTTGTATTAAATAAAAGAAGAAAAATTCTTCCAGCTGCAACAACAGTTTCTTAAATTCCATATTTAGCTGTGACAAAGCATTTAGTCCATGACTGGTGTACAATGGTCACTCTTATTGTTTATGCTATAATATCTGGTTCATTTAATTAACATTATAAGGCCATAAGGTATAGGAGGAAAATTAGGCCATTTGGCACATAGAGTCTGCTCTGCCATTTTAATGTGGCTAATCCATTTTCCCCCTCAGCCAAACAAGTATGAGGTTGTGAACATAGGTTATATAGGTTGAGTGAACTCGGCCTTTTCTCCTTGGAGCGACGGAGGATGAGAGGTGACCTGATAGAGGTGTATAAGATGATGAGAGGCATTGATCATGTGGATAGTCAGAGGCTTTTTCCCAGGGCTGAAATGGTTGCCACAAGAGGACACAGTTTTAAGGTGCTGGGGAGCAGGTACAGAGGAGATGTCAGGGGTAAGTTTTTTACTCAGAGAGTGGTGAGTGCGTGGAATGGTCTGCCGGCAACGGTGGAGGTGGATATGATAGGGTCTTTTAAGAGGCTTTTAGATAGGTTCATGGAGCTTAGTAAAATAGAGGCTATAGGTAAGCCTAGTAATTTCTAAGTTAGGGGCATGTTTGGCACAACTTTGTGGGCCGAAGGCCCTGTATTGTGCTGTAGGTTTTCTATGTTTCTATGACCTGAAACTCCTTGTGTCCACTTTCAATTGCTCTGATCAGATTGTCCCAGAGCAAGCATCAGTTCAGAGTACTCAAAATGGCGGGGGGGGGGGGGGGCGGAGAGAAGAGAGGCGGAACAAAGACGGTTGGTTTGTCCACTTCCTCTGTCCTTGATTCATCAAATCCACTAATTGTAGACTTGAGTTTCTTCTGGCCACTAATGCAATTGTTTGATGTGTTTCCTAGTGTTCATATTATGTATATGCAACAGGTTAGTGTGTCCCTTAGTGAGTATAGCTCTCTTATTTTTCTGGATGCTTCTTTGGCATCTCATTAATTGAATAGGGGTGATCTGATTGGTAACGCTTAACTACACATTTGAATGGAATATCTCATTTGGTACAAGGGAAGAGCACGTTGACCAACAATTTTTTCCTTTTTATCCTTCCCCCATTAGGCTCTTACTACATAAGAACATAAGAGATAGGAGTAGGAGTAGGCCAATCGGCCCCTCAAGCCTGCTCCGCCATTCAACAAGATCATGGCTGATCCAATGTTAACTCTAGTTTCTCTATTTCCAATTTCATTGTTCACTTAGCACTTAATAAAAGGGTCATGAAGCAACAAGTTTTGTCTCTCGTTCTTAACTTTCAAAAGAAACTTGGATCAAAACATCTGAATTAAACAATTTGGTATAGTCAGCAAGGAGGGTTGTGAAGATTTAAGAATCCTAGAGTAATGAAAATATTTTGTGCAAGTGTAAAGAGGCAAGAGATTTCTTTAATTCCAAATCATCCGAGTAAAAACAAAATCACCTTGTTCTGCTTCAAAACAGTACCTGGTGGAAGTGTAGGAGTGACGAAACTACAATATATTACAATTTAAAAATAATAGATCAGTTGGTAGCAATCTGTTGAGACTTCAGTTATAGGGCAATCTATTGATACTGCTGATCAGGGAGAATATAATTAGATCTTGTTATTTGGTGTATGCCTTTCCTGCTACAAGACATACACAGACTTTACCTCCTGTGTTGAGAAGAAAATGAGCCAGTTCAGAAGGAGATCATTCTACCTCAATTTTATTCCCATTTTATGGTGTTGGAAGGAGTACAAGGGAGATTAAAGTGCTGCTGCAGCCTTAGAAATCTTGGGAAAAGTAACAACAGACATAATCGCCATGAGTAAGATGTTCTTCAAAATCAAAAGGCATTAGGTCTCCTCTTAACATTTAAGGGGGAAATGTGCAGTTATAGGTAAGGAGTGTTGTACTTGCATACCTGACAAGTCCAAAGATAGAAATATGCCTGATCATATTCATAAAGCAGCTAATATACATCAACCTGATGGATGGGAATTCTTTGATCAGATTTATTTGAATCTCAGAAACTGGAGTTACTCATTATTACCAGTCATATTGTTTGTCTTAATGTGCTTTATCACAATCTACACTCTTGCTTGTACAAGGGTGATCATTAATAGAGAAGGTCAAACTCACTTATTCCAGGAATAAATGCATTACCGTATAAGGAACATTCCAAATGTTAAAAGGCCTGAACAGGTTAGATAGGGCAAAGTTATTTCCCATGGTAGGGGAGTCCAGGACAAGAGGGCGTGACTTCACAATTGAAGGATGTCCATATAGAACAGAGATGCGGAGAAATTACTTTAGTCAGAGGGTGGTGAATCTGTGGAACTTGTTACCACGATCAGCTGTGGAGGCCAAGTCATTGGGTGCATTTAAGGCAGAAATAGGTAGGTTCTTTATTAGCCAGGGCTTCAAAGGGTATGGAGAGAAGGCAGGAGAGTAGGGGTGACTGGAAGAATTGGATCAGCCCACGACTGAATGACAGAGCAGACTTAATAAGTCGAATGGCTTATTTCTGCTCCCATAGTCTTACACAAGTCTGCCTACCAAACAATAATGTTATCCTGCAAATACCCTGGATATTTCCATAACATGGGTTGTTTTTGATTTATCTGTACTTAACATTGATACCACAAGTTTTTTTGCCTCTGAATTTTCAGATGCAATGATTCCAATGTGTGACTTAGAATCTATGGTGCAAATGTCAGATTAAACCGTATAATTATTTCCTTTGCTGTTTAATTTTCTATGCCTGCTTGTTTTTTTATATAATTATCTATGTGCATGTAACTGTAACTTTTCTGGCAGTTCCGGAGTGCTTATAATAATTCACATCTTTCTGGAAGCTTCCTTGGTATTGTGTTATTTGAATAGGAGCTATCTGATTGGTTAACTACAAATTGGACTGGAATATATCTAATCTAAGGTGCAAGGAGGGCAGAACCCATTGGATCAGCATTTCTTTTCTTTCCTATCAGAATCTTGCTTCTCTCCAATTCCTTTTATCGTTTATCACTTAATAAAATAATTGTGAAGCATCAAGTTTTATTCCTCTTTCTTGACTTCTGAAAGAACACCCAAATCTAACGATAGGTTCTTGATTAACCAAGGCATCAAAATCTATGGGGAGAAAGCAGGAAAATGGGGTTGTGAGGGATAATATGTCAGCCATGATGGAATGGGCCAAATGCCTAATTCAGTGTGTCTTATGGGCACACACCCAATGCAAATGGTTATGTTGTGAAAGGAAGATATGGACAGAGTCAGTACATGCAAAAAATGGATACAACTCCTTTGATTAGTGTCATTACAAGTCGTTCACCACAATGGTTTGGGAGGGTTTAAACTAATTTGCAAGGGGGATGGGACCTGGAGCGATATAGCAGTGAAAGAAGTGCATGGAGTAAAGCCAGATCTAACATATAGAGAGGCTTTGAGGAAAGAGAAGCAGAATAAAGGGTATAAAGGTAGTAAGGTCGAAGGGCTAAAGTGTGTGTACTTCAATGCAAGAAGCATCAGGAACAAGGGTGATGAACTGAGAGCTTGGATACATACATGGAATTATGATGTAGTGGCCATTACGGAGACTTGGCTGGCACCAGGGCAGGAATGGATTCTTAATATTCCTGGATTTCAGTGCTTTAAAAGGGATAGAGAGGGGGGAAAAGGGGAGGAGGTGTAGCATTACTGGTCAGGGATACTATTACAGCTGCAGAAAGGGTGGGTAATGTAATAGGATCCTCTTTTGAGTCAGTATGGGTGGAAGTCAGGAACAGGAAGGGAGCAGTTACTCTACTGGGGGTATTCTATAGGCCCCCTGGTAGCAGCAGAGATACCAAGGAGCAGATTGGGAGGCAGATTTTGAAAAGGTGCAAAAATAACAGGGTTGTTATCATGGGTGACTTTAGCTTCCCTAATATTAATTGGCACTTGATCAGTTCCAAGGGTTTAGATGGGGCAGAGTTTGTTAAGTGTGTCCAGGATGGATTCCTGTCACAGTATGTTGACAGGCCGACTAGGGGGGAATGCCATACTAGATCTAGTATTAGGTAACGAACCGGGTCAGGTTACAGATCTGTCAGTGGGTGAGCATCTGGGGGACAGTGATCACCGCTCCCTGACCTTTAGCATCATCATGGAAAAAGATAGAATCAGAGAGGACAGGAACATTTTTAATTGGGGAAGGTCAAATTATGAGGCTATAAGGCTAGAACTTGCAGGTGTGAACTGGGATGATGTTTTTTCAGGGAAATGTACTATGGACATGTGGTTGATGTTTAGGGATCTCTTGCAGGACGTTAAGGATAAATTTGTCCCGGTGAGGAAGATAAAGAATGGAAAATCTAGTCAGGTGGAAGAAGGCAGCATACATGAGGTTTAGGAAGCAAGGATCAGATGGGTCTATTGAGGAATATAGGGTAGCAAGAAAGGAGCTTAAGAAGGGGCTGAGAAGAGCAAGAAGGGGGCATGAGAAGGCCTTGGCGAGTAGGGTCAAGGAAAATCCCAAGGCATTCTTCAATTATGTGAAGAACAAAAGGATGACAGGAGTGAAGGTAGGACTGATTAGAGATAAAAGTGGGAAGATGTGCCTGGAGGCTGTGGAAGTGAGCGAGGTCCTCAATGAATACTTCTCTTCGGTATTCACCACTGACAGGGAACTTGATGACAGTGAGGACAATATGAGTGAGGTTGATGTTCTGGAGCATGTTGATATTAAGGGAGAGGAGGTGTTGGAGTTTGCTTTGGGTGACCTCTTCTTCTCTTCCCTTGTGGATTCCATTCGAGTGATGGTCGAGTGACATTCGACTGGCTCTTCCTCAAGGTGTGGCCGACCCATCTCCACTTCCTCCTCCTTATCTGGAGTACAATGGGCTCTTGGTTTGCTCTCTTCCATAGGTCTAGGTTTGACACTCTGTCGTACCACTTGAGGCAGAGGATTTGCCGGAGGCATTTGTTGAGAAAGGTCTGGATCTTGTTGCAGCTGGTGTTAGTGATTCTCCATGTTTCGGATCCATATAGCAGGATGGCTTTCACATTGGAGCTGAATATACGGAGCTTAGTTTTGACAGAGATGGCCGTAGATCTCCAAACAGGTCGCAGGGTTGTGAAGGCATGTTGGGCTTTTCCAATCCTTGCTCTGATGTCCTCATCTGTACCTCCTGATATACTGATTTTGCTTTCAAGGTAGGTGAATTTGTCTACATCTTCAACTTAGTAATGACTTATTATCCTCATAATGTTTAATGTTGCATGGCAACTTACACAAAGGAAATTGGGATTTTTCTTGAAGACTTTTTTTAAAAAGATTCAATATGTATAATCTATTATTTCTCTCATCTATTATTGCCATAAATATCAGGGGTTTGTCACTATCAAATTAAAAGCCAGAAGCATCAAACAAGAGAGAATTTGCAGGTACTGGAAATCTGAACAATACACACAAAATGCTGGAAGAACTCAGCAGGCCAGGCAGTATCTATGGAAAAGAGTACAGTTGACATTTTGGGCTAAGACCTTTGGGAAGGGACCTGTCGAAGGGTCTCAGCCCAAAACATTTGATTACATTTTTCCCCCCCACAGATGCTGCCCTGCCTGCTGAGTTGCTCCAGCATTTTGTGTTTGTAGAAACATACCCAAGAGCTTCACTTCATTCAGTTGTTTTCAGTTTGAAACATACTCTGTCTAACTGGCAATTGTGCTTAATGAAACATCAATTCTGTAAAATCATTTCAAAGGACATTTTTGACACAATGAGATATTGTGGCTTCGACTCTCCAGATATCCTAAACTTCTGCCTACACTTCTACAAACAGTACTGTTGATTAATGCCTGGACTGTGAGCTGGTGCACACATCTTGAAACACAAAATGATTCTGAAAAGCAATCCAATTTGAATAAATTATATTTCAGATATAATTACCCAACTCAATTTTAATGAGAAAGACATGTGAATCTATTGAAACATCCTGTACACTAGCTGTTTGCGTAAACCAGTTGACGAAATCAACACAGCAATTTGTAATTGCTCTGGAGGTTTTGCACATAAAAAAGATTTTCATATTAGCCTTGCATGTAAAGCTGAAGTTATGACTCATCTACTTTTATAGAAACTGTGGATTTATTTTAATTCTCTTGCTGTTAATGAAAATTAAAATTAGATGGCTTCTATAATAACTATGCCAGTTTTTTACCTGGGTAGAAGGATGACAGTCTATTCTATCGATTTAAAGTGTAAGCTTAATACTTCACTATTTTAATGAGACTTCTTATCAGAGATGTGCTTTAGAAATAGTGAGGTAATAGTTTTGAAAGCATAAGTATGTGACTTACATGCTTGGTCTTTAACATTCTCTATTAATCAACATAACTTCACTCCTAATAACTAGTAACTGCTGTTCTGTGGGAACCCATTGTTCATTACTTGCGATACAACATACTAAATATATATAAAGGTGGGGTGAAGATAGGCTCTACCAAAGGAGGTGTAAAAGGCTCCTTCTCTCCGCTCACTTGCAGATCATTCCTGGACAAAGTGTAGCTCCTATTCAGCCCTTCTGAATCAGGGTCACGAGAAGCCATGGGAGCAAATGGTGGATGGTCTCATGAAAAGTTGGTACATATTACAAGTCCTGGTTATATGACCACTGACAGCAGACAATCACTGAAAAGTATTGATAACTATTAATTATTATTTCAGATGATTAGACTTTTTAAAAGTTTGCAATTCAAAACAAAGAGAAAAAAATGAGAACTTTTATGTTGTGCCACAAGAAAATCCATAACCTTCAATCCAATATATTCCATTTTCTGACTCAATATTTTATCTCATAATTACAATGATATATTCCCTATAAATTCAATCAGCAAGAAAGACACATTAGATGAATACTATATCTTAAACATTTCTACATGTGAATGGAACTGATGAAATCACTAACCTGCAAACATAAAGCAGTAATGGAGGTGAGGTGGGTGAATATAATTTGTTTCAGTGTGTTAATCAGTCTCATTTCTCCTTAAACATTATCACATGTGTATCATTTTTAACAAAACCTATCATTCACAGTCTCAGCACTTTACTTACCTATGGAAAGCCAGCATTTATGCACATCCAACTTTTTCCTGAAATTTCTGCTTCCGTTATCATTTGAAATGAGAGATGAATTTGGTTGTGTTACATTACTGCTCTACCACCATTGATTAAATAAATTAAAATACCATCATCATAATCAGTTAGTGGAGTGTTATTTAGACAGCAATAAGACTATTATGTTTCCTAAACCACTTAAGATCCATACTATTACTTTAAAGTTGACATGAGATTTGATTTATTGGCTCTAGTTGTCAGGAATTTGTCAGCAAAATGACATGTGTCGATAGCAATCACACTTCAATTAAGGTAATGAGCAAATGGATAATGATCTAATTGGAAACAAGATTAGAGAAGCTCTCAATGTCACTTTTGCTGTGAACTGAGCTGCATAACTCACTGCAAACAAATTGTCTTCTACAGGCTAAATAATATAACATTTTTATTTAAATAGAGCCCTGACATTAATTTAAAGGAAATCCTATAAAGACATATACAGTACTAGATTTCATAAATAGTTTAATGATTGGAAACGGTACTTCAGGACCAAAATATGTTTCTTAATTTAATATGACAGCCATATAATTTAATTATGTTGAAACTTTTAAGTGATAAATCATTTTGTCTCTTCTTACTGCATCAGAAACCAATTCATACTGATTTCCTATACCTATTGAAGTTACCTTCTTTTAACTAGCTAGAAAATACGATTAACCAACATCAGTTTCAATCTCAGATAGGAGTCAAAAGGCTATTGTTCTTCCGCTCTCTATTGTCATTTATAAAAGAATAATCGATTGTCCTCAATTTGTAGCAAATGATTCAAGGTTGTTTAATGTACACAAATGTAAAGAAGAATGAAATAATGATTGAACCAGGCTTTCAACAATATTTATTTGGCAGCGTTCACGTGCCAACACACACCAGTCCTGATAAAGGGTTCAGAATTGGAAAGAGTGAGCAATTTCAAGTTCCTTGGTGTCAATATCTCTAAGGACCTCATCTGGATCTAAAATATTGATGCAGCCATAAAGAAGGCAAGGCAGCAGCTATATTTCATTAGGAGTTTTATTATGTCACCAAAAACACTTACAAATTTCTGCAGGAGAACCGTGGAGAGCATTCTCACTGAGCGCTTCATCGTCTGGTATGTGGGGTGATGTTACCGTACAGGATCAAAGTAAGCTGCAGAGAGTTGTGAACTTAGCCAGCTCCATTATGGGCACCTGCCTCTGTAGTATCCAGGGCATCTTTAAGGAGTGGTGCCTCATAAAAGGTGGCATCCATCATTAAGGACACCCATCACCCATTTACTTAATTTAACTATTACATATATACACACACACACACACACACATTTCTGTCATTCAGTTGTTTTCTATTATCATATATTGCATTGTACTGCTGTCTCAAAGTTAGTAAATTTCACGTCGTATGCTGGTGATATTAAACCTGATTCTGATTCTGTCCAGTTGCAATTTTGATTTAAAAACAATCACTTCTAACATGTACATTTAGATTTACCAGGCTGTCTACTGAGATGATCATTCAAATTTAACCTACAGAATTGAACATAATATTTATTTGATTCATTGTTCAAACAAATATTGTTCATTTAAGACTTACTGTCTTCAATAAAAATGTTCTGTTCATAGCTCAATCTACTATATTCTGTATCAAACAGCAATACTAAAGACCTGTGGACACTACTTAGGCATTTACTCATGAATCGTGTAGTGAACTAGTGCCGAGGAAATAGAGATGAGAGTATCCTAGGTAGAGATATGGCAATGGCAGGTCGTAGACCTGGTGGATTTAGAGCAACTTGAGATGTTCCTGAGAATGAATAAAATTATGGAGATAGTTGAGAAGTGGATTATGAAACTGTTGTTTGAGGTAGAGTTGGTGACAAATGAGATATTAATGAGTCAACTAGCACCATGAATTTCATATGGTGACACAGTGAATCCTTGAGAGATATTTTAATCTAGCATAGCTAGAGATTTGTGAAGAATGTAACTTTGGTTTAACTGTTATGATTGGATTGGCCACTGTTCTAATTCTTTGCAGTATAGGAGTGATGAGCAAAGGTGATGCTCAGCAACCTTTGGAAGAAAATGACTTTACCTCTTTTTCTGGTGTAAGTCCAAGATTTAGAAAGGACAATCAACTTGTCCCTAGTGTCAGAAATGCTTAGAGAGACATTTCATCCTCAGTACAAGGTTCTACCGTTAGAGATTCCTTCCTCTACAAGCCATTTCCTTGATTTCAAACCTATTTCCTGCAGGTGATAATCCTGTTACCTCTTAAGAAAAAGTCATCCTCAGTCAGTATCCTTAATCAGAATCAGATTTAATATCACTGGCATATATTGTAAAATTTGTCTTATGTCATCTGTCATCAGTCGTCTGTCTCATGGCCTAATTTGTAGTTTTGCAACAGCAGTAAATTGCAATACATGATAATAAAATCCATAAATTACAGTAGGAAGTATATATATATATAAATAATATAACTAATTCAAAAGAGACAGAAAAAATGAGATAGTGCTCATGGATTCATTGTACATTCAGAAACCTGTTGGCAGAGGAGGAGTGCTCATGAAATGTGGAGTGTCTGTCTTTAGGCTACTGTATCTCTTCTTGGATGGTAGCAATGTGAAGAGGACATGTCATGGGAGACTGGGGGGGGGGGGTCACCTTATTAAGGCATCACCTTTCGAAGATGTCCTTGATGCTGGGGATGCTCGTGCCCATGATGGAATTGGCTGAGTTTACAATCAGCTTTCACTGATTCTGTGCAGTGGCCCCTCCATACCAGATGGTGATGCAACCAATTAGTATGCTCTCTGCAGTACACCTGTAGAAATTTGCAAGTGTCTTTGGCGACGTACTGATTGTCCTTAAACTCCCAGTGAAATATAGTTGCTTTTGTGTCTGTGTAAATGAACTACACAATAAATTCAAGATGTAGCTTTTGGCTCCAGCAAGAAAAAAATAGTTTCTAGTGTGGCAATTTGTCGCCTGCACATCCTGACTGCACTCAGAAAAGTCAAATCTTAGTTTTCTGATTCAGGGAAAATAAATTAGCACCACACAGTTCATACTCCAGTCCTCTTACCTCACTTTTATATTCAGCTGGCACACTATAAAGCTTCTCCTCCCAGATCCCTCCCCTCAAACCCTTGCCAACTCTCATGTTGCAATTGCCTTTTAGTGCAATATTCTTAAAGAACCACGCCAATATACTAGGGTCAGATTTCTCAAAACCTTGCCGCTAAAATGTCCTCTATCATCTGTATAATGCTTGTTATAATTGTTAATATTTTACCTATAATCTGCACCCACAAACCTTTCTTAAGAGAAATGTAATGTGTACAGATTCTCGTTGCTCTGCACTAATGCAGGTGACACAGATAAAGCTACCAACAAAACGATTATTGAAAGAAGTCATCCTTCAATACGTAGGTGTGACTGGTACACAGTGTACCTAATCAACAAAATCTCTGAGGACCTAACTGGGTCCCAACATATCGATGCAGCTATCAAGAACGCAAGGCAGCATCTATACTTCATTAAAAGTTTGTGGAGATATAGTATGTCACCTAAAACACTCGAAATTTTCTACAGACGTACCGTGGAGAGCAATCTGACAGGCTGCATCACTGTCTGGTGTGGGGGGTGGAGGGGGAGCTACTGCACAGGACTGAAGTAAGCTGCAGAGAGTTGTTAACCTAGACAGCTCCATCATGTGTACTAGACTCTGTAGTATCCAAGACATTTTCAAGGAACAGTGCCTCAGAAAGGCATTATCCATCATTAAGGACCCCCACCACCCAGGACATGCCCCCTTCTCATTGCTTACATCAGGAAAGAAGTACAGAACTCTGAAGGCATACATTTAGTGATTCATGAACAGTTTCTTCCCCCCTGCCATCTAATAAATGGACAATGAACCCGTGAACACTACCTCACTACTTTTTTTTAAATTTCTGTTTTGACACTACTTATTTGATGTAACTATTTAGTATACATACTGTATATATACTTACTGTGTTTCTCTTTTTTATATTTATCATGTACTGTACTGCTGCCACAAAGTTAATAAACCTTGTGACATGTGCTGCTGATACTAAACCTGATTCTGACAAAGGTATACCTTGTGGTATCATTACTCTTAATGTGCACTCAAACTTGATGCAGGGTGGGCACTGCAGTTCCTGCTGACAGGTCTTCATGTTGTCTCTGAGTTCTGCAATTAAAAATCAATTTGCTTAATGGCACTCAGGGCAAACCAGGAGAAAAGATGGAGGGACATCAAAAGAAATACTCAAATATATTTCTTTCCTTTAGGCTCTTTTATTAATAAGTCATAATCGTATTAGGGAAGTGGTGTTTGAAGGCAGGAGATTATGCAAAGTGATTTGACAGCAACAAAACTGTGTGGACAAGACCAGAGATAACCAAAGGCAATTTATAATATTAAGTGACCAAATATAAAGTAACTTTAATGAATGCAACAGTTTAAATATAGAAATTTCAAACAAGTGATTTCAAATGAAGTTTCAGTTTATTCCTTGTATGAAGCAAAGATAATATGTTGTTGATAGGCCATTGCTTATTGTGTTCAAACCTATCCTACATAGAAGATAATTCTGCTACTTTTTAAGGAAAAGTCATTCTACTTCAATGTTTATTATGCTTTTTATTTAGTTATATAATGCGGACTAGGTCCTTCTGGCCCTTCGAGCCACACCATTCCAGCAACCCCCAAAACCCCCAAATTAACCCGAATCTAACTATGGGGATATTTACAACAACCAATTAAGCTACCCGGTATGTCTTTAGACTGTGGGAGAAAGCCCATGCATTCCACAGAGAAGATGTAGAGAACAGTGCTGGAATTGAACTCCAAGCTCGAGATCGCCCTATGCTGTAATAGTGTCGCTCTAACCACTATGCTACTGTGGAGCAGCTTAAATGAGCTCCACAGTAAATTCAATATGCAGTTTTGGCTCCAACAGACAGAATAAAAACTGTTCCCCATAAGCACATCTCAGCAATGGCATCCTGCCTGGACTTATTGAAAGCCTCAGTGCAGGAACTGACTTCCATCCATAACCAGTGAGATACAACAGAGCTGTATGAATACATTCTTCTCGGGCTTCCAGCCGGGTACAGCTATCGATTATAACTGACGTTTCGATGACAAACTCTGCCACCCTCATCAGGAATGATGCCCAGGCATGTCTACTCTGATGGTATTTATACCCCCACAGTTCCTCCCTCCTGACTGGTTGGTCCTCATCCAATCAGATTTCTGCTCTCCCAATTTGCTTACATTCAAATTCCAGTTCTTATTTACTAGGAAAAATCTGAAACTACTGCCTGTATTCCTTATGTTTTCAAGGTTTCTGGAAGGATCACAAGAATCCTGAAGAAATACCAGATTAATACCATCCATGAACCTGTAAGGAAGCTCAAATCACAGCCTATGTGGGTCAAAGATGACCTGGGACTCGGATCAGTTGAGGTTTCCAGGATTCCCTGTGAAAGTGGAGCAGCATATATCAGCCAGACGGTTCGCATGGTGGAAACCAGCATCAAGGAGCACAGGAGTGTATCTGTTTGGGTCACCCGGAGAAGTCGGTGGTAGCAGAACATTGCATTCGCATTGGCTACAGGATTAACTTTCACTGCACATGACGACTGTGCTGTGCCATTGGCTCTTGGGACCACCAGGTAAAGGAAGCCATTGAAATAAAACTAGAGAAAAGAGTTTTAACAAAGGCAAAGGTTTCACTCTCAGTAAGAACTGCAATTTGATTGTAAACAAGAAGGGATAGCGGAAATCTCTGATGAAGATGATGGAGTTTGTCATCAAAATATTAGTTCTAATTGATACCAGTACCTGGCTGGAAGCCTGAGCAGAGTTTATTCATCACATATGCAGGGAAAGCACTAGATTCTCTCTTTTAACAGGGTTCTACTTTAGCATCCATAGATCCTCATGGAACCCAGATATAAAGAAACTCAAAATAATTTCAAAAAAATGAGTGAGTAGATAAGTATATAGCAGGTGATATACAATGTGTCTAAATGTAAAATTATCTATTTTGGTGAGGAAAATGGATTAGCAGTGTATTATTAAAATGGCCACGGGTTAGAAATTGTTATTGTCCGAATAGATTTGGGTGCCATTATACATCAATCACTGAAAGAAAATATGAAACTGCAGCAAGCAAATTCGTAGGCAAACAATTTTTTGAGTTCTTAATATCTTGGCCTGAAAAGTTGAATGTTTATTCATTTCCATAGATGCTGTCAGACCTGCTGAGTTCCTCCAGCATTTTGTGTGTGTAATTCAGGATTTCCAGCATATGCAGAATTTCTTCTGTTAATTCATTTCCATAGATGCTTCCTGACCTGCTGTGTTTTTCCAACATTTTGTGTATTTTGAATTTGTTGGGTTTATTGAGACTTTGAAAAGAGGAACGAGGATGTCTTTTTACAATTGTACAAAGCTTTAGAGAGACCGCATCTGGAGCAGTTTTGATCTAATTTCCAAAGAAAAATCACAATTGCCACATTGTAGGTGCAATAAAGGTTTGCTAGTTTGATTCTTTAGTATTATACTGTCATCTGAGGAGAGAATGTCTGGACCAGGCCTATACTCATTAGAGTTCAACAGAATGAGAGGAGATCTCACTCAAATCTGTAACATTTTTGACCTAACAGGTTGGATTTAGTCTGGATCTTTTCTTCTGCTGAGTCTAGAACTGCAGTCTCTGATAATAAAGTCAGGCGTTTAGGACCAAGATGAGGTGAAATTTCTTTACTCAGTCATGTAATACATTTAATGAGACACTGTAGATTCTAGTTCATTAAGACACTTCAGACAAGTACAGTTTGACCCAGTTAAGTGGCTCCCCAGTTAGCCAAAGTTTCATGGAAATACTTAAGAGGTATAAAAAAAAAGACAAACTGAATAACAAATTATGAGGTTAAATGAACTACAGAACAAATGAAAATACTGTGTATGAAAGTACTATAAAACAGTGTGTTAGTTCTGAATAGTCATTGATGGAGGATCCATCCAGTGTACACTGTCGTGTTCTTTTGATTGATTGTAAATAAACAAAATCAGCACAGAAACCTAGTGCAGATCATGGACATCTTTCATACAATTGTATCCTCTAAATCCTCATTTTCAATGTAACATTTAAGATGATCATTGATACCTTCAATTTCTTTGAATTTCCTAACTTGTTTAAGTAGCAAAATCATTTATCAAGATGGCGCCGTGTACAGTGGCTCCATTCCAACTTCTAATTTCTGCGGTTTCCTTCGCATTTCTTGTTCAAGTAGTTGATAGTCACATCAGGTATGATAGGCCGACTCTTCTGAAAGTCCGGAAGAAGGAATTTACCCACTACGTGCCGCCTTTCCTACACTGGGAGCCCAGCTTGCGCAATCAATGGGAGGCTCATTTATTACACTGTTGCTACCTCGGAAGCGAGGGAGAAGGGCCGGCATCCTGGTGAGGTTGAGACGGCAGGCTAATCAGCCGCTGCTCCTGAGCATACTCCTAGTTAACATTCAGTCCCTGGACAATAAGCTGTGTGAACTGAGAGCCAGAATCTCCTATCAGCAGGAAACAAAATAATGTAATGTTTTGTGCTTTGTGGAGACCTGGCTGATGGAGGAGATACCGGATCATGCCATCGAGCCCTCTGAAGTCTCCCTGTTGTGGGTGGACAGGTCAAAAAACCTCTCTGGGAAGAGTAAAGGAGGTGGGGTATACTTCATGGTCAATAATGCCCGGTGCAACCCTCAGAATGTGCATGCCCTCAACCCTTCTGTTCCCCTGATCTGGAGTACCTTGTGCTGCTGTGTAGACGTTTCTGGCTGCTTAGGGAGTTCACGGCTGTTATTATCACAGCTGTGTATATTCCACTGCAGACTGATACTGACCTGGCTCTCAAGGAACCATACAAGACCATCAGCACCCTGGAGACTGTATACACAAAAGCTACCTTCACCGTCACCGGTGACTTTAATAGAGTGTCACTGACTATAGTTTCTCACAAGTTTTGTCAACACATCCAGGTGAGCACACGGAGAGATAGCATACTCGACCACTGCTACTGTCCCAACTGCAATGCTTACATGATCACTCCTCCATTTTGTTGCTGCCAAAGTACAGGCAGAAGCTGAAACAAGTGGTGGCCATAGTTAAAACCATCCACTGTCGGCCTCCATGCTACAGGACTGCTTTGATGGTGTTGACTGGAATGTCTTCCATGATGAGGATGTCTCCAAATTCATCAAAATGCAGTCAAGAGTTTCATCTGGAAGTGCATCGAGGATGTTGTGCACAGAAATTGGTCAGGGTCTATCCCTGGATCAACAGTTCCAAGCGAGCAGCACTTACCTCGCGACCCAGAGCTTATGTTGCTGGTAATCAGCAGGAGCTCAAGAAGTGCAGCTACGATCTGCACAAAGTCATCGAGACAGCAAACCAACAATACAGAGAAAAGATCCACACTCAACTCTCCACCAACAACACATGCAGTTTATGGCAAGCTCTGCACACCATTGCAGACTTCAAAACTAAATGGAGTGGAGTTTCCAACATCATGCCTCTCTCCCAGACAAGCAAAATCCTTTTTTACGCTCGATTCGAAGTTGCCAACACTGAGCACTTGAGGAGACCTACAGCTGATGTGACCGGCACCTTGGTCATCTCTGAGGCCGCAGTACGTGGGTGTTTCCAGCGAGTGGACAGTCACAAGGCTGAGGGACCGGATGGCATCCCAGGGCGAGTACTCAGGATGTGCACAGCTCAACCGACAGGTGTATTTACAAACATTATTAATCTCTCCCTCTCCCAGTGTAGAGTGCCCTCCTGTTTCAAAATATCCACCATTGTTCCTGTATCTAAAGAGATAAAAGTAATATATCTGAATGACAGGCATCCTGTCGCACTCACCTCAATAAAAAGCAAATACTTTGAGAGGCTGGTCAAGGTTTACATCTGCAGCTTGCTACCACACACACTGGACCCCCTACAACTCGCCTACCAACACAACCAATTGACAGATGATACAATAGTCACAGCTCTACACACCATCCTTACACACCAGGAGAAGAAGGATGCTTATGTGAGAATGCTGTTCTTGGACTACAGTTCAGCATTCAACACTATAATTCGCTCCAGACCCGACAAGAAGCTCAGAGATCTCAGCCTTCACCCTGCCTTGTGTAACTCGGTCCTGGACTTCCTGTCAGATTGCCAGCAGGTGGTAAGAGTGGGCTCCCTCACCTCTACCCCTCTGACCCTCAGCACAGGTGCCCCTCAGGGCTGTGTACTAAGCCCCCTATTTTACTCTCTGTATACCCATGACTGTGTCACCACCCACAGCTCCAATCTGCTAATTAAATTTGCTGATGACAGTACACTGATTGGCCTCATCTCAAGTAATAATGAAGTAGCCTACAAAGAAGAAGTCATCACCCTGACGCAGTGGTGTCATGAAAACAACCTCTCCCTAAATGTTGCAAAAACAAAGGAGCTGGGTGTGGATTACAGGAGGAATAGAGACAGGCTAACCTTCATTGACATCAATGGATCTGGGATTGGGAGGGTGAACAGCTTTAAATTCCTTGGAATGAACATCACCAAGGACCTCACGTGGTCTGTACACACCAGCTGTGTGGTGACAAAGGCACAACAGCACCTCTTTCATCTCAGACAGTTGAAGAAGATTGTTATGGGCCCCCAAATTCTAAGAATTTTCTATAGGGGCACAATTGAGAGCATCCTGACTGGCTGCAACCACCTGGTATGGGAACTGTACTTCCCTCAATTGCAGGACTCTGCAGAGAGTGGTGTGGACAGCCCAGTGCATCTGTAGATGTAAACTTCCCACTATTCTGGACACTTACAAAGACAGGTGTGTAAAAAGGGCCCGAAGGATCATTGGAGATGATCACGCCCAACCACAATCTATTCCAGCTGCTACCATCTGGGAAACAACACGGCAGCATAAAAGCCAGGACCAACAGGCTCTGGGACAGCTTCTTCCACCAGACCATCAGATTGCTTAATTCATGCCTACACAACTATATTTCTATGTTATATTGACTATCCTGTTGTACATAATATTTATTATAAAATACTATAATTGCACATTGCACATTTAGATGTAGATGTAACGTAAAGATTTTAATTCGTCATGTATGTGAGGGATGTAAGTAATAAAGTCAATTCAATTCAATTCAATTTCCTTTTACTCCTGGCTGTTTCTGGTATCTGCAAGCTAAATGTTTGAAACTGTAGAGAGCAAAACAGTCCTGAAATGTCTTATTGCTTATTTCTCACCAACAATTAATGATACAAATCACTTCTCTTTGAACAGAAACACACACAACTGACGCAATGTAATAAACTGTTTGCTGTAAGCACAGTGTAGTGTCTGACAGCCACTCAAGGGCATGGACTGATGCTTGTTAGAAACTGTTCAGAAACAGTCTCCCATCTCGTATACGTGGCATGGTGTTCCAAATAAAAGAAGGGAATAAATAAAAGAGGGGGGAGGGGAACCGGCGTGTAGGAACAGGTGTATGGGAGAAGGAAGAAAAAGACAGTAAGGTTCTTTGTACTGTTAGAGATAAACAGAGAGGAAGAGGTGGAGAATTTCTTAAATGCATTTATTTTAATTCTAGGAGCATCGTAAGAAAGGTGGATGAGCTTAGAGCATGGATTGATACCTGGAAATATGATGTTGTAGCTATTAGTGAGACAAGGTTGCAGGAGGGGTGTGATTGGCAACTAAATGTTCCTGGATTTCGTTGCTTCAGGTATGATAGAATTGGAGGGACAAGAGGGGGAGGTGTTGCATCACTTGTCAGAGAAAATATTACAGCGGTGCTCTGGCAGGATAGATTAGAGGGCTTGTCTAAGGACGTTATTTGGGTGGAATTGAGGAATGAGAAAGGTGTAGTAACACTTATAGGGGTGGATTATAGACCACCTAATGGGGAACAAGAATTGGAGGAGCAAATTTGTAAGGAGATAGCAGATATTTGTAGTAAGCACAGGGTTATGATTGTGGGAGATTTTAATTTTACAGAGAAGCCCATACTGTAAAAGGGCTGGATGGTTTGGAGTTTGTAAAATGTGTGCAGGATAGTTTTTTTGCAGCAATACATAGAGGTACCAACTAGAGAAGGGGCAGTCTTGGATCTTCTGTTAGGGAATGAAATAGGTCAGGTGATGGAGATATGTGTTGGGGAGCACTTCAAGTCCAGTGATCACAACGCCATTAGTTTCAATTTAATTATGAAGAAGAACAGGACTGGACCCAGGGTTGAGATTTTTGATTGGAGAAAGGCTAACTTTGAGGAGATGTGAAAGGATTTAGAAGGAGTGGATTGGGACAATTTGTTTTATGAGAAGGATGTAATAGAGAAATGGAGGTCATTTAAAGATGAAATTTTGAGGGTACAGAATGTTTATGTTCCTGTTAGGTTGAAAGGAAAGGTTAAAAGTTTGAGAGAGCCATAGTTTTCAAGGGATATTGGAAACTTGGTTCAGAAAAAGAGAGATATCTACAATCAATATAGGCGGCATGGAGTAAATGAGGTGCTCGAGGAATATAAAGAATGTAAAAAGAATGTGTGGAGTCGAAAGAGATGGGGGAGATTTTGAATAATTTCTTTTCTTCGGTATTCACTAAGAAGGATATTGAATTGTGTAAGGTAAAGGAAACAAGTAGGGAAGTTATGGAAACTATGACAATTAAAGAGGAGGAAGAACTGGCGCTTTTAAGGAATATAAAAGTGGATAAATCTCCGGATCCTGACAGGATATTCCCTAGGACCTTGAGGGAAGTTGGTGTAGAAATAGCTGGGGCTCTGACAGAAATATTTCAAATGTCATTAGAAACGGGGATGGTGCCGGAGGATTGGCGTATTGCTCATGTGGTTCCATTTGCTCATGTGGATAGTGGACTACTTGACAGATAGACCTCAATATGTGCGGTTGGGAGACTGTAGGTCTGACACGGTGGTCAGCAGCACAGGAGCGCCGCAGGGAACCGTACTCTCTCCGGTCCTGTTCACCCTGTACACATCAGACTTCCAATATAACTCGGAGTCCTGCCATGTGCAGAAGTTCGCTGATGACACGGCCATAGTGGGGTGTGTCAGGAATGGACAGGAGGAGGAGTATAGGAAACTGATACAGGACTTTGTGATATGGTGCAACTCAAACTACCTGCGTCTCAATATCACCAAGATCAAGGAGATGGTGGTGGACTTTAGGAGATCTAGGCCTCATATGGAGCCAGTGATCATTAATGGAGAATGTGTGGAGCAGGTTAAGACCTACAAGTATCTGGGAGTACAGTTAGACGAGAAGCTAGACTGGATTGCCAACACAGATGCCTTGTGCAGGAAGGCACAGAGTCGACTGTACTTCCTTAGAAGGTTGGCGTCATTCAATGTCTGTAGTGAGATGCTGAAGATGTTCTATAGGTCAGTTGTGGAGAGCGCCCTCTTCTTTGTGGTGGCGTGTTGGGGAGGAAGCATTAAGAAGAGGGATGCCTCACGTCTTAATAAGCTGGTAAGGAAGGCGGGCTCTGTTGTGGGCAAAGTACTGGAGAGTTTAACATCGGTAGCTGAGCGAAGGGCGCTGAGTAGGCTACGGTCAATTATGGAAAACTCTGAACATCCTCTACATAGCACCATCCAGAGACAGAGAAGCAGTTTCAGCGACAGGTTACTATCGATGCAATGCTCCTCAGACAGGATGAAGAGGTCAATACTCCCCAATGCCATTCGGCTTTACAATTCAACCGCCAGGACAAGAACTTTTTAAAAGCTATTATTAATGCTTTTTGAGATAGTGATTTAGATGCATATCATATTTTTTACAGAGTTAAGTATTGTATGTAATTAGTTTTGCTACAACAAGTGTATGGGACATTGGAAAAAAGTTGAATTTCCCAATAGGGATGAATAAAGTATCTATCATTGTTTAAAAATGGTTCTAAGAGTAAACCTAGCAATTATAGCCCTGTCAGTTTGACGTCAGTGGTGGGTAAATTAATGGAAAGTATTCTTAGAGATGGTATATATAATTATCTGGATAGACAGGGTCTGATTAGGAACAGTCAACATGGATTTGTGCATGGAAGGTCATGTTTGACAAATCTCATTGAATTTTTTGAAGAGGTTATGAGGAAATTTGACGAGGGTAAATTAGTGGATGTTGTCTATGTGTACTTCAGTAAGGCCTTTGACAAGGTTCCACACGGAAGGTTAGTTAGGAATGTTCAATCGTTAGGTATTAATATTGGAGTAGTAAAATGGATTCAACAGTGGCTGGATGGGAGATGCCAAAGAGTAGTGGTGGATAACTGTTTGTCAGGTTGGAGGCCGGTGACTAGTGGTGTGCCTCAGGGATCTGTACTGGGTCCAATATTGTTTGTCATATACATTAATGATCTGGATGATGGGGTGGTAAGTTGGATTAGTAAGTATGCAGATGATACTAAGATAGGTGGTGTTGTGGATAATGAAGTAGGTTTTCAAAGCTTGCAGAGAGATTTAGGCCAGTTAGAAGAGTGGGCTGAAAGATGGCAGATGGAGTTTAATGCTGATAATGGTGAGGTGCTACATCTTGGCAGGAATAATCCAAATAGGACATACATGGTAAATGGTAGGGCATTGAAGAATGCAGTAGAACAGAGTGATCTAGGAATAATGGTGCATAGTTCCCTGAAGGTGGAATCTCGTGTGGATAGGGTGGTGAAGAAAGCTTTTGGTATGTTGGCCTTTATAAATCAGAGCATTGAGTATAGGAGGTGGGATGTGATGTTAAAATTGTACAATGCATTGGTAAGGCCAAATTTGGAGTATTGCGTACAGTTCTGGTCACCGAATTAGAGGAAAGATGTCAACAAAATAGAGAGAGTACAGAGAAGATTTACTAGAATGTTACCTGGGTTTCAGTAACTAAGTTACAGAGAAAGGTTGAACAAGTTAGGTCATTATTCTTTGGAGCGTAGAAGGTTGAGGGGGGACTTGATAAAGGTATTTAAAATTATGAGGGGGATAGATAGAGTTGACGTGGATAGGCTTTTTCCACTGAGAGTAGGGGAGATTCAAACTAGAGGACTTGAGTTGAGAGTTAGGGGGCAGAAGTTTAAGGGTAACATAAGGGGGAATTTCTTTAGAGAGTGGTAGCTGTGTGGAACGAGCTTCCAGTAGAAGTGGTAGAGGCAGGTTCGGTATTGTCATTTAAAGTAAAATTGGATAGGTATATGGACAGGAAAGGAATGGAGGGTTATGGGCTGAGTGTGGGTCAGTGGGACTTGGTGAGAGTAAGCATTCGGCACGGACTAGAAGGGCCAAGATGGCCTGTTTCCGTGCTGTAATTGTTATATGGAATCCCAGCAACTTTCTAGATTAAGTTTTGTTCTCAGAGAGTTCTCCAAATAAGTGGCTGTCCCAGTTAACTGAAATCCACTGTAAATGAAGTTATCAGATAAAAAGGGTATCAATGTGTCTGACCAGAGGAGAATATGATGTTAACCTAGAGACTTAATATGATATAAACCTAGCATGATGTTGTGCGTTGGTATTTCCCCTTTGCCATTTCTGATTCTCTTGCCATTTTTTTGGGACTTTTAAATGTCCTGTTTCTTGTACAAGATAATTTTAGTGTTTAATTATAGTGTTTAACACAAAGGCTTGCCACCTTCAGAAGTTTTCTGATGACTCTGCCATAGTTGGATGCATCAGCAAGGGAGATGAGGCGGAGTACAGGGCTACGGTGGGAAACTTTGTCACATGGTGTGAGCAGAATCATCTGCAGCTTAATGTGAAAAAGACTAAGGATCTGGTGGTGGACCTGAGGAGGTCTAAGGCACCGGTGACCCCTGTTTTCATCCAAGAGGTCAGTGTGGGCATGGTGGAGGATTACAAATACCTGGGGATATGAATTGACGATAAACTGGACTGGTCAAAGAACACTGAGGCTGTCTACAAGAAGGGTCAGAGCTGTCTCTATTTCCTGAGGAGACTGATGTCCTCTAACATCTGCCAGACGATGCTGAGGATGTTCTATGAGTCTGTGGTGGCCAGTGCTATCATGTTTACTGTTGTGTGCTGGGGCAGCAGGCTGAGGGTAGCAGACACCAACAGAATCAACAAACTCATTCGTAAGGCCAGTGATGTTGTGGGGGTGGAACTGGACTCTCTGATGGTGGTGTCTGAAAAGAGGATGCTGTCCAAGTTGCATGCCATCTTGGACAATGTCTCCCATCCACTCCATAATGTACTGGTTAGGCACAGGAGTACGTTCAGCCAGAGACTCATTCCACCGAGATGCAACACTGAGCATCATAGGAAGTCATTCCTACCTGTGGCCATCAAACTTTACAACTCCTCCCTCAGAGTGTCAGACACCCTGAGCCAATAGGCTGGTCCTGGACTTATTTCCACTTGGCATGATTAACTTATTATTATTTAATTATTTATGGTTTTATATTGCTATATTTCTACACTATTCTTGGTGCGGCTGTAATGAAACCCAATTTCCCTCGGGATCAGTAAAGTATGTCTGTCTGTAATTGGAATCACACACACCCTCCAAGCCTATCAGTACTGGCACTGAGTAGCCTGACCAGAGGCAATCGATGGTCAGGCTTGCGCATGGTTTCATTTACGTTTCTGGACAGACAGAAATACCCTCACTATACAATTCCGGCTCGTCCTAACATTTAAAGTCCTTCTCTAACAATTGTATTCATCTTCAAAAATGATTGCTCTAGGTCATGCCTCTGTCAGATTCTTGCCCATTTGATTCAGAGAATTGGTTTCGAACATTATCTCAGCTCTGATGATGAAATAATGTGTACGGGTAAGCCGTGGTGATCAAAAGTATCAGCAAGAACAGAACCTGATCGCATTGTCTGCCTTTGGTAAAAAACAGTTCTGCACTTTAATATGTTTGACTTCTTACTTTACTAATCCGTTAATGATCTGGTAGATATTTTTGATCTTTAAATGTTCTACAGCATAACCTTGCTGCATTATCATCATAAAAAAGATAAAAACAAATGTATTTATAGTCCTTAAAATGTAATTGGATATTACAATAGAGACTGTAATATCTCTAGAGATCTTAGGCTATATATTAACAAAAGATAAATATGTTGAAAGAGCAAATATGCCTTAAGGGTAATTACTTATCTTAATTATATTTTATCTGGACTAGATTAAACTGATTTATAACTGTCAGCAAGAACAGCCACAGGTCAAACAGCAGCCATTTCATATCTAAGCTATCACAATCTCAGGCAAAATAGATTGTCCTTCAAAATCTTACCTTTGATGGATATTTTATGAGAAGGATCTTTCTAGAAGATGGAAATTAATTTTAAAAATCTAACATTGGATAAAAGCTTAAGAATGGTACCTCAAGTTTTTTGACATCTAGAAATTTAATCGTGAAGTAGAACAAAAGCATTGATTATGTACGATTTTATTAAAGTGTAAAGAAACTTTAATTAGACTTTATTTAATGTAAAAATCCCTATTTCCAAAATTGTAAAAACATAGAACTGTTAATTTTAAAAACATAGGCCTCGACTTCTTGCTGACTGAGGTGCTCCCACACGCAAGTGTAATATTTGCATGAAGGATCCAGTGATGACCAATACAAACTGTGAACCATGAACCAGATTGACTTCAAGCTAAATCTCTTTTCTTCCTGCTCAAAATGTTGCACTATCACACAGGATCTCTGGTCTATGATACTGTTATCTGGCAACAAATGACTGACATTTTGTAATAATGGAGATTCAAGGATGCTACAACTCATCTTCTCAATATTTATTTTAATTTTTTCCTCTTTTTATATTTGCACATTTTGCTGTCTTTTACAGGTTCATTGATTCTATTGTGTTTCATAGTACTTAGAACATAGAACAGAGAAGAGTACAGAACAGCAACAGGCCGTTTGGCCCACAATGTTGTGCCAACCCAGCCAAAGAACAAATCAAAAACAGCCAAACACTATGCCTCCTACATACATCATGTCCATATCCCTTCATCTTCCTTATCATGTGCCTATCTAAACATCTCTTAAAAGCCTCAAATGTACTTGCCTCTACCACCATACCAGGCAGTGCAATCCAGGCATCCACCACTCTCTGAGTAAAAGAAATTACCCATCACAACCCCTTTGAACCCACCTCCTCTCACCTTCAATGCATGCCCTTTCGTCGTAGACATTCAACCCCGGGGAACAGATACTCCCTGTCTATCTATGCCTCTCATAATCTTGTAAACCTCTATCAGATCTCCCCTCAGCCTCTGCTGCTCCAGAGAAAACAACCCAAGTTTATCCAGCCTCTCATGAGAGCATATAGCCTCTAAACTAGGTAGAATCCTGGTAAATGTCTTCAGCACCCTCTCCAAAGCCTCAACATCCCTCCTATAGAGGGGCGACCAGACCTGTATGCAATACTCTAAATGTGGCTTAAGCAGAGTTTTATAAACTTGCACCATAACCTCGTTATTTTTGAACTCAATGCCTCGACTACTAAAAGCAAGCATTGCATAAGCCTTCTTACCCACCTCATCAACACTGAAGCCACTTTCAAGGAGCTAAGAACATGGATCCCAAGATCTCTCTGTTCAGCAACACTGTTAAGGATCTTGCCCTTAATGACATATCATCTTCTTGCATTTACCCCACCAAGATGCACCACCTCACATTTATTTGGGTTAATCACCATCTGCCATTCCTCTTCCATATCTGCAGCTGATCTACAGTGCCCATAATAAGCACTGACCCCCGTCCCAGGAAGTTTTTGTGTTATTTTACAATATTGAATCACAGTGGGTTTAATTTGGCTTTTTTGACATCGATCAACATAAAATTATACTTTTTATCAAAGTGAAAATATATCGCTACAAAGTGATCTAAATTAATTACAAATAAAAAACACAAAATAATTGATTGTATAAGTATTCTTCCCCCCCCCCCCCCTTTTAATATGACACATTAAATCATTACTGGTCCAGACAATTGGTTTTAGAAATCATATAATTAGTTGAATGGAGATCTGTGTACAGTCAAGGTGTTTCAATTGATTATACAGATACACGTGTATCTGGAAGGCCCAACTGCTGCTGAGTCAGTATCCTGGCAAACACTACATCATGAAGACAAAAGAACACTTGAACCAATTCTGTAACACCAACCTTGAGCTTTTTGGACATCAGACTAAATGTTATGTTTGGCCTAAGCTAAACACCGCACATCATCAAAAACAAACCATCCCTACCGTGAAGCATGGTGGTGGTTGCATCATTAAGAGTCGTAGCTGAAAGAAAGCCATAGTTGGGAGCTTAACATAGAAACATAGATAGAAACATAGAAAATAGGTGCAGGAGTAGGTCATTTGGCCCTTCGAGCCTGCACCGCCATTCAGTATGATCATGGCTGATCATCCAACTCAGAACCCTGTACATGCTTTCTCTCCATACCCCCTGATCCCTTTAGCCACAAGGGCCATATCTAACTTCCTCTTAAATATAGCCAATGAACCGGCCTCAACTGTTTCCTGTGGCAGAGAATTCCACAGATTCACCACTCTCTGTGTGAAGAAGTTTTTCCTCATCTTGGTCCTAAAAGGCTTCCCCTTTCTCCTTAAACTGTAACCCCTCGTTCTGGACTTCCCCAACATCGGAAACAATCTTCCTGCATCTAGCCTGTCCAATCCCTTTAGAATTTTATATGTTTCAATAAGATCCCCCCTCAATCTTCTAAATTCCAGTGAGTATAAGCCTAGTTGATCCAGTCTTTCTTCATATGAAAGTCCTACCATCCCAGGAATCAATCTGGTGAACCTTCTCTGTACTCCCTCTATGGAAAGAATCAGAGGATATACATTGTATTGAAAGGAAAGGCAGGAAGGCATAGGTGGTGGTGTGGCTCTGTTGGTAAGAGATGGAATTACATCTTTAGAAAGAAATAGCATAAGGTCAGAGAATGTTGAGTTAAGAAATTGCAAGGGTAAAAAAAAGCATTATGAGAATCATATATAGGCCTTCAAATAGTAGCCAGGATGTGAAGCTGAGAGTGCAACATGGGCATGTAATAAGGGTAATGATGC
This sequence comes from Hemitrygon akajei, assembly GCF_048418815.1. NCBI lineage: Eukaryota > Metazoa > Chordata > Chondrichthyes > Myliobatiformes > Dasyatidae > Hemitrygon > Hemitrygon akajei. The sequence goes on from NC_133128.1 coordinate 193,159,142, forward strand.
AATTGTAATGAGGGAGTTCAATATGCAAGGTGATTGGGAAAGATCGCAAGATGGAATTTGTTGAAAGCCTACAAGATGGCTTTTTAGAGCAGCTTGTGCTGGAGCCTATTCGGGGAAAAGGTCATTTGGATTGAGCATTGTGTAATATCCCAGATTTTATTAGGGAGCTTAACATAAAGGAACTCTTAGGAGACAGTGTTCATAATATGATTGAATTCATACTGCAATTTCAGAGGGAGAACTATATCTCACATATATCTATATCACAATGGAATAAAAGGAATTAAAAAGGCATGAGAGAGGAGCTTGCCCAGGTAGATTGGAGGAGGATACTGGAGGCACAGCAGACATGGCTACATTTTCTGAGATTAGTTCACAAGGAGAAGGAGAGATATGTCCCACAGAAGACAAAGTTCTCAAATGGCAGGGGTAGGCAACCATGGCTGACAAAGGAATTTAAAGACAGCATAAAAGCCAAAGAAAGGGCATATAATGTAGCAAAAGTGAATGGAAAGTTGGATGATTGGGAAGCTTTTAAAATCCAAAAAAGGCAACTGAAAAACTACACGAAGCGAAAAGATGAAATGTGAGGGCAGACTAGCCAATAACATATGAAACATGATACCAAAAGTTTTTGCAGTTATATAAAGAGTAAAAAGGAGCTGAGAGTTGATATTAGACCACTAGGAAACAATATTGGAGAGGTTGTAATGGGGGACCAAGAAATGGCAGATGAACCTAATGGGAACTTCATATCTGTCTTCAATGTGGAAGACACTAACTGTGTGCCAGAGGTCTGTGAATGTCAGGGATCAGGAAAGTGTTTTGGGCAAGTACAAAGGTCTTAAGGTGGATTAGTCATTTGGGTCAGATGGACTACATCCCAGAGTCCTGTGAGAGAATGCTGTAGAGATAAAGGGTTCATTGATCATGATCTTTCAAGAATCACTTGATTTTGGCTTGTTCCTGGAGTACTGGAAGATTGCAAATGTCATTCAACTCCTTAAGAAGAGAGGAAAGGAAAAGAAAGGAAATTATAGGCCAGTTAACCTAACCTCAGCAGCTGAGAAAGTGTTGGAGTCCATTATTAAGGATGAGGCTTCAGGGTGCTTAGAGACTAATGATAAAATAAGTCAAAGTCAGCTTGGTTTCTGTCAAGGAAATCTTGCCCTGACACATCTGCTAGAGTTCTTCAAGGAAGTAACAAGCAGGTTGGACAAAGGAGAGGCAGTGGATGTCATTTACTTGGATTTTCAGAAGGCATTTGATAAGGTGCCACACATGAGGCTGCTTAACAAGATAAAATCCTATGGCGTTACAGGAAGGATATTGGCATAGATAGTAGAAGGGCTGACAGGCAGGAGGTAGCGAGTGGGAATAAAGGGGGCCTTTTCTGCTTCGCTGCTGGTGACTAGTGGCGTTTCTCACAAGTCAGTATTGGGACCGCTACTTTTCACATTGTTTTTCAATTATTATTTATAATGGAATTGATGGCTTTGTGGCAAAGTTTGCGGATGATACAAAGGCAGGTGGAGGGGTAGATAGTGCTGAGGAAGCAATGCGATTGCAGCAGGACTTAGACAAATTGGAAGAATGGGAAAAAAAGTGACAGATGGAAGACAGTGTTGGGAAAGGTATGATGATGCATCTTGGAAAAAGGAACAATAATGTGGACTGTTATCCAAATGGAGATAAGGTTCAAACATCAGAGATGAAGAGGGACTTAAGAGTCCTCATGTAAGACTCTCAGAAAGTCAATTTACAGGTTGAGTCTGTGGTATAGAAGGCAAACGAAATGATGAGGCTTTATAAGACATCAATAGACCGCACTTAGAATATTGTCAACAGTTTTGGTCCCCATATCTCAGAAAGGATGAGTTGCCATTGGAGAGAGTCCAGAGGAGGTTTACGAGGATTATTCCAGGAATGAAGGGGTTAACATATGAGGAGCATTTGGCAGCTTTTGACCTGCACTCACTGCAATTTAGAAGAATTTAAGGGGGATCCATTGAAACCTACCGAATGTTGAAAGGACTAGACAGGGTGGATGTGGAGAGGATATTTCCGGTGGTGGGGGTAACCAGAACTAGAGGGCACAGCCTCAAAATTGAGGGGCAATCTTTTAGAACAGAGTTAACGAGACCGAGAGTAGTGAATCTGTGGAATGCTGTGCTATAGACTGCAGTGGAGGCCAATCCATGGGTATATTTAAGGTGGAAGTTGATTGTTTCCTGATCGGTCAGGGCATCAAAGGATATGGCGAGAAGGCAGGTGTATGGGGTTGAGTGGGATCCGGGATCAGCCATAATAGAATGGTGGAGCTGAATGGCCTAATTCTACTCCTATGTCTTATGGCCTTATGGTCGTATGCTGTGGAGATGCTTCACTGCTGTAGGCCCCGGAAGGCTAGAGAGTAAAATAAATGCAGTAAAATACAGGGAATTCCTGGAGAAAAACCTGATGCAGTCTGCAAAGAAGTGTGACTTGGGAGAAGATCTGTTTTCCAGCAAGACAATAACACCAATCATAAAGCCAAAACTACATAGGAATGGCTTAAAAACCACAATGTTAATGTCCTGGAGTGGCCAAGTCAGAGTCCAGACTACAATGCTATTGAGAATTTGTGGCTGGACTTGAAAAGGGCTGTTCACTCACGAGCCACATGCAAACTGACAAAGCTTAAGCATCTTTGTAAAGAGGAATGGGGAAGAATTGTAGTGTCCAGATGTGCAAAGCTGACAGAGACCGATCCACACAGACTCAAAACTGTAATTGCTGCCAAAAGTGCATTTAATAAATACTGTCTTGAAGTGGGTGAATAATTATGCAAACAATTATTTTATGTTTTATACTTGTAATTAATTTCATAGATGCTGCCTGACTTGCTGAGTTCCTCCAGTGTTTTGTGTGTGCTGCTTTCAGTATTCAGTGTTTCTACCATTTGGGATGTGATCTTATTGTAAATATGTGCAATATTCTGCAAAACTTGCCTACATTCAGAAAGTTAACATTAAGTAGGTAATTATAACCAATAAAACTATAGTTAATTCATTATTCATGTCTTTGTATTTAGAAGTATAAAATATCACATTACTGTTGAATGTAGGGAGAAGTAAGATAGATTCTACAGAAGATGCACGGTGTTGAATAAGGATCTTTTCTATGTCTCAGCTACAGTCTCTGGTTTAAGATGGTACTTTTCTTCAAGAATTCTATTGGGTTTCTTTGTTTTATGGCTGCCCGTAAGGAGATGAAGCTCAACAGTGTATAAAATATACATACATTGATAATAAAATGTACTTGCACTTTTAACTTCAACGTTGCTGCAACTTAATTTAGCAACCAAAACAGGTTGACATAAATAAACTAACTGCTTATCAATGCAAACTTAGAAAAACAGAGAACCTGGCTAAAAATCAAAAGTGACTTTTGAAAAAAATGAGTAAAAGTGAAGATTAAACTTCATATGCAGTTATGTGCCAAAATCAAGGGTGTATACTAATAAGGAAGGGTACTGAGAAAAATGAAGTAATTGAAAACTAAAAAAAAATGTTCTTAATGATGGTGAAAAGCCGCCGGAAGGATTTATGGATATCAAATTATCCTATCCAAAGATTTTTGGATAGCACTGCACTTCACACCTAATGATCTGTAGAACATGAAAAAACTCTTCAAATTCCTGTGTCTAATAATTGACTAAATTGGAAAGAAGAACCTGGATGGAGAAAGGACCATGGTGATCAGAGGAGTGTAGAGAACTGCTATATTGGCTATTTTCTTTGAATTAAATTTGTGATGGAACAGTATGAACAAACCCTTTCCACGAAGACATCGTATGCAGTGACAGTATGATATCTGAAGTGATATGGACTTGCCTGTTCAAAGTGTTCCAGCTAAACTCACTAATCATCCACAAAGCCAATCCTTTGAACATTTATATCAATAACCAACCTTAAGCACTCTCAATTGCAGACACACTATTAAGCAATAACTACAAGCTAAAAGTCACAGTGAATGTTAGAGCAAAGTAGGATTTCATTTTTAATGAATATATAAAAATAATTAATAGAAACCTACATTTAATTTATTTCCATTCTGACACCTACTGTTATTCAGAGTTGCCAGCAAGTTCTGCGATATATTTTAATTGCGTATTTCTTTATGCCAATATTCCTCAATAGCAAAAAAAAAACAAGAACAGTAATGAAACTAGATGCCACATAACCTTCTTCACAAATGTTTCATTCCAATGATATAATCAAATTCTGTACATCCCATTTCTTATTTTTTTCATGAGGTTCTGATCTCATGCCTATCATGCATAGCAGCAGAAACTACTTCCATTCTTCATACTTTTGTAAAATCCTTCATAGGGCTTTCTTACAAAGCACTGATTTTCAGTAGAAGACTTGATTGATTCTTCTTTAGCTAACCTGACACCCTGAAGGTGCGTTATTGGTGAGTACAGAAAATCATGTCGCCAATTACAGACCATTTTTAGCTTCCTGCTACAACTTCACTTTCCATTGCTTTGAATTGATAACTCACTGAAATCACTCCTTACATACTGAGTGATATTTTGCACTAATGTGACCAGATCTAGTGGATATGAATAAATGGATCACATTGCAATTGAAATGTTGTCTTAGTGCACAAGTGACATTATCAGGTTTATTTATTATTTATTGAGATACAATGTGGAACAGGCCATTCCAGCCCTTCGAGCCACACAGCCCAGCAATCCCCGATTTAATCCCAGCCTAATCACGGGACAATTTACAATGAAAAATTAAACTACCAACCGGTATTTCTTTGGAATGTGGGTGGAAACCAGAACACACGGATGAAACCCATGCAGTCATGGGGAGAACATACAAAGTCCTTATGGGAGGTGGAGGGAATTGAACCTGGATGACTGGTACTGTAAAGCGTTGTGATATCTCCCGCGCTACTGAGCTGCCAAAGGTGCATTATAGGTGAGTATAGAAAATGATGTATCCAAATAAATGTCATTTTTGGGCCACATGATACTGCATAATTTTAAAATACATCTTCACTTTCTATTGCTTTGAATAGAAAACTCACTGAAATCACTCCTTAGAATGGCTTTGATACTGAGTGATGTTTGCACGAATGAGATCAAATTTTTATATTAGTGCACATGTGAGATTGTCACTTTTGTTCCTCTTAGACCGATGCTTTGTTTCCATTACCAAAATATCTGTTTGCCTTATTAAAAATAACCCCCCTTCCCAGAATAAATTGCAGGAGAGAAAAATGGAAAATATGACACAAATACGAATTGCAGGTACATACTGGTTCTCAAAGTTAGGGCAGTAATATATTGAATATAGTCCTGTGCAGAAGTCTTAGGCACATAGATATAGCTTGGGTACCTAAGATTTTTGCACAGTACTGTATTTGTCAATGTGTAAATTTGTTGGGAGCAAAGATGTTAGGGATGGTGAGAGTGGAGCACCATGGTAGGGGTGTAGGACAGGTGGTAGAAAAGGAGTGTAAGGGACGGGGTGGGGGGGGTGCACAAGACATGAGGTAAGATCATTTGATTCCAAACAATTGATTTATTGATCATTACAGAAAATCTCTCTGGTGCTTCCTGCTCCCTTTCCTCTCCCTTCCCCTTTTCCCAACCATGATTCCTCTTTTCTTGCCCCCTTTCCACTCTCAGTCCACAATAGAGACCCATATCAGAATCAGGTTTATCATCACTCACATATGTCATGAAATTTGTTTTCTTTTTGCAGTAGCAGTACAGTGCAATGCATTAAATTACTATAGTATTGTACAAAAGTCTTAGGCATCCTAGCTATATATATGTGCCTAAGAGTTTTGCACAGTTGTGTGTTTCCACAACGTTATAGCAGATTTGAGAAACTAGAAATTAATCTGTCCATTATTGAAATGAATGTATTGTGGTTACAAAATATAAATCTTTAAACAAAAATAGAACTGGTTCTAAAAAAGAGAGTCCAGAATGAAATATTAGGTAATTAATTCTTTCCACACAGAGTCAAGCCTGCTGAATGTCTTGAGCAGTTTTCTGTTTGTATTTCAGATTTCCAGCATTTTGGGTTTTGATTTGATTTTCTTTTAATCTTAAAACTTTGTAGACAGCAATACGTAGGAGCCCCACATCTGTTATTCATGTGCATAAGATTAATTGAGTACCGTGAAGGTGCACTCTGGAAACATGGATAAACTTAACTGTAACACAAGTTTGTCATGTGAGTGAGGTTTTCATGTACTTAATCGAAACCCAAGCACGGTAAGGCACTCCTTGCTTCTGCTAGCCTGCAGGTCACCCTTGGGCAAGGTGTAGCACCTGCTTATCTGCACCCCACCCCCCGATCAGAATTACGTGAAGCCATGGGCACAAGTGGTGGATGGTTATATGAGGGTAATGCATATCACAAGTCCTGGTTATGCAATCACTGACACCAGGTAAAATCTCTGAAGAGTATTGATAGTGGCTGGGGTCACCCGTCTGATGAAGACACCCCCAGAAGAAAGCAATGGCAAACCACTTCTGTAGAGCAGAAAAACTTGCCAAGGACAATCATGATTATGGAAAAACTATGATCACTCACGTCATTCGACATGGCACATAATTAACAAATGAATCAAAACTCAACTGGCATTACTTTCTGCCCCAATTATACATTTCAATTATTTAATTATAGATATTCATTTTGGCTGCTCTCAGTGTCTGAACATCATGGACCTCAGCCTCGGATGTAGGATGGAGCAGGAGACTTGAGATACTGCTTGCCCTGCTGAGTTCCTTGTGTATACTGCTCTGGACTTCCACTGTCTGCAGAATCTTTGTGTTTATTCATTTCCATAGATGCTGCCTGACCTGCTGAGTTCCTCCAGCATTTTGTGTGAGTTGCTAGTAATTCTCTCCAATATCCTCAGGGATACCACTGTAACGCACAAACACCTCTAACCCCATTTACCCCAACCTCTTCCTTCATTTGAGACCCTCCATAGCAACTATCCTCTTCTCTTCACATCTTCTGCTTCTCGTAAGATGGTGATGTGCTCAGACACAGTGGCTTCTATGAGGTCACCCAAAGGTCTTTTTTACAATTGCTAGACCCTGTTGGACACTAGGAACATTAAGTACCACAAGACTTGTTTTGGACTGTGATGCTGCCAGCGACAGAGAGTCATTGGTGTGAGACAGCTGGTGCAGTGTTTTGCACCTTGGTCCCGGAGTAACGCTGTTTTGTTTGGCTGTGTTCATGGCTATTCGTGCATAGTTGAATGACAACTAAATTTAAACTTGCATCCAGTCTTTCCCCATTCAAATCTGCCGGTTTCCTGCAAAATTCTCTAATCACGCTATGTCTCATGGTCCACCCTCCTGGTCTTCTTAACAGCCTTTGTTCCTGTCCCTATCACCAGCCGCCATTCCAACTTGTTGATCGAATGGACTCTCAAACAGGAATCTGGATCTAGCTGCATTACTCTGAATTTAAACATTATGCACCAGTTTTAAAATATGCCATAGAGTTACACTGGTTTTTCAGATTGCAGTGTTTTCTTTCTGATATAATCAAAAGGTTAATCTTTATAACCCCTTTAACTCAATTATATACTTGCTTATTTAAAAATCTATAGGTATCTGTCCCTCTTGTATAGAAACATCAGGCCTGAAATGTACAGTGTCATTTAATTGGTATGACTATGGAAAGCAGCAGGAGGGGTAATGGTGGGGAGATTGGGGAAGGAGCAGAGCTTATAGAACAGTTAAAACCAATTTTTCATCTGGATTTTTCTTTGTCTTTGTTCTGTATTTAAATAATGCAAAATGATCTATGCATTCTTAATTTGCCAGCTCCCTTGAAAATATAGAAGAGCGTAGGCAACTCCATCACATAATTGTGAGTCAAGACAGGATGTCAAATCAAACAGTTCACTGCTGGAAAATGAATCGATTGCTGATCAAAGAAATACAACTTCACTGACTCAATATGTTACACAGTTTAGAACACTTGTCAAAGGATTGTGTTGTCAAGTAAATGCACTACTCCTACTGCTGGAAATGCTTGACAAGTTCTTTAACAAATACAAACATAATCCTTCAGGGTTTTGCTAAGCTTCTCTAATTTCCATTGTGCATGCAGCAGCATCAATCAAAGCTGAAACATTGTGTGCATAGCATGATTTCCAGCTCACAGCTTTGGTTCACAGTTTACCAAGATAAAACATTATTTAACTTCACAACATTTACTTCAATTAACCTCAGAGGCAGGCCACTATGTGCTTGTTATATCTAACAGGATGTATCTTCAGTCAGTTGGTACACGTCCACTGTTTTATACAACCTGTGTGAACAGTTAGCGTTATTTGGTTGTACATAACGATCTGCAAAGTCATTTTCTTTGAAAGAAAATAGACATTTTGTTCTTAGTTATAAGAAAAATACCTTATCCCTTCCCTCTTCACTCTGACTATGAGACAATTCTTGTACATACCTCGCAAAGCAGGCACAAAGTCATATTCAAAGTCTTTTTGAATACCGCCTTGGCAAAGATTTTCTCACTAACTCAGTTTTGTTTTTGTGGTGAACTACATATACCTGTCTGCACACGCCCCCTGCTGACTGCTCCTGTGGCTCCTCCCACAGACCCCAGTATAAAGGTGATTGAGGCCTGAGCCCGGCCCTCAGTCTCCAGGATGTAGTATGGTGGTCAACTACTGCTTGTTCTTTCTTCCAGTCAATAAAAGCCGATATCTCGCCATCACGTCTCAGAGAGAGTTATTGATGGTGCATCAGTTTTTGTTAAACTATGAGAAAGGTATTGATACAAGAGATTGTGCAGATGCTGGAAATGACAGCAACTCACACAAAATGCTGAAGGAATTAGGCAGGTTAGACAGAATCTATGGAAAGCAATATATAGTCAACATTTCAGGCTGAAACCATTCTTCAGCACGGAAAATTCACTCCAATTATTTTAGTATATTTTGTACAAAAATAAATTGACTACATTGACTACATTCTTTAACAAGACATCAACCAAGAAAAAAAATATTAAGGCATCTGCAATCCGGAGTACAATGCAAATTGCTGAAATAATTCAGCAAGGGCATCTTTGGAAGAAATTACTGGAGGAATTCTAAGGGGATCCATGGAAGCAAAGGAACAGTCAATTTTTGACTTGAGACCCAAGTCCCGGGGCTGAGATTATAGATGGGGAAATAGTCACTGGAAGAAAGTGGGGGAAATCAGAATCAGTATCAGGTTTAATATCACCGGCATATGATGTGAAATTTGTTGTGAGGTAGTATTCACGGGTTTAATGTCCATTCAGAAATACGATGGCAGAAGCGAAGATGCTGTTCCTGATTGTTGAATGTGTGTCTTCAGGCTCCTTTACCTCCTTCCTTACAGTAACATTGAAAAGAGGGCTTGTCCTGGATGATACGGGTCCTTGGTGGTGGAAATTGCCTTTTTAAGGCATCACCTTTTAAAGGTATCCTCAGTCAGGGGAGGCTAGTGCCCATAATGGAGCTGGCTGAGTTTACAAAGTTCTGCAGATATTTCTGATCCTGTGCAGTGGCATCCCCATACCTGATGATGATGCAATAAATTAGAATGCCCTCCACAGTATGTCTATAGAAATTTTTAAGTGTCTTTAGTGACATACCAAGTCTCATCACACTCCTAATGAAATCTAGCCACTGTCCTACCAGCTTTGTAATATCCTCAATCTGTTGGGCCCAGGATAAACCTTCAGAGATGTTGACAACTTTGTGGCAGGAGCTGGTAGTTTCTAGCTGAACCAGGTGCAGAGGGAGATGATGGGTGTTGGATCTTGTGGATAAAGCCATTTCATTGGGTGTGCTTAACAAAGCAATAACATGAACCAAAAACTCATTGAATATTAACAGAGAGACAGGTTAATGTTATTGCTTTGTTAAACACAACCAACAAAATGGCTTTATCTACAAGATCCAACACCCATCATCTCCCTCTGCTCCTGGTTCAACTAGTACCTACCAGCCCCAAACAAACAAGCAAGCATAAAGGAAGCTAAACTAAAGGAAAAAATGACAAATTTGGCTCTAATCCAACATGGGCAAATGGAACTGTGTGGGGAGGAGGCAAGGAGACGGTGTCTGGTTTGTGATAGTTAGAGACAGGTAAAGAAGAAGAAATAGGGAGAGGTGGAGCCAGGTGAGAGGGGAAGGGAATGTGAAGGTAGAGACAAGAGCTAGAAGATGGAAGTGGAAACAAGAGGCTCCAGATTTGCAGTAAGGAAGGTGATAGGTGGAACCAGATAAGGGAGAGATGATCGGCAAGTGGAACCATTTGGGAAGAGGATCGGAGACTCAAAATGTGTAGTGTATTATTAGACCATAAGATCCAGAAGCAGAATTAGACCATTCAGCCCATCTAGTCTGCTCCACCATTCCATTGTGGTTGATTTATTATCCCTCTCAACCCCATTCTCCTGTCTTCTTTCCATAACCTTTGACGTCCTGAATTATCAAGAAACTGTCAACTTCTGCCTTGACTTGACCTGCACAGCCGTCTGTGGCAAAGAATTCTACAGATTTATCACCCTTTGGCTAAGAAATTCTACCTCATCTTTGTTCTAAATGGATGTCCCTCAATTCTGAGGCTATGCCTTCAAGTCCTCGACTCACCCAATTTAAGAAACATCCTCTCCACATTTACTCCATCCAGATCTTTCAATATTTGATAAGTTTCAATGAGATTCCCCCCTCATTCTTCTAAACTCCAGTGAGTACAGGTCCAAAGCCAATAATCCCTCTTCATACTGTCATCCTGGGTTATATGTGACAGTCAGGTGGAACTGTGCGAGAATGAAATTGGGTGACAGGCAGGGGTGTGCAGAAGGTGAAAGAAAGGAGCACAGGGAGAGTGAGTTAACTGAAGTTAGAGAACTCGATGTTCAAACCACTGGATTGTAGACTATCCAGGTGGAATATGATTGCACCATTTTGGTTAATTTTAGTGTTAGTGTACTTTAGTTCAGAAAGTGAGAAATTTGAATTACTCTCGCCTCTTTCAATGCATTAAATTTTAGGCTGCTGAATAGCAAATCAATAAAATGTCAAAGTCCAATCTCTCCCACATTATTTGATGCTGACATAATCTGCTGGGGAATTATTCACAGTTATCCTCCTGCTCTTTCCTAAAACAATTCTAGCCCGCTATGGACACATAGCATGATTAATGTTCATTCAACTAGAGTAAAAGCTTAATAAAGAAACAATTGATTATTAACAAAGAAGAAGAAATCTGCAGATGCTGGAAATCCAAGCAATACATACAAAATGCTGGTGGAACTCAGCGAGTCAGGCAGCATCTATGAAAAAAAGTACAGTCGACGTTTCAGGCCGAGACCCTTCTCCAGGATTATAGATTATTATCCCATTACTATTCTCTTTTGCCCTGTTTAGTGGATATGTCAGCTTAGTGCATAAATGTCAGCTTAGACGTGAATCAAGGTCTAAGATTGACCTTGATCTTATGGAATGCTAGAGAAGCACAAAGGGTTAAGTGCCCTTTTGCTTATGTTCTTCCATTTGTTAGTTAATCATCCAATAACCCCAGTTTTCTGAAATCCACTTCTTATTAACTTTTAAACCTTAAACGTCCTTTGTGTTTTTTGTGTTACCTTGAACTAGCATTATTAACTTATAGACGATAACTCCTGCAAATCTGTATAATTCCACTACACACGTCATGTGTATACATTAGTTAACTACTTGCAGGAAGTGATCATCAGGTTGTGCACTCCTCTCACTGCTACCTTCAAGAAGAAGTACAGGAACCTCAGGACCCACACTACCAGGTTCAAGAGAAGTTATTACCCCTCAACCAACAGGAACCAGAGGGGATAACATCACTCACCCCATTACTGAACTGCTCCCACATCCAATAGACTCTTCATCTCATGTTTTTGATATTTGTTTGTTGTTATTATATTTTTATATTTTTCTCAGCTCAAGCTGGTGAAACCTGAGGCACGGGCACAGTGAAACACACTCATTTTTCAATAACTAGAGACATTCAGACTCTCCTAGCGGCGTTTAGTATTGTGGCTTACTCAAGATTTACATACAGTGCCTTTAAAAAGTATTCACCCCCCCCCCCAGGAGGTTTCATGTTTTATTATTTTACAACATTAAATCACAGTGGATTTATGGATTTAATTTGGCTTTTTTGACACTGATCAACAGAAAGGCTCTTTCCTGCCAAAATGAAAACTGATCTCTACAAAGTGATCTAAATAAATTACAAATATAAAACACAAAATAATTGAGAAAACCAGTGTAGGCTCAGAGAGTCACCCTGGAAAATGCCTCGGTTTATTTTGATAACAGTAGTTGGTGTTTTTTGGTTGTTAATAGATAGTGTGATTATAGTAGACCAATGCTTCATCAAACTTTGTCAGAATCTTCCAAGTATTGGGTGTAAGAGCTTCAATTAACGATGAGTGTGGGACAAAATCAAATGTTTTTTTATAGTCAATATAACAACCTGAAAGATATCTGCTTTTTCACCTGGTTTTCTTTAGAATTACAGAATCTATTATCAGTAATTCCTTTACACCTTTTCAAACACTCGTGGCATCCTTTCTACTCTGCTGTAAGTATATTGTGGTTGTCTACGTGAGTGGTGATTAGTTCTGAGATGCTTGACGCTGCAAGTTTACATATAGTTTATAAACAAGTAATAGGATGATATTTTGATGAATCATTTGTAACTTCTCCTTCAGGTAAGAGACATGTCAAAAATTCAGGCACTTTTTCAGAATTTTAAAGGAAATTGATGATATGCATTAATAGGTATGCATGAGAGCAAGTATTTTTGTAGCAATAATTATGAATATTTTTTTTTGTATTTGCACAATGTTGTCTTTTTGCACATTGGTTTTGGTCCTTCTTTGTCGTGTGTGGGTTTTCATTGATTCTATTGTGTTTCTTCGTATTTAATGTAAATGCCAGCAAGAAAATGAATCTCACAGTAATATATGGTGATTGACAACAGCTGAGAACCAATCTGAAAGTACCTGTTCCATTTTCCCCTCCCCTTTACAACTTTGCAGCCCAGATTGGGCAACTTCCTGGATCCATAGGTATCACTTCTGGTACAGAAGCTTTGCTATAAAGACACACATAGAAGCATAGAAACATAGAAAACATAGGAAACCTACAGCACAATACAGGCCCTTCAGCCCACAAAGCTGTGCCGAACATCTCTCTACCTTAGAAATTACTAGGCTTACCTATAGCCCTCTATTTTACTAAGCTCCATACCTATCCAGGAGTCTCTTAAAAGACCCTATGGTATCCGCCTCCACCACCATTGCCAGCAGCCCATTCCACACACTCACCACTCTCTGAGTGAAAAATTTACCCCTGACATCTCCTCTGTACCTACTCCCCAGCACCTTAACCTCTTGCCCTCTTGTAACCATTTCAGCCCTGGGAAAAAGCCTCTGACTATCAACACGATCAATGCCTCTCATCATCTTATACACCTCTATCGGGTCACCTCTCATCATCCTTCGCTCCAAGGAGAAAAGGCTGAGTTCACTCAACCTATATAACCTATGTTCACAACCTCATACTTGTTTGACCTTCTTAAAAGCAAATATGAAATATATATTTTCTTCATAAAGATATTTACTGATAAATAAAAGGAAAACACTACAACCAGTTTGATGCCTTTTCGTTCATTGTGCCATTAAACCAATGCTTCATGTTAATTGGATCACTGTCACTTATGCTTCCTCTATAAACAAGATACGCATCTTTGGTTTCTGCAGATGCAGCATGGAGAGCATTCTAACTGGCTGCGTCACCGTCCGGTACAGAGGGGCCACTGCACAGGATCAGAAAAAGCTGTAAACTCAGCCAGCTCCAAATTGGGTACTACCTTCCCCAGCATTGAGGAAGTCTTCAGAACATGAGACGGAGGATGAGAGACTTAAATTGGACTACATCTGTGGCAACGAAATACTCGGCGGGTGTACAGAAACGGACGCAATCCTGGACGCCGCCATTCAGCTGTTTTATAAACATAACAGATTTTCCCTCAAGCCATCGGCCTACCAACCTACTGCCCTCTGCTGTACCTATTGTCTTGTTTAGTACTTATTATAATGCCTGCACTGTTCGGTGTACTTTATGCAGTCCTGGGTAGGTCTGTAGTCTAGTGTAGTTTTTGTGTTGGTTTACGTAATTCAGTGTAGTTTTTGGTATTGTTCATGTTGTCTCATTTTTACTGTGTACTGTACCAGTAGTTATGGTTGAAATGACAATAAAAAGTGACTTGACTTGACTTGACTTGATTTGACTTGACTTGAAAAAGACAGCATCTATTATTAAGGAGCCCCATCACCCAGGACATGCCCTCTTCTCATTGCTACCATCAGGAAGGATGTACAGGAGCCTGAAGACACACATTCAATGTTTCCAGAACAGCTCCATCTCTTCTGCCATCAGATTTCTGAATCTTCCCCCTTTTTTTGCCTTGTTATTTAATTGATTTAAATGTATGTTTCTCGATGTATTTTATAGTTTTTTTATTGTAATGTACTGCTGCCATAAACAACTTTTACAACATATGGCAATGAAATTAAGCCTGATTCTGATTAAATCCACAAGGATTGAGAAACCTGAAATGAGTGTCCAAAACCAGAATTCCATTTAAACCAAGGCAGGCATCATTTATCATTGGCATCATAGTTAATTCATAGGTGCTGTGTTGCATGATGTGGGTGATCCTGGTCATATAACCATATAACAATTACCGCACAGAAACAGGCCATCTCGGCCCTTCTAGTCCGTGCCGACGCTTACACTCACCTAGTCCCACTGGCCCGCACTCAGCCCATAACCCTCCATTCCTTTCCTGTCCATATACCTATCCAATTTTGCTTTAAATGACAATACCGAACCTGCCTCTACCACTTCTACTGGAAGCTCGTTCCACACAGCTACCACTCTCTGAGTCAAGAAATTCCCCCTCATGTTACCCTTAAACTTCTGCCCCTTAACTCTCAAATCATGTCCTCTTGTTTGAATCTCCCCTACTCTCAATGGAAAAAGCCTATCCATGTCAAGTCGATCTATCCCCCTCATTATTTTAAATACCTCTATCAAGTCCCCCCTCAACCTTCTACGCTTCATAGAATAAAGACCTAACTTGTTCAGCCTTTCCCTGTAACTTAGGTGCTGAAACCCAGGTAACATTCTAGTAAATCTTCTCTGTACTCTCTCTATTTTGTTGATACCTTTCCTATAATTCGGTGACCAGAACTGTACACAATACTGCAAATTACCAATTGGGGCAGTATTTGGTGCAGGTCATGGTCTTTCCATGACCATGATTATTCTTGACAAATTTTTCGACAGAAGTGGCTGGCTATTACCTTTTTCTGGGCAGTGTCTTTACAAGATGGGTGACCCAAAGTAAGAATAGGCTGTCCTTAAAAATCATGAAGTAGTGAAGAAGTTAGTGCTGTCCTAAGAATTTGAATGGTGCTATGTAAACACAAATACTTTCTTTGCCAAAAGATTAATGCATTAATTATTTTATATTACCTATTTACAAATGTGCTATGATTTGTACAACTTGTCATCAGTACCTCTTATATTACATTAGTCTTTCATCATCTTTATTAAAGCCCAAAACATTGCTAATGAGGACCTTCAACTCCTCTGAACAATGAGCTAAGAATGCAAATTTGGAGCATTTGACACACTGCAGATTCTGTTGTCTCTGATGATTAATTGACTCATTTGAAATGCATGAAAGTGTCGCACGGGGGTGGCATTTCCACAGAGAGCATAATTAACAAATCAGTGGTGAAGTTTTCCGAAAGTTTCATTATATCATTGGCCCTCATAAATCAAAGAATTGAGTACAGGAGATGTGAAGTTATGTTAAAATTGTATAAAACATTGGTGAGGTCTAATATGGAATATTATGTGCAGTTTTGTTCGCCTACTTACAAGAAAGATATAAGCAAGATTGAAAGAGTGCAGAAAAATCTCACGAGGATGTTGGCAGGATTTGAGGTCCTGAGTGACAGGGAAAGGTTAAATAAGTTAGGACTTTATTTCCTATAATGTAGAAGATTGAGATTTAATAGACATTTATAAAAAAGGATCTGGTGCTTTACAAAATTCAGACAAAATACAAAATTATGAGGTGTGTAGATAGGGAAAATGCAAGCAGGCTTTTTCCACTGAGATTAAGTGAGACTCAAACTAGAGGTTATGGACTAAGGGTAAAAGGTCAAATGTTTAACAAGAACATGAAGGGAAACTTCTTCACTCAGAGGGTGGTGAAGTGTGGAATGAGCTGTCAGTGCAAGTGATGGATGTGGAGCCAATTTCAACATTTAAGAGCAACTTGGATAGGTAGGTGGATGGGAGGGGTATGGGGGGGTTGTAGTCTGAGTGCAGGTCGATGGGAGTAGGCGTATTAATAGTTTGGCACAGACTAGATGGGCTGAAGACCCCATTTCTGTGTTGTCGTTTTCTATGACTCCATCACTCTAATTGAAATTTATAATTTACTGGGTGAAGTGCAGAGATGTCAGAGATATAGTAATTGAAAACGAATGTAATTAGTGGTTAATTTAAGATAGTGTATGTGGTGCTACAGTTACTGATGGGAGGAAAACTTTTGGAACTTGTCTGCTTTGATGCAGTGATTATAACTTATTGATAGTACTGTCAAAATGCTTTGTTTTTCAGTGGCATTAATATTATTTTACATAATTGGTGTCATACTCTTAGAGTCACAGTGTCATAGAGAAGTAGAGCACAGAAACAGACCATTCAGCCCATCTATTCCATGCTGAAACCATTTCTTTTAAGCTGCCTACTCTCAATTGTCTGCACCAGGACCATAGCCCTCAATATCATTACTATCCATGTACCTGTTGAAACTTTACTTAAATATTGAAATACAGCTTGCATGGACAACTTGTGCCTATTCCACACTATCACCATCCTCAGAGTGAAAAAATCATGTTTCCCTTAAACCTTTTACCTTTCACCCTTAACCCATGACCTCTGATTGTGGTCCCAACCAATCTCAGTTGATAAACCCTGCTTGGATCTACCATATCTATACCCCTCAGAATTTTGTATACCTCTATCAAGTCTCCTCTCAATCTTCAATGTTCCAAGGAATAAAGTCCTAACCTATTCAGTCTTTCCTCATAACTCAGGCCCTCCAGAGCTGGCAACATCCTTGTAAATTTTCTCTGCACTCTTTCAACCTTATTTACATCTTTCCTGTAGGTAGGTGACCAGAAATGCACACAATACTCCAAATTAGGCCTCACCAACATCTTATACAACTTCAAAATAATACCCCATCTTCTGTACTCAGTACTTTGATTTATGATGGCTAAAGTGCCAAAAGCTCTCTTTACAACCTAATCAAACTGTGACACGACCTTAAATGAACTGTGGAACTGTAACCAGATCCCTCTGTTCTGCCACACTCCTCAGTGCACCACCACTCACTTACTTCAAACACCTAAGTTTCAATAAGCTTCTACTAAAAATAGTGGTGTGTAGTCCAAGAAAATATAAAAGCCCATTTTCTAAGGTCTTTGTTGTTTTGAAATTAATGCAACAATTTATATTAATTTGTATTATCAGTATGGCTTGTTGTTGTGAGCCAGTTTGCAGGTCCTGATGGTGATGATATTGGCTAAGAGATAATAATGGCTCATAACACAGAATTCTGGAAATTTTGCTCATGAGACCACTTATGTCAGTTTGCCACCTCCTGTAAAAGAATATGCCAGTCTACATCTGCACTCAGAACCTAAACTGTGGCTGCAACCTCTAATACTCTAACTCAAAGAGAACTATCTCTTAACATTTTAATTCTGATTCCAATTCCTGTTCCCACCTGTCGGTCCATGGCTTCCTCTTGTGCCACAATGAGGCCTCCCTCAGGGTGAAGGGGAAGCAGAAGCATCAGGTTGGGTAGTCTCCAACCTGATGGCATGAATATCGATTTCTCCTTCTGGTAAATAAATCCCTCCCCTCCCATTCTTCCTCTATTCCTCACTCTGATCTTTTACCTCCTCTCACCTGTCTATTACTTCCCCCAGGTCCCCTCCTCATTCCCTTTCTCCTATGGTCCATTCTCCTATCAGATTCCTTCCTCTCCAGCCCGTGATCTTTCCCACCCAGCTGACTTTACCCATCACTTTCCAGTTTTCCTATTTCCCCTCCACCACCTTTCTATCGTGGCATTTTCTCCTTTCTTTCTCTGTCTTGAAGAAGGGTGTTGGGACAAAACTTTGATTATTTATTCATTTCAATAGATGATGCCTGACCTGCTGAATTCCTCCAGTATTTTTGTGTGCATTCCCGTCCCTAAGCCAAGCTATCTCCCTTGCATTCATTAATGTACTGTGTATAGTAAATAGTAAGTTCTAAACATAGAATTAAATAGGATCAGTTCAAATTTCAAAATTAATTTATTATCAAAGTACGTAATGTCACCACATACAACCCTGAGATTCATTTTCTTGTGGGCTGACTAAATAAAGCCAATAACCATAATAGAATCAATGGAACAGGGCTCCAATCTGGGCGGACAACCAAGGTGCAAAAGACAACAAGCGGTGCAACATTATTGCATTTTGATATCTAGATGTTAACAAATCTTTAGTACAAGTGTCTTCTGTCAACAAGTCAGCACAATCAAACGTGAAACATCATGATGCTTATTGTTCCTGGTTTGCTCCATTTACACCCAGAACTGCCTTATATATGCTATGAATTAAATATGGAATCAGTGATATAAATTTTTCCACTGGATATATGCTTTTGCTGGAAGACTCAAATTTATTTATAAGATCTTAAGACATAGCAGCAGAATTAAACCATTCAGTCCATCGAGTCTACTCTGCCATTCCAGGATAGCTTATTTAGTTTCTCTTTCAACCCTATTCTCCTGCCTTCTCCTCGTAACCTTTGACACTCATACTATTCGAGAACTATCAACTTCCGCTTCCATATCTACTCTCTCTAGGCCAGTCAAAATGTGATAGATTTCAATGAGAAGCCCCCCATCCCTCAAAATTCCAGTGAGTACAGACCAGAGCTATCAAACATTCTGTGTGTGATAACCCTTTAAATCCCAGAATCATCCTTGTGAACCTCATCTGAACCCTCTCCAATGCCAGCACATCTTTTAGATGAGGAGCCCAAAACTGTTCACATTACTCAAGGTGAGGCCCCACCAGCGCCTTATAAAGCCTCAGCACCACGTCCGTGCTCTTGTATTCTAGATCTCTTGAAATGAATGTTAATCTTACATTTGCCTTCCTCACCACTTGATTCTACCTACAAGTTAACCTCCAGGGTGTTCTGCACAAGGACTCCCAAGTCCCTTTGCATCTCAGATTTTTGGATTTTCTCCCCATTTAGAAAATAGTCTGCACATTTATTTCTTTGACTAAAGTGCATGACCATGCAATTTCCAACATTGTATTTCATTTGCCACTCACTTGTCCATTCTTCTAATCTGACTAAATCCTTCTGCAGCCTACCTGTCTCCACAACACTACCTGCCCCTCCACTAATCATCATATCATCTGCAAACTCAGCAACAAAGCCATCTATTCCATCATCTCAACCATTAATATACAGCATAAACACTGATCACTGAGGAACACCACTAATCACAGGCAGCCAACCAGAAAAGGATCCATTTATTTCCACTCACTGCCTCTTACCAATATGCCAATGCTCTAACCACGTAGCATCCGAGATAATACTCTGAGTGAAAGGCTGTTGAGAGAGCTAGATTTAAATTTTGAAAATGCTTTGGCATTTTGCAAAGCTTCTGAGACCATAACATTGCAGGCGGAAGAGCTTTTTGTCGAAAACTGCTATGTAAACGCTGTAAAAAAGTACAAATACTGTATACAAGAAATATAATAGTACGTTGACAAAACCGACAACGAGTAAGACGGCACTTGAAAGAAAAAAGTCATGTGACTGTTGTGCGCGGGATCTTCATCCAAATCAGTGTCCTGCGCATGGCAAAATTTGCAATGGCTGCGGTAAGATTAATCATTTTTCATGCTGTTGTAGAAGTAGAAAGAAGGAAAATAAAATTAAATAAGTAAATGCTGTGCTTGAAGATGAATGTGAGGAATTTTATATCTATGTGCTTTGTGAAAATAAACAAAGTAGGAATGACTGGACTAGTCCATTGCATGTGAATCAAAACAACACTCTGTTTAAACTTGATACGGAGTGCAAGTAAATGTTCTTGCAGAATCTGAATTTAATGCTTTAAAGTCAAGACCAAAGTTACATCAGACAAATATAAAAGTGACTGGGTATTCAGGTGCCGACATTCCAGTTAAAGGAACATGTGTGGCAAAGGTACCACACAAAAATATTGTGCACACACTTTCATTTGTGGTCGTGCCAAACGTTGTACAATCAATTCTGGGTTTACCTGCCTGTGAAAGACTGAATTTGGTGAAAACAATTTTTGTCCTGGATAGCAACACAGAGCTGAAGCAACAGAAGGTTTTGCATTGCAGTCGGCAGAAGGTGATGTAACTCGACTGCAGGTCCAAGTCATGGAGGCACATGCTGACATGGAGAATATAAAAGCAGTAGCTGCAGTGTCTGAGATGACCAAACAGGAGGCAGCTGATGATATGAAAAAGCAATGGCAGGAGGAGGTTGCTTCAACGCAAGCGATAATGAAAGAGACACTGAGAGAATATGCGATTCAGTTTCATCACCGTCTAGAGCAAGAACGCTCACAGTGGGCACGGTATAAGGAAGAAGTGAAAGCACAAGTGAAGGAATCAAGAAGTTTTATTGAAATGATTAAGTCTCAGCATAAAAAAGAGATTACACAGTTAATGAACGAATTAGATGGAGAAAGGAAGATCCGTATTTCATTACAAATGGAAGTGGAACGTGAATTGACTGATCTAAGGAGACGTTTTTCTGAAGGACAAGGAGGCAAAGTGAAGATACAAGATAAAATTATCACATGGACACAGACCAGATCATACATGGTCCAAACAGAGGAGGGAGCAGTGTTAAGAAGAAATCGCAAAGACCTTAAGAAAGAGCAAACTTCAAAGTTTCAGTTATCTGATATAGATGTGTTTTGATTAACGTTGTTAATTGTTTTTCTTTTTAAGGAAAGGAAGATGTGGTGATACCACGTGCTATGATGTGCCAACATGATTGGACAGAGCACCGAGCATGCGCAGTGTTGCTGGAATATTCCAGCACGTGGCTGGGTTAAGACGTGTTTGTTCATTACTGTAAATAGAAGTTTTCTAATTCTTCCAGAATATGATTCTTCACTGTTAACCCATGGTATGTTTAAACAGAAGTAACATAATATGTGTGATTTATGTACCCTTAGGTTTTTCAGCTTCTTTAGCACCTTGTCCCTTGTTATAGCAACTACACTCACTTCTCTTCCCACACACCCTTCAACATTTGGCACATGGCTGGTGTCTTCCACAATAAAGACTGATGCAAAATTCTTAATTAGTTTATTTGCCATCTCCTTGACCCCATTATTATTTTTCTGGTCACATTTTCTAGCGGTCCTATACTCGCTCTCTCTTTTTTGCATATTTGAAAATGCTTTTACTATCCACTTTGATATTGTTTGCTTGCTTGCTTTCATATTTCATCTTTTCCCTCCTAATGACTCTTGTACTTGCTCTCTGTAGCTTTTTAAAACCTTCTCAATCCTCTATCTTCCCACTAATTTTTGTATACCCTCTCTTTTACTTTTACATTAGCTTTGACATCCCTTGTCAGCCATAGTTTTACTATTTTGCCATTTGAGTATTTCTTTGTTTTTGAAATACATCTATCCTGCACCTTCCTCATTTTCCCAGAAATGTACACTATTGCTGCTCTGCTGACATCCCTGCCAGCAGCTCCTTCTAATTTACTTTGGCCAACTTCTCTCTCATACCACTGTAATTTATTTTACTCCACTGAAATACTATTACGTCAAACTTTACTTTCTATTGAACTTGAGTTCAAGTTGAACTCAATCATATTGTGATCACTGCCTCCTCAGGGTTCTTTTGCTTCAAGTTCCCTAATCACCCCTGGTTCATTACATAACAACCAGTCCAGTATAACTGATCCCCTAATAGGCTCAATGACAAACTGCTCTAACAAGCCATCTCCTAGGCATTCAACAAACTTACTGTCCTGGGATCCATTTCCAACCCGATTTTCACAATCAACCTGCATGTTGAAATCTCCCATGACTATCATAACATTGACCATTTGGCTTGCCTTTTCTATTTCCTGTAGTAACCTGTGGTCCACCTCCCAGCCACTGTTGGGAGGCCTGTATAAAACTGCCATCAGGGAATTTTACCCTTGCAGTTTCTTAACTCAACCCTCAAAGATTCAACATCTTCTGACCCTATATCACATCTTTCTACTGATTTGATGCCATTCTTTACCAGCAGCGCACACCACCCCTCTGCTGACCTCTCTATCCCTCTGATACAACGTGTAACCCTGGACATTCAGCTCCCTACTACAGCTACCCTTTAGCCATGTTTCAGTGATGGTCACAACATCCTGGTAAAAGTAAAACAAATCATCCACCTTATTTCTTATACTCCGTGCATTGGGATATAACATCTTGAGTGCTGCATTTGCTCCCGTTTTGATCCTGCATCCCTAATACACTGATACTCACCCTGCTGACTGCAATTATGTCCCATCACCTGCCTGCCCTTCCTGACAGTCTGACTGCATGCTATCTTTGTTTTTTTACCATCCATCCTACCCTGAGTCCCTTCACTCCAGTTCCCACCCCCTGCCAAATTAGTTTAAACCCTCCCTAACAGCTCTAACAAACCTGCCCATGAGAATATTGCCCCCCCCCTCGGGTTCAGGTGCAACCCGCTACTCTTGAACAGGTCATACCTCAGAATGGATCCCAATGATCCAAGAACTTGAAGCCCTGCCCCTGCACCAGTTTCTCAGCCACATATTAATGTGCCAAATCATCCTGTTTCTACCTTCACTGGGGCATGGACAGGTAGCAATCCAAAAATTACTACCCTGCAGGCCCTGCTTCTCAGCTTTCTAAATTCTCTTTTCAGGATCTCTTTGCGTTTCCTTCCAATGTCATTGGTACCAATACATACCAAGGCATCTGGCTGCTCTCCCTCCCTCTCCAAAATGCTGTGGAGATGATCCAAGACATCCCTGACCCTGGCACCTGGGAGGCAACATACCATCCAGGTGTCCTGCTCACATCCACAAAATCTCCTGTCTGTTCTCTTGACTATTGGGTCCCCTATCACTATCACTCCCCTCTTCTCCCTCTTTCCCTTCTGCAGCATGGACCTATGCTCAGTACCAGTGAGCTTGTCTCTGTGGCATTCCCCTGGGAGGTCATCTCCCACAACGATTTGCAAAGCGGTATACTTATTTTTGAGGCGAATGGCCACTGGGGTGCTCTGTGCTAAATGCCTATTCAGTTTCCATTTCTGCTGCAACAGCAGGTTCACTCAGAAACTGGCATTTTCAATGCCTTAGGTCTGTTAATACACAATGTCACTAATTAAAAAGTAACTGTTGCTAGCAATGTGTGATGCTTATTGTACCATTCCACCTCACTTGCTCTGGACACTATTTCATAAATACATTAAACTTTTAAGGCTCTTGTCATCTTACACTGTGTGAAACACGATTTCATTACATATTAAACATCATTTGTAAGGACAAATGCCAGCTACACATTTTTTATTTTGATTCAGGTCTGCAGTAGAAAAATGTCTGAGTAAATGTTCTCAGAAAGAATGACTTCCATCTTGCTTGTTGATTTTTTTTTCTCCAGTGGATAAGGGTTTCTATTCAGATGGATGGGAGAGGTAGCAACTGAACCACCTGAACAATGAGAGAAAATGAAATGTCTAATTATTAAAAAAAGGTGTTTCTATTTACTGCGTCTTTATTTTACTTTACAGAATCTTTATCTCATTATCTCATGTTCTTGTTGTTTATTGCTATTGATTTATATTTGCATTTGCTCAATTTATTTTCATTGATCCTATTTACAGATACTGTTCTATAAATTTGCTGAGTATTCCCGCAGGTAAAAGAATCTCAAGGTGGCATATGGTGACGTATTTATATGTACTTTGATAATAAAATTTACTTTGATCTTTATTTCCTGGTGGAATTCAAGGACAGTGAATCAGCCTTCTGCAACAACAACGTGTTTTGTGATTTTCTCACTCTGTGAATCACCGCCTCAAAAGCAATTCACCTTTTTTTACGATCACTGGAGTTTAAATGCTTTCCTAGCCCCTCTGCATAAATATACTCATCACTTATAGTAGTTGCATATTTTCCAGTCCAGAAGGCACACATGAGTTTAAAAATTATGCCTCATTGTAAAGATACAATTTTGTCTGCTAAGTTAATTGACACATTTCCAATGAAGTATTTTTAATACAAGGATGGGAACTAACCAAGAGAACAAAAAAAAACAAAAGCATATGCCAGCCCCATTTATCTTCTTGAAGTCACACACCTCTGTAATATCCACATGATAAATAAATGTTTTTTTAACCTTTTCAGTGATGCCACATTTATCTTTATAAATGTATGTCATAATACAGATGCAAGCTCATTTTAAACCATTTCATTATTTCTTTGTACCATTTCATTTTAACTTAAATCCATTGAACTCTACCTCACTTTTTAATGTATATTAGTTTTGTTGTTTGCCAATTTTTAATCTGTTCAATATATGTATACTGTAATTGATTACTTATTTATTATTATTATTATTTTCTTCTTCTATATTATGTATTGCTAAGTTAACAAATTTTATGACACACACAGGTGACAATAAACCTGATTCTGATTTTGATCTGATTATATGATCTTGAGCAGAATAAACTGTTGCTTGCAAAATCCTGAGATGTTTTACCAATGTTAAAGTTGCAGAACAGAATCATAATGTTAACTCAGTGATACTCAAATCATCTTATAAATTCATCAAAATTACATAACAACTGGAAAATTTGTATTACACTGTGTATTTAAAAATTAGAAATGAATAAATTATGGAATAATGCTTGGGAATGTGCAAGTAACTTAAAGGCAGAAGAGGATTTGTATTTTGCCTCTCAGCCCCATTCTTCTGCCTTCTCCACATTCCCTTTTACACCTTTACTACAAGAACCATCACCTCCATCTTTAGCATATGCAATAACTTGTTCTCCATAGCTGTCTGTACCATGAATTCCACAGATTTATCACGCTCTGGCTAATCCCTGTTCTAAAGGGACATCCTTCTTTTTGAAGCTGTGCTCTTGGGTCCTATACTCCCCCATTATAGGAGGCATCCTTAGCATGTCCACTCTATCTAATCCAAAGCATTTGATAGTAATGCAGCCAGACCTAGTACTGATTTTGAAGGGCAGCCATTGTAACAATACCAGGAAATATACAATTCAACAACTGGAAACAGATATTTAGCCTGAGCTAATGGTGCATCTATCTTTATAGTAAACAAAGGGAAAGATAAACGGCTCGTCACAGAGATATACTTCACATTGCTGTGACTGTAAACAGCGTATTCTACTTTAAAATATTGTTAAAATAAATGAAAGACATGATTTGAAACCTCTAAAATATAAAAATGCTTTGGCTACAGTTGTCATATAAGTAGCAAGCATTAAATTGAAAGTTGTGCTCACCAGAAACCAGCTTGAAAAATGCACAAAGCAATGCTCAGATCTGAAATGTCCTGATCTAACAATCAAAAGAGCTACAGGTTTCATGATCCAAAACGCTCATAGCGTATAAATAATGAGAATATCAGCAAACATTTTGTATTTAATTGTGAAGTAGAAAGTAAGGAATGGTGGTTATTGTACCTGAATTATTAATTGGTTGCTCAAATATCATGGGTATATAATGTTCTCTGGATTAGAATGAACTGGATTGCAACAATGACAGTATGAGTAAGGACAAATATTTGCAGCTCTAGCCACCAAAAGTGGGATTTCTCAGTGGTGAAACATTTTAATTCTGATTCCTGTTCACGTTCTGACATGTCAGTCCACAAGAGTCCACATCGTGCCCTCGATCTTTACCTGCAGAAAGACTGTTTACTAATCACTTCACCAATGCTCTCATGGGTGTGTGTATCTTCCACAGTTAGAATGAGATCAGATGGGCTGATTATTCACGTTGAGGTTAGATTTCATCGCGAAGATCTGAGAATGAATCAGCTCCTGAAGAAGGGCCTCAGCCTGAAATGTTTATTCATTTCCATAGATGCTTCCTGACTTGCTGAGTTTCTTCAGCATTTTGAGTGTGTTCTGGATTTCCAGCAACTGCAGAACTTCTTGCGTTTATGCAATAGGGTTGCTTGATAGAAATTTGCCTTTTGGATTTACATGTCATATTTTAATCCTTGAGGACTTTTGCAATTCTACATATTGGTGGGAGAAACAAGGAGTTTTGAGAGGTGAAGGCTTTTATCAGGATTGGGAAGAATTAAGTGAATGATTTTTTTTAAAAATCATTGGCTGACAAGCTAATATTATATATTATAGGAGAAAGTTAGAACAAAAGCTGCAGGAAAAAAGCATGAAGGAGGTGTGGGATGGGATGAAGATCATCACCGGATGTGGTGCAAAGCGGGGGGCAAACATAAGTGGAGATGTGGAGAAAGCGAACAAGCTGAACAACTTCTTCAATAGGTTCGACAGCACAATCTCACCCTCACTGCAGAACTCCACACCAGGCTTACTTCCCTCACAGGAAAATATCCACTCACAGGAGACCTGGCCCACGCCCAGGTTTACGGCTGCACAGGTGGAAGGTCAACTGAGGAAGATCTGTACCAGCAAGGCGGCTGGACCGGATGGAGTTTCCCCACGATTACTGAGGGCCTGTGCGACTGAACTGGGAGAAACACTACAGCGCATCTTCAACATGAGTCTAGATCAGAGAAGAGTACCCAGACAGTGGAAAACATCTTGTATTGTCCCGGTACCGAAGAAACCACAACCAAAGGAGTTGAATGACTTCAGACCTGTTGCCTTGACGTCGCACGTGATGAAGACCATGGAGCGGCTGATAATACAGAATCTGAGGCCACAAACCAGGCACGCCCGGGATCCGCTTCAGTTTGCGTATAAGGAGAAGGTGGGAGTGGAGGATGCTATCACGTATTTGCTGCACAAATCACTCTCTCACCTAGATGGGGTCAGTTGTGCTGTGAGGATTACATTCCTTGACTTCTCTAGTGCCTTTAACACCATCCAGCCCAAGATCTTAAAGCACAAACTAACGGAGATGGGAGTAGACTCTCACATGGTGGATTGGATAGTGGACTACTTGACAGATAGACCTCAGTATGTGCGGTTGGGAGACTGTAGGTCTGACACAGTGGTCAGCAGCACAGGAGCGCCACAGGGAACCGTACTGTCTCCGGTCCTGTTCACCCTGTACACATCTGACTTCCAATATAACTCGGAGTCCTGCCATGTGCAGAAGTTCGCTGATGACACGGCCATAGTGGGGTGTGTCAGGAATGGACAGGAGGAGGAGTATAGGAAACTGATACAGGACTTTGTGATATGGTGCAACTCAAACTACCTGCGTCTCAATGTCACCAAGACCAAGGAGATGGTGGTGGACTTTAGGAGATCTAGGCCTCATATGGAGCCAGTGATCATTAATGGAGAATGTGTGGAGCAGGTTAAGACCTACAAGTATCTGGGAGTACAGTTGGACGAGAAGCTAGACTGGACTGCCAACACAGATGCCTTGTGCAGGAAGGCACAGAGTCGACTGTACTTCCTTAGAAGGTTGGCGTCATTCAATGTCTGCAGTGAGATGCTGATGATGTTCTATAGGTCAGTTGTTGAGAGCGCCCTCTTCTTTGTGGTGGCGTGTTGGGGAGGAAGCATTAAGAAGAAGGACGCCTCACGTCTTAATAAGCTGATAAGGAAGGCGGGCTCTGTCGTGGGCAAAGTACTGGAGAGTTTAACATCGGTAGCTGAGCGAAGGGCGCTGAGTAGGCTACGGTCAATTATGGAAAACCCTGAACATCCTCTACATAGCACCATCCAGAGACAGAGAAGCAGTTTCAGCGACAGGTTACTGTCGATGCAATGCTCCTCAGACAGGATGAAGAGGTCAATACTCCCCAATGCCATTAGGCTTTACAATTCAACTGCCAGGACTTAAGAACTTTTTTTAAAGCTATTATTAATGCTTTTTGAGTTAGTGATTTAGATGCATATCATATTATTACTGAGTTAAGTATTGTATGTAATGAGTTTTTGCTACAACAAGTGTATGGGACATTGGAAAAAAATGTTGAATTTCCCCATGGGGATGAATAAAGTATCTATCTATCTATCTATCTATCTATCTAATGCAGAGAAACAGATTGTGGACTGAGAATGCATGGCTGGGTGCTTTAATAGTTTGTGCATCCTGACATAAATACAGCGGGCAGTCGAATCAACTGCGATAAAGTGTGAAGACCACCGTTTGAATCATCCAGTTTATGTAACAAATTTCAGATTACTTTTCTGTAGTGTGAAGTTTAATGTGCACCCTGAAGCTAAGAGAGTCTGGTCAGCAAAAAAAATCATGCTAGGTCACAGTGAAGAACGATACTGCCAAATGCAGAGGGTTTTGTCTTTTATCACACTCCCTGGGCGAGGTCTTTTAATGTTGTGGTGAGACTTCTTTATGCTGTAAAATCAGTTTATCTTTGCTCCATTACTTTAATGTAAATAATGTGAGATAAATTCAAACTCTAACCCAGAAGGTAACCACAGTGCCACCATTTGATTCTAAGCCTGAAGGACAGCATCCCTTGTCATTCATCAAACAGCTAATTAATTCAGTTTGGTTAATGGATCTAATTGTCAGTAATGATGAATTTCTTCGTACTCTGATGGTGTAAACAGACTCGTAGACATGTAATAACTTATTAGAATGCATTCCTTTAAAGGTTTTCTCATCCATTCAAAGTGATTTTGTGTTAAGCTTAGAGCAGTGCCGAGCATTCTTCACTCATAGCTGTGATTCCATTGGGTATGTCACATTAAAGTAAACTTGATAAATTTGTTAAAATCCAATTACTTGAAAAAAATTGTAATGACTACTCCTCAACCATCAGGCTTTTCAACCACAAGGATAACTTCACTCAACTTCACTTCATTGACTGTGCTGCAACACACAGCTCAAACCATATCATCAAGCTCGCCGATGACACGACCGTGGTGGGTCTCATCAGCAAGAACGACGAGTCAGCTTACAGAGAGGAGGTGCAGCAGCTAACGGACTGGTGCAGAGCCAACAACCTGTCTCTTAATGTGAACAAAACAAAAGAGATGGTTGTTGACTTCAGGAGGGCACGGAGCGACCACTCCGCGCTGAACATCGACGGCTCCTCTGTAGAGATTGTAAGGAGCACCAAATTTCTTGGTGTTCACCTGACGGAGAATCTCATCTGGTCCCTCAACACCAGCTCCATAGCAAAGAAAGCCCAGCAGCGTCTCTACTTTTTGCGAAGGCTGAAGAAAGTCCATCTCCCACCCCCCATCCTCATCACATGCTACAGGGATTGTATTGAGAGCATTCTGAGCAGCTGCATCACTGCCTGGTTCGGAAATTGCACCATCTCAGATCGCAAGACCCTGCGGCGGATAGTGAGGTCAGCTGAGCAGATCATCGGGGTGTCTCTTCCCGCCATCATGGACATTTACACTACACACTGCATCCACAAAGGAAACAGCATTATGGATGACTCCATGCACCCCTCATACAATCTCTTCTCTCTCCTGCCATCTGGGAAAAGGCTCCGAAGCATTCAGGCTCTCACGACCAGACTATGTAACAGTTACTTCCCTCAAGCTATCAGACTCCTCAATACCCAAAGCCTGGACTGACACCTTACCCTATTGTCCTGTTTATTATTTATTGTAATGCCTACACTGTTTTTGTGCACTTTATGCAGTCCAGTGTAGGTCTGTAGTCCAGTCTAGCTTTCTCTGTGTTGTTTTTTTATATTACATAGTTCAGTCTAGTTTTTTGTACTGTGATATGTAACACCATGGTCCTGAAAAACATTCTCATTTTTACTGTGTACTGTACCAGCAGCTATGGTCGAAATGACAATAAAAGTGACTTGACTTGACTTGACTTGAAATGTTTCCATAACCAATGGACTCTCCATCTCATGTTCTGATACCTACTGCTTATTTACTATCATTTCTTTCTTTTTGCATTTGCACCATTTGTTGTCTTCTGCACTCCAGATGAATGCCCTAGTTCATTGATTCTGATACGTTTATTATTCCATAAACTTATTGAGTATGCTCACAAGAATTTGTTGTATATGATGACGTATATGTACTTTGATAATAAATTCACTTTGAACTTTGGACTTTAATGAGTTTGTCAAAGAAATCTGTTAGAAGACAACAAAAAAGAACTGAGTTACAAATGACTGCGGATACTGAAATGTGTCACACACACAAGATGGTGGAGCAAATCAGTGGGTCAGGCAACATCAGTAGAGGGAGATGGACGGTCAATATTTCAAGTTGAAACTCTTCAGAGAGATAGAAGAGGCATAGCCTGTACAGAAAGGTGAAACGAGGGGTTAGAGCAAGAGATGACAAGTGATAGGCAGATTTGCAGTATTGTGCAAAAGTCTTAGGCACACGTATACATATATATATATCTATCTGGAGTGTTTTTGCTCAGTACTGTCATAATTTTATGTATTGCACTGTACTACTTTCACAAAAAAACAAATTTCATGACATATGTGAGTGATGATAAACCTGATTGTGATATGAGTCTCCATTGAATGGCCTTAATGACTATCGCCCAGTAGCACTCACATCGACGGTGATGAAATGCTTTGAGAGGTTTTTCATGACTAGACTGAACTCCTGCCTCAACAAGGAATTAGACCCATTGCAATTTGCCTGTCGCCGCAATAGGTCAATGGCAGATGCAATCTCAGTGGCTCTCCACACAGCTTTAGACCACCTGGACAACACAAACACTTACGTCAGGATGCTGTTCATCGACTATAGCTCAGCATTTAATACCATCATTCCCACAATCCTGATTGAGATGTTACAGAACCTGGGCCTCTGTACCTTTTTAATCTATTCAATATACATATACTGTAATTGATTGATTTGTTTGTTTTTTATTATTATTATTATTTTATTTTGGGTTTTTTTCTTCTACATTATGTATTGCATAGAAATGCTGCTGCTAACTTAACAAATTTCACGTCACATGCCGGTGATAATAAACCTGATTCTGATTCTAATTCTGTTGTGGACTGAGAGTGGGAAAGAGGCAGGGAGAGGGAAATCATGGTTGGAAAAAATGGGAAGGGAGCAGGAAGCACCATAGAGACATTCTGTAATGATCAATAAACTAATTGCTTGGAATCAAATGCCCTTGCCTGGTGTCTCAGGACTGGGTGTGTCCACACCCTTGCCATTCACTGCTCCTGGCACTCCGTCTCTGCCACCTGTCCCACACCCCACCCCCACCCTCGCCACTCCCAAGATCCATTGCTGCTGCCAGATTTACAAACTTGCTCTCCACTCCATATTGACAAACGTAGTACTGTGCAAGAGTCTTAGGCACTCAAGCTATGGGGCCTGAGATGAACAATGGAAGAACTGGTAAGAGAGAGAAAATGGGAAAGAGGAAACACCATTTGCTAGGAGTTGAAGAATTCAATGTTCATCCTGTCACAGTTGTAGACAAAGAAAAACAAATATTCTCCAAAAGAAAATCCCATTTATGCTGTCTTAGTAAATGTTGCTTGTTTCTGAGCTCACACCTGAATATAATGTTGGTTTCTGGTAAGCACATGGAGTATTATGGTCAGTTATGGTCACCCTGCTATAAGGAATGTTGTTATTAAGCACCAAAAGAATACAGAAAAGATTTACAGGGATGTTACTCGATCTTCAGTGACTAAAAAGTTTTTGTAGGACTTTATTCCTTCAGTGAATAAAGTTTTTTTTCTTTTCTCCGGGATTGGGAATCAGGAACTGGAGGGCATCTGTTTAGGAACCATGTGTGTATTTTCTGTCTTTTTATATTGTATTTTGTGTCGCATGTTAATTATGGGTCATGGCAACTCGTCACATTTTGTCTTAGTTATTTGGCTTAGTTTAGCTGAGAGAGAGTTAGCTGGTGACGATTTATTTTTTGTTGACTGCTTAATTATGCTAATTTGAACTCTAATTATGCTTATTTATGCTTAATTATGCTTGGTCACCAAGACCAAGGAGATGGTGGTGGACTTTAGGAGATCTAGGCCTCATATGGAGCCAGTGATCATTAATGGAGAATGTGTGGAGCAGGTTAAGACCTACAAGTATCTGGGAGTACAGTTGGACGAGAAGCTAGACTGGACTGCCAACACAGATGCCTTGTGCAGGAAGGCACAGAGTCGACTGTACTTCCTTAGAAGGTTGGCGTCATTCAATGTCTGCAGTGAGATGCTGATGATGTTCTATAGGTCAGTTGTTGAGAGCGCCCTCTTCTTTGTGGTGGCGTGTTGGGGAGGAAGCATTAAGAAGAAGGACGCCTCACGTCTTAATAAGCTGATAAGGAAGGCGGGCTCTGTAGTGGGCAAAGTACTGGAGAGTTTAACATCGGTAGCTGAGCGAAGGGCGCTGAGTAGGCTACGGTCAATTATGGAAAACCCTGAACATCCTCTACATAGCACCATCCAGAGACAGAGAAGCAGTTTCAGCGACAGGTTACTGTCGATGCAATGCTCCTCAGACAGGATGAAGAGGTCAATACTCCCCAATGCCATTAGGCTTTACAATTCAACTGCCAGGACTTAAGAACTTTTTTTTCTTTTTAAAGCTATTATTAATGCTTTTGAATTAGTGATTTAGATGCATATCATATTATTACTGAGTTAAGTATTGTATGTAATGAGTTTTTGCTACAACAAGTGTATGGGACATTGGAAAAAATGTTGAATTTCCCCATGGGGATGAATAAAGTATCTATCTATCTATCTATCTATCTATTTCACTATCTCACTAATTTTGTTAGTTTTGTCAATCGCTATAAGTTCATTGATCTTTGCGGCTTTTGTAATAAAAGATCAGACTTTTTTTTGACTTAGAACTCAGTTATTTGGAAGAGCATCGTACAGTATCAATCCTGAACTAAGTCTCGAAGTGATTTTGGTTCATCTTTCAGGCAACCGTTACAGTATATTTAAAGTGAGAGGGGAAAGATGTAATAGGAACTTGAGAAGCAACTTAATTTTTCACAAAGAATGTTATCTATATTTGACGGGTTGCCAGAAAAATAAGTGAGTACAATATGGCGCTCGAACTATCACTGGATAATTTGAACTGTACACTACAATATTTAATTTATGAACTTTATTTTGTTTATCTATGTATAATTCTTTTGTAGATTTAATTCTTACTTTCCCAAGTTATTGTGTGTTATATGTGTGTGACAGGTACGAATATGCTTTACACCTTGATCCAGAGAAACGCTGTCTCATTTGAAAGTATACATGTGTATAGTTAAATGACAATAAACTTGACTTGACTTGGTTTGAATAACAACTTTTAGACCTTATGACACGAGCAGAATGAGGCCTTTTAATTCAACAACTTTTGAAAGACAGTTGGAAAGATCCATGGAAAGTGGGAGGGTGAGGAGCCAGAGGTCGTGGTACATATAGGTACAAATGACATAAGCAGGAAAAAGGAAGAGGTCCTGAAAGGTGAATATAAGGAGTTACATAGGCAGTTGAAAAGAAGGAATGCAAAGGTAGTAATCGCGGGATTACTGCCTATGCCACACGACAGTGAGAGTAGAAATGGAATAAGGTGGAGAATAAATGTGTGGCTGAGGGATTAGAGCAGGGGGCAGGGATTCAAGTTTTTGGATCATTGGGACCTCTTTTGGGGCAGATATGACCTGTACAAAAAGGACGGGTTGCACTTGAATCCTAGGGGGACCAATATCCGGGCAGGGAGATTTGCGAAGGCTACTGGGGAGACTTTAAACTAGAATGGTTGGGGGGTGGGAATCAAATTGAAGAGACTAGGAGAGAGGAGGTTAGTTCACAAATAAAGAAAGCTAGTAGACTGTGTGTGAGGGAGGATAGGCAGGTGATAGAGAAGGGGACTGCTCAAACCGAAGATGTAGGGGAGAAGGAAGAAAAAGATAATAAAAACACAAAATGCTGGCAGAACTCAGCAGGCCAGACAGCATCTATGGGAAGAGGTAGTGACAACATTTCAGGCTGAAACTCTTCATCCTGATGAAGCGTTTTGGCCCGAAATTCCATCACTACCTCCTCCCATAGATGCCGTCTGGCCTGCTGAGTTCTGCCAGCATTTTGTGTTTTTATTTATTTCCAGAATCTGCAGATTCACTCGTGTTGCCTTTGAAAAAAGATAATAAAGTTGTTTGCACCGTTAGTGATAAACAGAGAGTAAGAGGTGGAGAGTTTCTTAAATGCATCTATTTTAATGCTAGGAGCGTTGTTAGAAAGGTGGATGAGATTAGAGCATGGATTGATACCTGGAAATATGATGTTGTAGCTATTAGTGAAACATGGTTGCAGGAGGAGTGTGATTGGCAACTAAATATCCCTTGATTTCATTGCTTCAGGTGTGATAGAATCGGAGGGGCAAGAGAGGGATGTATTGCATTGCTTGTCAGAGTTTACAGCGGTGCTTTGGCAGGATAGATTAGAGGACTTATCTAGGGAGATTATTTGGGTGGAATTGAGGAATGGGAAAGGTGTAGTAACACTGATAGGGGTGTATTATAGACCACCTAATGGGGAGCAAGAATTGGGGGAGCAAATTTGTAATGAGATAGCAGATATTTGTAGTAAGCACAAGGTTGTGATTGTGGGAGATTTTCATTTTACAGGGAAGCCCATACTGTAAAAGGGCTGGATGGTTTGGAGTTTGTAAAATGCGCGCAGGGTAGTTTTTTGCAGCAATACATAGAGGTACCAACTAGAGAAGGGGCAGTCTTGGATCTCCTGTTAGGGAATGAGATAGGTCAGGTGATGGAGGTATGTGTTGGGGAGCACTTTGGGTCCAGTGATCACAATGCCATTAGTTTCAATATAATTATGGAGAAGGATAGGACTGGACCCAGGGTTGAGATTTTTGATTGAAGAAAGGCTAACTTTGAGGAGATGTGAAAGAATTTAGAAGGAGTGGATTGGGACAATTTGTTTTATGGGAAGGATGTAATAGAGAAATGGAGGTCATTTAAAGGTGAAATTTTGAGGGTACAGAATCTTTATGTTCCTGTTAGGTTGAAAGGAAAGGTTAAAAGTTTGAGAGAGCCATGGTTTTCAAGGGATAATGGAAACTTAGTTCAGAAAAAGAGAGAGATCTACAATAAATATAGGCAGCATGGAGTAAATGAGGTGCTCGAGAAATATAAAGAATGTAAAAAGAATTTTAAGAAAGAAATTAGAAACGCTAAAAGAAGATTTGAGGTTGCTTTGGCAAGTAAGGTGAAAATAAATCCAAAGGGTTTCTACAGTTATATTAATAGCAAAAGGAGAGTGAGAGCTAAAATTGGTCCCTTCGAGAATCAGAGTGGACAGCTATGTGCGGAGCCAAAAGAGATGGGGGAGATTTTGAATAATTTATTTTCTTCGGTATTCACTAAGGAGAGAGATATTGAATTGTGTAAGGTAAGGGAAACAAGTACGGTAGTTATGGAAACTATGATGATTAAAGAAGAGGAAGTACTGGTTCTTTTAAAGAATATTAAAGTGGATAAGTCTCCTGGTCCTGACAGGATATTCCCTAAGACCTTGAGGGAA
This sequence comes from Hemitrygon akajei, assembly GCF_048418815.1. NCBI lineage: Eukaryota > Metazoa > Chordata > Chondrichthyes > Myliobatiformes > Dasyatidae > Hemitrygon > Hemitrygon akajei. The sequence goes on from NC_133128.1 coordinate 193,195,098, forward strand.
GTTAGTGTAGAAATAGCAGGGGCTCTGACAGAAATATTTCAAATGTCATTAGAAACGGGGATGGTGCCGGAGGATTGGTGTATTGCTCATGTTGTTCCATTGTTTAAAAAGGGTTCTAAGAGTAAACCTAGTAATTATCGGCCTGTAAGTTTGATGTCAGTGGTGGGTAAATTAATGGAAAGTATTCTTAGAGATGGTATATATAATTATCTGGATAGACAGGGTCTGATTATGAACAGTCAACATAGATTTGTGCTTGAATGGTCATGTTTGACAAATCTTATTGAATTTTTTGAAGAGGTTACGAGGAAAGTTGATGAGGGTAAAGCAGTGAATGTTGTCTATATGGACTTCAGTAAGGCCTTTGACAAGGTTCCACACGGAAGGTTAGTTAGGAAGGTTCAATCGTTAGGTATTAATATTGAAGTAATAAAATGGATTCAACTGTGGATGGATGGGAGATGCCAGAGAGTAGTGGTGGATAACTGTTTGTCAGGTTGGAGGCCGGTGACTAGTGGTGTGCCTCAGGGATCTGTACTGGGTCCAATGTTGTTTGTCATATACATTAATGATCTGGATGATGGGGTGGTAAATTGAGTTATTAAGTATGCAGATGATACTAAGGGACGGTGGCATTGTGGATAATGATGTAGGTTTTCAAAGCTTGCAGAGAGATTTAGGACAGTTAGAAGAGTGGGCTGAACGATGGCAGATGGAGTTTAATGCTGATAAGTGTGAGGTGCTTCATTTTGGTAGGAATAATCTAAATAGGACATATACAGTAAATGGTTGGGCATTGAAGAATGCAGTAGAACAGAGTGATCTAGGAATAATGGTGCATTGTCTCTGAAGGTGGAATCTCATGTGGATAGGGTGGTGAAGAAAGCTTTTGGTTTGCTGGCCTTTATAAATCAGAGCATTGAGTATAGGAGTTGGGATGTAATGTTAAAATTATACAAGGCATTGGTGAGGTCAAATTTG